>NW_015174479.1:0-6724 GCF_001447785.1 Gekko japonicus | reverse complement strand
CAGCAGGTGCTTATTTTCTGAAGCAGGTACGTTCCATAGAACCTGGAGCTTTCTGCAGCGTAGAGCGTGCGGCATTGAGTGCACCAGGGAGAGTCATCACTCTCCCCCAAATGGCAGTTGGATGAAAACAGCAGTACTACTGGAATTAACATCGCCAGAACTTCCTGATTTATGGGGAAAGTGTAATTTGTCCTCACAATAGCTGAGAACATGATGGTGGTGATGGATGGCGTGTCTGAGAAGGGTAACAACAGCTCATTTTAGATACCAAAGAGACCTCAGGTGGGTCCTGAGACAGAAATGTCAAACTCTATTTAGAGTTCCATGGCTGTTTTTTGTGTAATGGATGAAGGGGACGTCAGAGAACATCAGAAGAGCCCTGCAGAATCAGACCAGCTGTCCATCTAGTCCAGCATTCTGTCTCACAGAGTGGTTGACCAGTTCATAGAAACAGACCAGAATAGACTGTTTTTACTGAACGATAAGAACGTAAGAAGAGCCCTGCGAAGTCAGACTAATAGTCCATCCAGTCCAGCATCCTGTCCCACACAGCGGCCAACCAGTTCCTCTGGAGGGCCAACAATAGGGCATAGAGGCTGAAGCCTTCCCCTGATAAGAAGAGCCCTGCTGGATCAGACCAGTGGTCCATCTAGGCCAGCATCCTGTCTCACACAGGGGCCAACCCTCTGGAAGGCCAACAACAGGGCAGAGAGGCCAAGGCCTTCCCCTGACGAGAACATAATTAGAGCCCTGCTGGATCAAACCCATGGTTCATCTGGTCCAGCATCCTGTCTCACAAAGTGGCCAACCAGTTCCTCTGGAGGGCCAGCATCAGGGCACAGAGCCTAAGGCCTTCTGATAGGAACCTAAGAAGAGTCCCTCTGGATCAGAGCAGTATCCTGTCTCACACAGTGGCCAACCGGTTCTTGTGGAGGTCCAATGAACAGGGCATAGAGGCTAAGATGTTGACTCCTGGCTCTGGTATTCAAAGGTTGACAACCTGATCCTAAAGGCACATGACATGGCATCTTTGCTGAAGCTAAGCAGCTTATGAGTTGGGTCACGGCGTGGGTGGGAGACTACTTGGTGTTCTTCTGTAGTGTGTCACTTTGGATCTTATGGTGGAAGGAGAGGATGTAGCGATGGCCACAAAGCATAAACAGATTTAACTGTAGGCTGTGGGAGGTCAGTAGTTCAGCAGTTCGCGACTCGAGTGTGCCGCATGATGGAGTGAGCTCCCGTCTCTAGTTCCAGCTCCTGCCAACCTAGCAGTTTGAAAGCAAGACATTGCAAGTAGATAAATAGGTACCACTTCGGTGGGAAGGTAACAGCGTTCCGTGCGCCTCTGTGTTTAGTCATGCCGGCCACATGACCACGGAAACGTCTTCGGACAGCGCTGGCTCTTCGGCTTGGAAACGGAGATGAGCACCGCAGCCCTAGAGTCGGATTCGACTGGCTTTCGAGCAAGGGAACCTTTACCTTTACTTTATGGCTCCTTCCAACTCTGTGATTCTAGGATTCTTTCCCTGGGAGTCTGGAGGTCCTTTTGACTTTCAGAACAACTCAGTCGCCCGCAATGGCACTGCGGAGATACTCGGGGGGGGGGGTCTTTTCCCACTCCTCTAGGGTCTCCCAGACCAACTGGAGCCCAACAAAACCCAGCTTGTGTCTTTGTTTTTATTGCCCAGTTCCATTTCAAAGATGCCGAGCGCGGTTATGAAAACTCCCCATTGTATTTTGGCTGACCAGATGGCTGAAGGGGTATGATTGCTCACTTTCTCATAAACTGAGTGTTTTTCTGCAAACATTAACACAGCAATATCTTCTTCTTTTTTCCCAGAGATCTATTAAACTGTCGAGAGTTAGATGGTAGCAGGTATGCGCGACTGCCAGGCGGAAGATGCTTTTGAAATCCTTGGCTTTTGTCCTTAAAATGTGTGCCAAAAAGAGGGTGCCTCGGGAGGCAAATTATAATAAAACACATCCCTCCGCGCCTGGGGTTCGGCGGTGCCCCCGAGATGTGCTTTAGTTAGGAATGGAAACTCGTGGGCTGTGAAATGTCTTTTAACTTTCCTTTATGATGTGTGGGGCTGAATCGGTCAGGGTAGCATAATTAATTGCTCTCCTCCGCATAAGCTCGATCTCGCATCCTCAGAGAAACGCATTTCCATCGCGGTTCAAACATCTCTGCAAAACAAGCTGTCTTCAGGCCGAGCAACAAAATTTGGCCAAGGAAAGGACGAGAACAGAACGAGAGCCGTTATGCCAAGGCTGTGGCCAAGGCTGGATAAATATGGCCTCCTGTTGGTGGGTAAAGGTAAAGGTTCCCTTGCTCGAAAGCCAGTCGAATCCAACTCTAGGGTTGCGGTGCTCATCTCCGTTTCAAAGCCGAAGAGCCAGCGCTGTCCGAAGATGTTTCCATGGTCATGTGGCCGGCATGACTAAACACCAAGGTGCACGGAACGCTGTTACCTTCCCACCGAAGTGGTACCTATTTATCTACTTGCAATTTCTTGCTTTCGAACTGGCAGGAGCTGGAACTAGAGACAGGAGCTCACCCTGTCTTGCGGCACCCGGGTCTTGAACCGCTGAACTACTGACCTTCCACAGCCTGCAGTTCAGTGTCTTAACCACTTGAGCCACCACAGTTGGTGGGTACTAGGCCTCTATTTACCCACCCAGGGTAGGGAAGTACCAGTCCCAGAGCCAATTCCCCACCCCTGAGGAACTGAGAAGCATGAGAAAAATGGCCTCCACATAGTGATGCTCTAGGAATTTCCCCAGTCTCTATGGTAGACCACAGAGAAAAGGGGAGGCAGCCTAGAGTACCACCCAGAAGAGACTTCACGTTTTCTTAAAATTCCACTCTCCTCAGGCCACGCCCCCTTCCCCCCAAATCTCCTGGCAGTTGTTGAAGTGGTGTTGGGAACCTGGTGGGAGAGGGCCTGTGGCTCAGTGGCAGAGCCTCCACTTGGCATGCAGAAGGTCCCAGGTTCAATCCCCGGTATCTCCAGTTAAAATGATCAGGGAGTAGGTGATGTGACAGACCTCTGCCGGAGACCCTGGAGAGCTGCTGCAGACCGTGTAGAGCTGCTGACAGTCTGAGTAGACAAAACTGATCTTGATGGACCGATGGTCTAATTCAGTATAGGCATTTCATGTATGATGTGTCACGTGTCAATATTTGTGGGTCCTGATTTGCTTGAACTAGCAGAGGTGGCTTCCTCACATGCTTTTTATCCCCATCGGTACTGCCAGTTTGGTGCAATGGTTAAGAGTGCAGACTCTAATCTGGGAGAACCGGGTTTGATTCCCCACTCCTCCACATGCAGCTGCTGGTGTGACCTTGGGTCAGTCACAAGTTTTCTCAGAGCTGTTCTCTCAAGGGCAGTTCTCAAGGGAGCTCTCTCAGCCCCACTTACCTCACAGGGTGTGTCGGTTGCCGGGAGGGGAAGGGAAAGGAGATTGTAAGCCGCTTTGAGACTCCTTCGGGTAGTGAAGGGCAGGGTATAAATCCCATCTCTTCTTCTTCTCTTCGACCAGCAGATCTAAAAGAGCATGAAATGTTTCGATTCATCCAAATCCAAGCAGAACTGAGTCATTTACAGAGAAATGGGACGAGAAGGATCCTTCTCTGCTCACTGAATTGTGCCAACTGTTTTACTCCCATGTACAGTTGCTGTAAGGGGCTGCGGTGGCTCAAGTGGTTAAGACGCTGAACTGCAGGCCGGAAAGTCGGTAGTTCGTCAGTTCGAGACCCGAGTGCCGCAGGACAGAGTGAGCTCCTGTCTCTGGCCCCAGCTCCTGCCAACCCAGCAGTTCGAAAGCAAAAAACTGCAAGTAGATAAATAGGTACCGCTTCAGTGGGAAGGTAACAGCATTCCGTGCACCTCGGCATCTAGTCATGCCGGCCACTTGACCACGGAAACGTCTTTGGACAGCGCTGGCACTTCGGCTTGGAAACGGAGATGAGCACCGCACCTCCAGAGTCGGATTCGACTGGCTTTCGAGCAAGGGAAACCATTACCTTTACAGTTGCTGTGATGTTTGGATGAGAGGGTTAGACAGTGTTATCCATGCAACAAACATGAAATTAAGCAAACTCCAGAGCACGACGGAAGACAGGAGGGCCTGGTGTGATGTGGTCCACTGTGGTCCACTGTGTGACTGAACAACAACAACAACCACAGTCGCTGTGATTTTTTCTTCCTGAGGCCACTGATACAGGTCTGGCTGGCTGTTCACTGTCCACCTCCAAAAGGTGCAGCAAGAGGCGGCGGCGGTGGAATTAGCAGGTTGCCTTTCAGCACATCAGTTCCTTCATCGTTAAGATCAAAACAATGAGGGGAGAAGCCAGAGAGGAGAGAAGCGCTAATTAAACAGCAATCCTGGTGTTCCCCCCCCCCCCCCCCATGGATTAGACCTGTCACCGAAGAAAAATGTTGCTTCTTTCTTTTGAGACCTTTTCCGCCCTTTCATTGAGAGAGGGGAAAATAACCCCCAGCGCGCTTCAGGGCTACAAAATAAACCAACAGATGGCTTTGCGAGAGAGGGTGACATTCCATCGACTGCAAAGGTCAAAGGAGATGGTTGGCAGCACGCTCGAGAGATGCTTATAGTCTGTCCATGAAGATATGGGAAGAGGGATTCCATCTCTAGCCTGGCGGTCTTTTTTCACCCCAGCTCTAGCCCTCGCGCGCTACCGGTGAGCATAGTTTTCACTCGGCTCTCGTTTCGAACAACGGCATCGACGTGATCGGGGTGGCAGATCAGCCCAGGAGACTAATGCCTGGGTGTATGTGGCCAAGGCCCTGCTGAGAATCTAACGTCTGGCACCCTGTATGGTCCTTGTTCAATACTGGCTTCTAGATGCATGGCAGTGATCAGCTGAGCTTTGTTCAGTGATTTCAGCAAAACTACAAGACAAGACTCTATTGAGATATATGTCAGAGTGATAGAGGTAGCAAGCAGTTACTATAGATCAGTTTGATCTGTTTGTCAGACCTAGCTGTCATGCTAGTAATCATGTAATTACAGCCAGGAGTATTCTAGCAGGTGTTATTCTTTCAGGTCTTGTTAGAGTTAGTGATTGCATCACCCTGTTAGAGATTGGCTGGGGTTTAGCATAATAGCTATCAGTTTTGTAAGCTGGATGGGGACTCAGTTCTCATAGACTAAGGCACGACATGCTGTTCAATAGCCTGTAAATATCTCTGTATATATTCACCTTTATAACTATATAAACTCTCTGTGCACCTTCATAACTGGTCAGTCTCCCGCTTCTTATTTACAACACGCCTCAGCTCTGTTAAATAGCATGCAATTGCCACACCCAAACACACCCCACTCCCAGTGATAGGCTATTTACATAACATCACTACTTGATTGGTTTATTCCAGAGTCCTGGTCGGCTATTGTTCTTGTGCTCCAAGCTCAGCCAGTCTCTGGGGTGATTCAGTCAGGGATGATTTGAGCCCAATACGTAACAGTCCTTTGTATGAGAACTCAAAGAAAGAGATTCCTCCCTTCAAGGTCAGCCCAAAGGCCATTGGAGATGGGTTCCCCAACATGGTGCCCATGGGCGTGTGGAACCCACTGACCCACTGACCCCCTTTTCTTTGTGCCCGCCAAGTATTTTTAGCAAATGGGCTGGGCCAAGCGAGGCTTTGGCCCTGTGGGGCTTCTGATTGGCCATTGGAGGTTTGATTGGCCGTGCCAACTTTTTAAAAAAATGTTGCTATGGCAGCAGCTGCCACCACAGCCAGTATTTCCTCTAAGCTGAGTCAGTGTGAGCTAGCCCACAGTTTTTTAGCCTCCGGCTCACAGATTTTTGTCTCAGCTCAGGAAGGGGACGGCTCCAGAGCGAACGAATTCGTGCTGTAGCCAAATCGCTCACTCACAACTTGAATGCCGGTAGCTCACCAAGAGGCATTTTTGCTCACAAGAATCCACAGCTTAGAGGGAACATTGACCACAGCACAGCAGTCTTCTCTGTGTGGCTGAAGGGCAGCTCTGTGTCTCTGTGTGTTTGTTTGTGTGTGTGTATTTGTGTGCCATTGAGTAGCAGCTGATTTTTGGCCACTGTGCTTCCCAGGCAAATTTTATGCAAAAATCGAAATGTAGGAAAAGTAGGCTTCACCCTAACACGACGTTATGACTCAGTGTGGTTTAAGTGTCAGACTAGGAACTGGGAGACCCCAGGTGTGAGTCCTCACTCTGCCGTGGATGCTCACTGGGTATGTTTTGCCTGGAGAGGAGACGACTGAGAGGGGATATGATGACCATCTTCAAGGACCAGAAAGGCTGTCATGTAGAGGATGGTGCAGAGTCGTTTTCTGTCAGACCAGGACCAATGGGCTGAAATTAAATCAGTGTTTTCGGGCTAAACACTTTCGGCTAAGGACTTCCTGACTGTTAGACGGGCTCCTCAGTGGAACAGGCTTCCTGCTTGGGAGGAACTTAGGCAGATCACGAGAGGGAGGGCAGGAAGGGTTGCCCCAGTGCTTAGTTCTCGTGGCCCTTTCTGACACGCCCAGGGAAATGCTGATCGCCACTTTGAGGCGAGAAAGGAATTGTTCTCCAGGCCAGTTTGGCCCGCAGGGATCCCAGAGGCTTTCTTGCTATCTTCTGGATATGGAACAAGGGTCATTGGGGGTGTGGGGGGGGAGGTATCTTTGAATTTCCTGCAATGTGCATGGGGGTTGGACTAGATGACTTTGGAGGT
>NW_015174478.1:0-14527 GCF_001447785.1 Gekko japonicus | reverse complement strand
AGGAAAGAAGAGAGATTAAAAATAAATAAGATGGCTTCCTGTCCTGAAAAACTCAAAAGGCTCTACATCTGACAATAGCACTACAGATAAGATTACAATTTCAACAGCCAATCCACACGCAAAAGAACCTCCTCAGGAAGCAGGAAACCTCCTCAGGAAACAATCCATAGACAAAAGAACCTCCTCAGGAAAGTTCCTCCATTAGCATGTCCATAGCCTGGGGAACTCCTACAAGACAATGACTAACCCACCTTCTGGAGTAGATATAAATTCACTGCCTACCATTTTCTTCTCACCTTGGGACAGAGAGTACTCCATCTTTCTGTGTTTGGTGTAGTGGTTAAGTGTGCGGACTCTAATCTGGGAGAACCGAGTTTGATTCCCCACTCCTCCACTTGCACCTGCTGATGTGACCTTGGGTCAGTCACAAGCTCTGGCACAGCTGTTCTTGAAAAAGAGCCATTTCTGTCAAGAGCTCTCTCAGCCCCACCCACCTCACAGGGTGGGTGTCTGTTGTGGGGAGGGGAAGGGAAAGGAGTTTGTAAGCCGCTCTGAGACTTCAAGTGAAGGGCGAGGTATAAATCCGATCTCTTCTTCTTCTTCTACCTCTGAGGATGCCGGTCAGTTACTGGCGAAACGTCAGGTTCTACAACGGCCACACAACCCGGAAAATCTACAGCAACTAATGAACTCCAGCCGTGAAAGCCTTCGACAACAAATGGGTTTTAGTCTGCTGAATTGCAGAAAAGCGTATGAAACAACATGTTCCAAGAGGGAGGGACATTTATTGGCAAGGAGAAAAACAAAGGTCTCCCACTAAGGACATGTGTGTACAAAACTCATTAAAAGTCATTAAAAGAAACCTTAGGCAGAGAAAAGCAAAAGGCTTTAGAGAGTTATATCTCTATATCTATCTGTCTGTCTATCTATCTGAGGAAATAAAACGTGCTGATAACCAGTGTTCCCTCTAAGCTGAGTTAGTGTGTGCTAGCTCACAGGCTTTTAGCCTCCAGCTCACACATTTTTGTCTTAGCTCAGGAAGGATAGCTCCAGAGCAAACTAGTTTATGCCGTAGCCAAATCACTTGCTCACAACTTTAATGGCAGTAGCTCACAAAGCAGAATTTTTGCTCACAAGACTCCACGGCTTAGAGGGAGCATTGCTGATAACATAGGATGCTAAAAATGTGAAGGGAAAGTGCAAAAAAACCCCAAAAACAAAAGTTGGCCCTATCCCCCACCAGGAGATCGCTAACCCTCAGTCGGTTCATGATCCTAGTTGGGATCACACAAGTGAAAATAATAAAGCCAAGGTAACATTTTAGTCTGAAAGCAATCATTTTGCTTTGTGTTCTTAAAATTCTTATTTATTAATTTTTTTGCTGAACACTTATTATTGTAAAACTGGGTGCATGTCATGAAGTTTAAAGATGCTTTTGATTTCAAGGGGATGCAGTTTGATTTTACTACAAGCATAGTTGAACCACAGTATGAGAGGTTTACGTTAACAGTTGGGTGTAGTGGTTAAGTGCACTAAGTCTAATTTGGGAGATCCGGATTTGATTCCCCACTCCTACACTTGCACCTGCTGGATAACCTTGGGCAAGCCATAATAAGCTGCTCTGAGACTCCTTTCGGTAGTGAAGGGCGGGGTATAAATCCAATCTCTTCTTCTTGTTCTTCATCAGATGAGACCTTACACCTTTCATATTCTGCAACTTTTTGTCTGCTCCTTCCTTTCTAACTTACATCGTTTGTCTCATCTGATGAAACCTTGAGTGAAACAATCTTTGAACGCTGTACCGTCAGCAGTCTTTCTTTAGTACTGTTTATATGTTCAAAATGGTTTTATTTGCAACTGGTGCCACTACTGTAAGGTGCCCTGAGCCCGCTCGTGGAGAGGCCAGGGTATAAATTGAATTTAAAAATAAAAAACAAAATAACGACTAGAGATATACCTGACCTCCAGCTGAAAAGATCAGCCCCCCTGGTCAGCCTGTCCCGTGATCTCTCGGCCCTGACAGCCTCCAGGTGGGGCCTGGAGATCTCCTGCTTTTACACCTGACCTCCAGCTGGAAAAGATCAGCTCCCCTGGAGAAAATGGCTGCTCTGAAGGGGGGACTCTGTGGCACTGGACCCATGCTGAGGCACTTCCCCCTCCCCAGACCCCGCCCTCTCCTGGATCCACCCCGAAAAAGGCAGTAGCTCACAAAGTAGATTTCTAGCTCACAAAACTCCACAGCTTAGAGGGAGCATTGACCATGATCTATAAATCTGCACACAAAAGCTCACATCTTGAATAGAACTTTGGTCGTCTTAAAGGTGCCACTGGACTCAAACGTTGGGCTATTAGCTGTGACTGGCATCTTCAGAGGTATAACACAGAAAGATGGAGTACTCTCTGTGTCAAGGTGAGAAGAAAAATGGTAGGCAGGTAATATATATCTACTCCAGAGGGCGGGGTAGGGCTGAGTCATTGTCTTGTAGGAGTTCCCCAGGCTATGAACATGCTAATGGAGGAGCTTTCCTGAGGTGTTTCTTTTGTATATGGATTGTTTCCTGAGGAGGTTTCCTGTTTCCTGAGGTTGTTTTGTATGTGGATTGGCTGTTCAAATTCTAACCTTATCTGTTTGGAATGACCACAGGGTGCAGGGCACGGAATAATAAACAGGTTCATAAAATGCAATAACCAATAGACTTGGTTCCTGCTTGCACGGGTACGTTGAAACTCGTGCCTAAAGCCTGAGAATCAACTGCTCCTAAAAGATAAACAACTAATTGCTTCTCATGCTCTAACTCATTATAGATTAAGCGAAGACCAAACGACTCCAGCTCCACACCCATGACCTTGCAAGATAACTACGTTTCAAAGCAACACTAGCGTTCATAGAAAGGAATGTATATAACAAGGAATGCCTTAGCCCTTTGCCCAGCATTCAGGTCTTCAAACCTGGTCCTTAGCGCCCACATGAACGCCCGCATGTCCTGCAATTCCAGGCCGCGGCTATTGTGCAACCCCACGTACCAGGTTGCTGCCGTGCCCCTGAGACGCACCGCCACGACATCGATCCGGCTGCTGTCATCTGGGAACAGGTGCCCATGCAGAGTAATTAATTTCTGCACTCTCACTGCGAAGTAAGCCAACTCTTCTGGGTTGCTGTCAAAGGTCACCTCCAGGAGATCCTTCGGCCGTGCCCTCCCCTGCCCCGGTTGTTGGGGGGGAAGCGCAGGTGCTGGGACTGCTCGGGCACCCGGTTGGCCAGGCACCCCAGGGGGTGGAAGCGCTGGTCCCGCCGGCAATGCTGGAGCTGCTGGGGCCCCTGGCCCCGCTGGTGGTGCTTGCGGAGCGGGTCGTCTCGTCAAGGCAGTCTCGATCGTCCGCTCAACCAAATCCGGGATCGCATTGAACACCTCGCCAACTGTTTGCATCAGTTGCTGCAGGGTTCGGTCGATGTCTTCCACCCGCTCCTCCATGCCTTCTTCTGCGTTCGGCCGGCTCAATCTGTCCTTTGAGCACCCCATCACCCAGGGTTCCCCAGACTGTTCCAATTGGTCTCCCAGGATCCCCAGGCTCTTTCCTGGGTAAAATCCTTGATCATACAAGCTGTCTCTCAGGCCACCCCCTCTTTTCGAAAATGTCTCTCGGGTGCCTTGCAGATCAAACTGGCTCCAATCATCCCATGCCCTCTTGGCAAGCCGGGACGGGGTGACCGGCCAAGGGATTGATGTGGACTTCAGAACAGCCCCCCTGGCACCGGACGTCGGGGTCGTTGTGACCGACGGAGTCGTGGTGACCGGGGTGCTGTCATTGTCCGGTTCGGTTTTTGGCGGTTCCTCCTCTGCTCCACTCATGCCTGGATCGGCCGACTCGGAACGATGGAGAAAAGTGGATTCCAAACAGAATGTCAGAATCCTCCACGCATTCAAATGAATACATGTTCGTAGCAAAGTAATATTTATTGAAGCAATGAAGAAACTGGAACACAGGGACTGTTTGGAATGACCACAGGGTGCAGGGCACGGAATAATAAACAGGTTCATAAAATGCAATAACCAATAGACTTGGTTCCTGCTTGCACGGGTACGTTGAAACTCGTGCCTAAAGCCTGAGAATCAACTGCTCCTAAAAGATAAACAACTAATTGCTTCTCATGCTCTAACTCATTATAGATTAAGAAAAGACCAAACAACTCCAGCTCCACACCTGTGACCTTGCAAGATAACTACGTTTCAAAGCAACACTAGCGTTCATAGAAAGGAATGCATATAACAAGCTGCTATCATCAAGCATGCGCAATTGGGTCTAAGCATCACAGGGAGGGGGGAACGGATGACACAGACAGGGTGTACAGATGATACACAGAACTCTTTGGCAGCTTGCTGACAGCTGGAAGACTTGCAGAGTAAATAAGGAGATGGTTAGAGAACATCTAGCTGCCTTAAATACTTTCAAATCTCCAGGGCTGGATGGCTTGTTAGGGGCCCGAATATCCCCTACTTCCACCCATTCGCGGTGCTGGGGACCAAAATCAACCCATTCCACCAAGTAGAACAGTTTGCCACGCTTCAGCTTAGCGTCCAGAATATTTGCAATCTCATAATGTGCTTTGCCATCCACCAGCACAGGGGGGGAGGTGGATGCTCTTGGTGCCATTTGCACAAACCAATTGTCCTTCTTGAGGAGGCTGAAATGAAAAACAGAATGTAAAGAATGCAAGTTCTTGGGGAGTTCTACATCAACAGCCACCTCATTAATCAATTTCCACACTTTAAATGGACCAATGAATTTCCAACCCAGTTTTCTACTGGGGCGCAACATCTTAATATTCTTCCTTGACACATACACATAGTCTCCAGGCCATAGAGCCCAACCCTCCACCCTTCCTCTATCAGCCTGCTTTTTGTAGGCAGCCTTGGCGGCCTCTAATGTCTTGCACAACAATGGCCAAGCTTTCTGTAAAGTCTGGCACCAAACACTAGCATCTCAAGGCGGCAATCTCCCCCTCAAAAAAAAACGGCATAGGAGGGCTGTCATAACCATAAGCCGCCTTGAATGGGGACATTCCAATGGACGTATGAAATGTTTTGTTGTAACAGTACTCAGCCAACGGTAACAAGTCACACCAGTCATCTTGTTGATAATTAGTGAAGCATCGCAAATATTGCGCCAGTGTTTGATTCACCCGTTCCGTTTGCCCATCAGTTTCTGGGTGATAAGCACTACTCAAACCCCTCTCCACCCCCATAATATCCATTAGTTCCTTCCAAAAAGTGGAGACGAATTGCGTTCCTCTGTCGGAGATCACCTTAGTAGGCAAAAGGTGAAGACGTACAATATACGCAAAGAATGCTTTAGCCAGTACCTTCACTGTCGGTAGGGAGGGAAACGGAATGAAGTGTGCCTGTTTGGAGAAGAGGTCCACAGCCACCCAAATAACCGTTTTCCCTTTGCTGGTTGGCAAGTCAGTAATAAAGTCCATGGACACCACCTCCCAGGGTCTGCCAGGGGTAGGGAGAGGATGCAACAGTCCCGGTGTCTTCCCCCCCTGGGTTTACTCAAGGCGCACATTTGGCAGGTATGCACAAAGTCCGATAAATCTTTACGCATGTGTGGCCACCAAAACTGACGTCGGAGGAGTTGCAGGGATTTCACAAATCCTGAGTGTCCCGCCAGCTTTGACCCATGAGCCGCCTCCATGACCTCCTTCCGGAGGGAGATAGGGACATAAAGTTTTTCATCCTTGTACCAAACCCCATCACCCCCCCTTTGACAATCCCCTGCCCCTTGCACAGTAGTCTCGTCCTTCGCTAAAAAGCCCTCACGGAACTTGCTCAGCGACGGGCTCGAGAGGGGAGGAGGCGAGGGGGGGTGGAAGAAGAGCACGGGATTTGGGCAGCTTAGCTTCTAGTGGTCACTGCCCCACCCAGTTGGGTGGGTGTGAAAATTGAATCCACAATGACGTCCCTCTGACTCGCATGTTGGGGAAGGCGGGACAAGCCATCCGCTAGGGAGTTAGCCGAGCCTGGGAAATGGTGGAGCGTGAACTGGAACTTGGAGAAGAAATCTGCCCATTGAAGTTGTTTGGAGTTCAGACATTTGGGCGATTTGAGGGTTTCGAGGTTTTTGTGATCAGTCCAAATCTCAAACGGCCCCCTCGCCCCCTCCAACCAGTGCCTCCATGAGCACAATGCAAGTTTTATTGCTCCCGCCTCCTTCTCCCACACAGACCAATGTCTCTCGGCTTCTGAGAATTTTTTGGACATGTAAACCAAAGGGTGCAACAAGCCATCCTCCCCCTCCTGCAGGATAGCCCCCCCCCATTGTCACATCCGAGGCGTCAGTTTGTACAATGAATTTTATTGTTTCATCGGGATGAGGCAACACCGGCTCGGAGGTGAACAAAGTTTTTAAACGCCGGAATGCCTCCTCGCACTCCGCCGACCACTTCAGCGGCGCCCCAGGTTTCGTGGCATCTGGGCCCTTCCCTTTAGTTTTTAACAAGTCTGTTAGGGGCAACGCAATTTGAGCGAAATTCTGGATAAATGCTCTATAGAAATTGGCGAATCCTAGGAAGGCTTGTAATTGCCTCCAGGTTCTAGGGGCCTCCCACCCAACCACGTCTCTCACTTTCCCCGGGTCCATCTCAAGCCCCGCAGCTGATATGCGATAGCCCAGGAAGTCAATATGTGTCTTATGGAACTCGCACTTGGACAGCTTTGCAAACAGTTTGTGCTTGTGCAACGTGGTCAGGACTTTCCAGACCAATTTTACGTGGGAGGGAAAGTCGGGGGAGTACAGCAAGATATCATCAAGGTAAACAAGCACCCCCTTGAACAAATGTTTGTGTAACACCTCATTAATTAAGTTCATGAAGATCCCCGGGGTCCCCTGAAGGCCGAAGGGCATGACCAAGTATTCAAACTGCCCCAATGGTGTGTTGAAAGCGGTTTTCCCTTCATCGCCTTCTTTTATGCGCACTCGAAAGTAAGCATCATGGAGATCAAGTTTAGAAAATATTTCCCCCTTTGCCGCCTCGGCCAACAAGTCTTTGATGAGGGGCATCAGGTAAGCGTTTGTGGTCGACACTGCATTCAAACCCCGGTAATCCGCGCAGAGTCTCAAGCCCCCATCTTTCTTCTTTCGGAAGAGAACTGGCGCAGCAAACAGGGATGAGGCTGGCCGAATAAATCCTCTGGCCAGGTTCTTGTCAATAAATTTTCTAAGCTCCTCCTTTTCAGCTGGCCCCATGGCGTAAATTCTACCTTTGGGCAACTTAGCCCCAGGGACTAGCTCGATGCTGCAATCAGAATGTCTGTGGGGGGGCAGCTCGTTCGCCTCCTCCTCCCCAAACGCTGGAGCTAAGTCCCAATACTCGGCTGGTAAAGTGGCAATTTCCTCCCTAGTCAGAAGTGCAAACGGGGAGTCTTTCGTTGGCATGTCACCCCAATCGGGTTCCCACTGGTGCGATTTGCACTTGGGTGACATAAAGTTTATTCTCCCTTCCTCCCAGAGAATGTATGGGTCGTGGCTGCATAGCCAAGGAGCCCCCAGCACTAGGGAAAACCGAGAATCTGGGGTGATTATGAAAGAGCGCTGCTCCCAGTGCTCACCCGCCCCCAAACGTAAAGGCATAGTCTCGTACAGGCATGGATCTTTCATGGGGGACCCATCCATCTGTGTGAAGATTAAAGGGTCTTTCAATTTCGTCACCCCTGCTTCTAAGCCAGATACCACAGCAGGGCTAATTAAGTCTCTCCCACATCCCGAGTCAATCAGCGCCTTAACGCGCACATGAGTCCCCAGCAGGGGATTCATTAAAGACACAGTCACGAAGAACAGGGAGGGGGGTTCGCTCACCACTTTTGGCACCTCCGAGGGAGGGTCCTGCCGCTATGCGCCGTCTACAGCAGGACCTGGTCGTTTCCTGCTGGCTCGGGCTCAGCATTGCTGGAGTCCCCTTCATCCTCTTCAGGAGATGCCTGCAGAGCCTTGGCAAATTTGGGTTTTCTCAGCGCTTTTTTGGCCGGGGTTGCTGGCCTCGACTTGGTAGCAGAGGGCTTTTCTTTCTGAGGTTTCTGCCCACAATCCGCTGCAAAGTGACCCCGTTCTCCACACTTCAGACATAGCCCTTGACGCATCCTTTGCTCACGGGTCGCTTCTGACAGGCGGGGAGGCTTCGGCTTCTGGGCGGGATGCTGGCTCACTTTCCCTCCTCCTGCTGCCATGTCGAGACGTAGAGTTTGGAGGCGATTCTCGGCACTCTCAGCCTCTTGAGTCCACGCCATCAACGACACCGGGTCTACCGATCGAAGCACTGTCTCCCGAATTTCAGGGTTCAACCCCACTCGATACATTTCCACCAGGATGTGCTCAGGCCAATTAGGAAGTTTGGCTGCCTGGTTCTGGAACTCCGTAGAATATTCACGCACCATCTGGCGCCCCTGCTTAAAAGTGCGCAGGGAATGCCTTAGCCCTTTGCCCAGCATTCAGGTCTTCAAACCTGGTCCTTAGCGCCCACATGAACGCCCGCATGTCCTGCAATTCCAGGCCGCGGCTATTGTGCAACCCCACGTACCAGGTTGCTGCCGTGCCCCTGAGACGCACCGCCACGACATCGATCCGGCTGCTGTCATCTGGGAACAGGTGCCCATGCAGAGTAATTAATTTCTGCACTCTCACTGCGAAGTAAGCCAACTCTTCTGGGTTGCTGTCAAAGGTCACCTCCAGGAGATCCTTCGGCCGTGCCCTCCCCTGCCCCGGTTGTTGGGGGGGAAGCGCAGGTGCTGGGACTGCTCGGGCACCCGGTTGGCCCGGCACTCCAGGGGGTGGAAGCGCTGGTCCCGCCGGCAATGCTGGAGCTGCTGGGGCCCCTGGCCCCGCTGGTGGTGCTTGCGGAGCGGGTCGTCTCGTCAAGGCAGTCTCGATCGTCCGCTCAACCAAATCCGGGATCGCATTGAACACCTCGCCAACTGTTTGCATCAGTTGCTGCAGGGTTCGGTCGATGTCTTCCACCCGCTCCTCCATGCCTTCTTCTGCGTTCGGCCGGCTCAATCTGTCCTTTGAGCACCCCATCACCCAGGGTTCCCCAGACTGTTCCAATTGGTCTCCCAGGATCCCCAGGCTCTTTCCTGGGTAAAATCCTTGATCATACAAGCTGTCTCTCAGGCCACCCCCTCTTTTCGAAAATGTCTCTCGGGTGCCTTGCAGATCAAACTGGCTCCAATCATCCCATGCCCTCTTGGCAAGCCGGGACGGGGTGACCGGCCAAGGGATTGATGTGGACTTCAGAACAGCCCCCCTGGCACCGGACGTCGGGGTCGTTGTGACCGACGGAGTCGTGGTGACCGGGGTGCTGTCATTGTCCGGTTCGGTTTTTGGCGGTTCCTCCTCTGCTCCACTCATGCCTGGATCGGCCGACTCGGAACGATGGAGAAAAGTGGATTCCAAACAGAATGTCAGAATCCTCCACGCATTCAAATGAATACATGTTCGTAGCAAAGTAATATTTATTGAAGCAATGAAGAAACTGGAACACAGGGACTGTTTGGAATGACCACAGGGTGCAGGGCACGGAATAATAAACAGGTTCATAAAATGCAATAACCAATAGACTTGGTTCCCGCTTGCACGGGTACGTTGAAACTCGTGCCTAAAGCCTGAGAATCAACTGCTCCTGAAAGTTAAACAATTAATTGCTTCTCATGCTCTAATCAAGCGGCTCCGGCTCCGCACCTGTGACCTTGCAGATAACTACGTTTCAAGCAACACTAGCGTTCATAGAAAGGAATGCATATAACAAGCTGCTGTCTTCATACTATTATCAAGCATGCGCAATAGGGTCTAAGCAGACCAGGGAGTGAAGGGGAGGGCTCCGTGGCCCAGACAAGTCATACAGAAAATACATGGAACTAATTGGCAGCTTGCTGACAACAGTTTTGCCCAGTCATAGAAGCAGGATACGGGAGTGCATGCAATAAATCTCCTCCCAAGGTAAACTTGCACGTATTCAAGCTGATCCAGTTCAGGTTGCAGTCAAAAGGAGAGAGAGCAGCCTAATCGAAAGAGAACTTTCCCTCTCACAAATGGCCAGCTTGTCTGGCATCACATGTGTGTGGGAGTTACGAGGACCTTGCATCTCTTTGTATCTATCCACTGGGGAGAAATGCAGAGACCTATGTCTCCATGGAAGGCCATGTGCAACGAGGGAGAGGACAAAGGGAGGGAGGGAGAGAGAGAGAGAGGACCACAAAGTATAGATAGGGACTCTGGGGCAAGTGATGCCCTGTCATCTTGGTGCTTGGGGGGGTCAACAGTGGGATGGCTGGTGGACCTCCTGATGCCCCCTGGTATTTCTGGCCACTGTGTGATACAGAGTGTTGGACTGAAGGGGCCTTTGGCCTGATCCAACACTGGCATCTCGAACAGTGGGCTGAGACAAATAAAATGAATTTCAATAGAGAGAAGTGCAAAGTCCTACACTTAGGTACAAAAAATCAAAGGCACAGATATAGAATGGGAGGGACTTGGCTTGACAGCAGCACCTGTGAAAGGGATCTAGGTATTCTGGTTGATCACGAGCTAAACATGAGCTTGCAGTGCGATGTGAATGCAAAGAAAGCTAATGCAATCCTAAAATGCATTAACAGAAGCATTGTGTCCAGATCATGGGAGGTGGTCGTTCCGCTCTATTCTGCTATGGTCAGGCCTCACCTGGGGTACTGTGTCCAGTTTTGGGCACCACATTTTAGGAAGGATGTAGACAAGCTCGAGCGTGTCCAGAAGAGGGCAACAAGGCGGGTTGGAATCCACGTCTTCAGAGGGGACATGATTGCAGTCTTCAAATATTTGAAGGGCTGTCATGTAGAAGATGGAGCAGATCTACTCTCTCTTGTTCCAAGTTGTGAGACTAGATCTAATGGGTGGAAATTACAAGGGAGTCGACACCAGCTAAATATCAGGAGAAACTTCCTAACTGTCAGAGTGGTTGAGCAGTGGAACAGTCTGCCTCAGGAGGTAGTGGAGGCTCCTACACTGGATGTTTTCAAGCGGAGGCTGGATGACCATCTTTCGGGTATGTTGTAGGGCTATCTTTCGGCTATTCAACTGCAGATTGCAGGGGGCTGGACTAGATGACGTGCAAGGTCCCTTCCAACTCTAACATTCTATGATTCTATGATTCCCTGTGGGATCTTTTTGAAACTGGATAAAGCTCTTTCAACACTCTGGGTACTTATAACATTTCTTCCGGGGTAGCGTAAGGTTTCTGTGTAGATTCAAGCTTCTTACAGCAGTTTAAATCTTTTGAATTTTGAATGCTTTGTATGGTTGTCTGTTCTGGGGAGGGGTCTGTTGTTTCTGTTGTGGGGAGGGGAAGGGAAAGGAGTTTGTAAGTCGCTCTGAGACTCCAAGTGAAGGAGTCTTCTTCTATGGTTGTTGGTTGTCTTTTAGGTGTGAAATAGGAGAAAAGCTTTTTTTCATGGCCAAGCAGTTACATTGTTTCTCCTTGTGTCCATTCCTCCTTGCAGTAGAAGGGTGTCACTCTGACTGAATCTCTTTGCACACTTTGAGCATTCAAAATGTTTCCCAGCTGTGGGTTCTCTGGTGCTTCCAAAGACTGCAATTCGACTGAATCTCTTTCCACAGTCTGAGCATTGAAAAGGTTTCTCCCCTGTGTGGGTTCTTTGATGCTTCTGAAGACTAAATCTCTGTCCACAGTCTGAGCATTCAAAAGGTTTCACCCCTGTGTGGGTTCTTTGGTGCTTCTGAAGACTACCACTGTCACTGAATCTGTTTCCACACTGGAAGCATTCAAAAGGTTTCTCCCCTGTGTGGGTTGTTCGATGCAGTTCAAGACTGCCACTCCGACTGAATCCCTTTCCACACTCTACGCATTAAAAAGGTTTCTCCCCGGTGTGGGTTCTTTGATGCAGTTTAAGACTGTCACTCCGACTGAATCCCTTTCCACACTCTGAGCATTCAAAAGGTTTCTCCCCTGTGTGGGTTCTCTGGTGGTTCTGAAGACTGCCACTGTGACTGAATCTCTTTCCACACTCTGAACATTTAAAACGTTTCTCCCCTGTGTGGGTTCTATGATGTGTTTGAAGATGGCCTCTCTGACTGAATCTCCTTCCACACTCTGAGCATTCAAAATGTTTCTCCCCTGTGTGTTCTCTGATGCATCTGAAGACTGCCACTGTCACTGAATCTCTTTCGACACTCTACGCATTCAAAAGGTTTCTCCCCGGTGTGGGTTCTTTGATGCAGTTTAAGACTGTCACTCCGACTGAATCCCTTTCCACACTCTGAGCATTCAAAACGTTTCTCCCCTGTGTGGGTTCTTTGGTGCTTCTGAAGACTACCACTGTTACTGAATCTCTTTCCACACTCTGAGCATTCAAAAGGTTTCTCCCCTGTGTGGGTTCTTTCATGTAGTGTAAGATGGCCACTCTGACTGAATCTCTTTCCACACTCTGAGCACTCAAATGGTTTCTCCCCTGTGTGGGTTCTTTGGTGCTTCTGAAGACTGCCATTGTCACTGAATCTCTTTTGACACTCTACGCATTCAAAAGGTTTCTCCCTGGTGTGGATTCTTTGGTGCTGATGAAAAGTGCTACTGTGACTGAATCTCTTTCCACACTCTGAGCATTCAAAAGGTTTCTCCCCTGTGTGGGTTAGTTGGTGCTTCTGAAGAGAACCACTCTGACCGAATCTCTTTCCACACACTGAGCATTCAAAAGGTTTCTCCCCTGTGTGGGTTCTTTGATGCTTCCGAAGACTACCACTGTCACTGAATCTCTTTCCACACTCGAAGCATTCAAAAGGTTTCTCCCCTGTGTGGGTTGTTCGATGCAATTCAAGACTGCCACTCCGACTGAATCCCTTTCCACACACAACACATTCAAAAGGTTTCTCCCCGGTGTGGGTTCTTTGATGCAGTTTAAGACTGTCACTCCGACTGAATCCCTTTCCACACTCTGAGCATTCAAAAGGTTTCTCCCCTGTGTGGGTTCTTTGGTGCTTCCGAAGACTACCACTGTCAATGAATCTCTTTCCACACTCTGAGCATTCAAAAGGTTTCTCCCCTGTGTGCGTTCTCTTATGTAACTTAAGAGTGCCACTGTGACGGAATCTCTTTCCACACTCTGAGCATTCAAAAGATTTCTCGACTCTGTGTATTCTTTGGTGCACAAAGAGCTGCGATCTGTTTCTGAAGTACTTTTTGCACCAAACGGATTTTCTTGCCATCGTTATCCAGTGCTTTGGAATATGTTCATTACTCGGTCTTCCATCTTTATTCTCAACCATATGATCGCCTTTTTTTCTCATCAGTTGGCCTCGATTGCTGACGTTTTCTTTCATGCCTTTATTTTTAACTTTATTTGGCATTTGCTGATGAAGTTCCTCACCCTCCTGATTCCTCTGATCATCCTCTGCTGGAAAGAACAGAGCAATCCTGTTACCACCAGGGAGGGCTGGTAAGGTCCAAAGGCATCTATGTGACTGCAGTAGATAAGGATTGACGGTCCTTTGGCCTTGTCCAGCTTGGCTGATCTGAACCACCCCTCCACCTTTCTCCAGAATATCTAGTATTTAAGGGTACCTCACCCCCTCAAGAGCCACGACTGAGCTCTTCCCCAGAAGGACCTTCTGAGCCTCCAGATTTCAGGCCCTCCCTCCTTCCCCTGCGGGCTGAATGGCTGTACGAAATGTTTCTCAGAAGTGAATCAGAAATCCCCCATGGCGCTTCCTCACCTTTTCCCCTGACATTACCGTGAAGGGTACTCACTCTCAGCCAGCTCATCTGGGAAGGAAATATGTTCTTGGGATCCTCCTGAGGAAATCTTCAGGTTTTCTTTAGATGCAAGGCTGTTGTCTGTCACCACCATATTCTCTCTTCTAATCCTGGCTTCGTTCACAGAGAGAGAGAGAGAGACGGACAGAGAGAAAGTGATCATTGTTATATAGGGAAGAAAAGAACTTCAAGAGTAATAATTCTTCTGGAAGGATGAAAGCATGATCAAGATAAAAGCCCACCATCCCCACCAGTAAGAGGGGAATATATCTGTGTGGCAAAGCATCCTCGTTTCCCCAAGGGTTTACGGGATTATTAAGTGGCCTACTCGGAGTTGCAGGTGTTTGTGACTTGCGTCTTTCTGCAGCTAACATCCTTATCTTTTTCAGGGCTGGACTCAACAATGCAGTCATCGGTTAATAGTACTTGGTTAACCATTAGAACCTGTGTCCAGTTGTCTAAGCAGGAGAGAGGGGGGGATCAGGAGGGTGCTGACAGCCTCTGGAAAATTCCATCAAGGAGGACCCTTGATTGGGTCATTAGGACCACCTGACCCTTGGAGGTAGAAAGTACAATACACATAGAGACAAGAGGGAAACCAAGCTAAATTTATCCTCATGCCATGCTAGTATGTCTTGATATTTTCTTGCTGCATCATGATGAATAGTTTTCTGTACAGCAACTTGGGTTACAGCTCGAATACCTCTGCCATCTAATACCAAGTACTGCATGCAT
>NW_015174477.1:11078-15376 GCF_001447785.1 Gekko japonicus | reverse complement strand
TGGCATGGATGTTGAGAGAAAGAGGCAAAAGGAGGGAAGGAGACAGCAGAGGCAAAAAAAAGAAGTGGTGACGGAGAGGGCTTCCGGTTTGGTCTCTGTGAATGGCGGTCGCAACTTAGGGAGGCTCCCGAGGGCGA
This sequence comes from Gekko japonicus, assembly GCF_001447785.1. Taxonomy (NCBI): domain Eukaryota; kingdom Metazoa; phylum Chordata; class Lepidosauria; order Squamata; family Gekkonidae; genus Gekko; species Gekko japonicus. The sequence continues at coordinate 15,239 of NW_015174477.1, read as the reverse complement.
TTCGCCCACACGCGGTGAAGGGGGGGAATCCGCACAAGCGGAGACCCTAACGAGCCCCAGGAAGGGGCTCCAACCCGGGGCGCACAGGGGATGTGCCTCTTTCCCAGCCCAAAGGTCGGAAATTGAGGCTCGCCCCATGCCCCAATGGCCCTGCCACGGCAGTGCCCCGTAAGGGGACTAGCAGAGCCGCCGGACGTCACTGAGTGATGAAGCAAAAGAGCTTTTGTAAGGAGAATAATTGGCCGAAACCGTGAGTTGTCGATCGGAAACGGGAAAAAGGAGATAAGCGCATCCCCCCCATCGAAAAGACGCAAGGGAGGAGGGGGAGAGCCCCCCCGAACAAACAGAGACTTATTCAACAGAGAGAAGAGGGGGGGAGTGAAATTTTGGAAGAGTGGTTTTACCTCTTGGTGAATTGTTTGAAGAGAGGCAGGAAGATCTATCCTTAAGTTGCACGGCACAAACTTTTAAAAAGTAAACAATAAAACAAAGATGTCAGGGCAGAAAAAGTTCTTGGAGAAGCCGGCAAAGAAGCTGGGAGGAACTTCCGGTCCGGGCTCCCACCCTCTGGAGCCGGCTGTCAATCAACAGAAAAGCGAGATACTGCGCCCTCTGCTGGAGCAAATGCCAAAAATAAATCAAATTCTGACAAGCATGGAATGTGTTCTCAGTAGCCAGAAGCAGCAATTGAATGACACAGCTAAGAAAATGGAGGAAATCGCGCAGAAATGTCTGGTCTCAATGGAAGATACCCAAAAAGTCAAGATAAAATGGAAAAACATCAAGAAACGCAAGATAAAAAGTTATTGATGCTTCAAATGGAAAAATCAAATTTAACTCTTCGATTTCAAGGCATAAAGGAAATTGAAAAATAAGATCTCAGAAGTATTCTAGTGGAAGCCTTGGCGACCGGCTGGGAAGCGGATAAACTAAGCGAGGAGATGGATCTGGTGTACAGAGCCTACTCCAACTTTACAAAGATGAATAACCTGCCGGCAGAGGTGGTGGTCAAGTTCACCAAACAGAGGATCAGAGATCAAATATTAAGAGCATCATCATCAACGCCTATGAAGATTGGAGAGCAAACAGTCAGAATTCTGAAAGATGCTCCATTTGAAATTCAAATGAAGCGGAAGGTATACAAAGGACTCACCTTGTTCTTACAAAATCATCAAATTAGTTATCAATGGTTGATTCCAGAAGGACTCATTTTCAAGTTTAAAGATAAAAGAGAGAAGATTGACTCCATTTTCAAAGCTCAAGACTTTTTGAAGAGGCACGCCAGTTCAGAGGATGCAGCACTTGCCGAGTGGAAAGTGGACAGTGAAGAAGACAGCGGCTCGGAGTGGGGGGATAAGAACCCGGAAGATGAAGGAGCTGGGAAAAGTCCATCTTATAATTTGAGAGACATAAAAGGAAGACAGCCCAGAACATGAAGATTGGTTCGGAAAGCGCATGAAAAGACTTTACTAACAATAAACCAAAGAGACACTACTAATACATTAACATATATATTTGTTTTTTACAGGATATGATGAAAGACAATTGACAACACACGGAAGAAGCCAAAAGAAGATATGTTTAATACTAACAAAAGATTAATGTACTAATATTAGCATCACTCACTCTTTTCTTAATCATGCTATATACCCTCCCTCTTTCTGATATTAAAAGCAATAAAATTCTCACCTCTTTAGGAGAGTTTACATTAAAAAAAAAGAAGAAGTGGTGACAGAGAGGTAGGAAAAGGAGGAGGCAGCAGCAGTGGGGAGGGGAATTGACTGCAGTGAGATGGTTGAAAACAGAAAAAAAGAAGAGGCGAAGACAGCTAGAGGGAAGAGAAAGAGGGAACAAAGTGAGGGGTAGTGAGGGATGAGAACTTCCACTCCACACACAATTTACTTACAGGTTCCTCGCTTGTTTTTCCCTTCTTGAAATTATAGTTTTGTATCATTTTAATTTATTTTAAAATAGCAACTCCATTTTATTTCATACATTTTTATGTGCTATCGGTGCCTGGTAACTGAACTTGGTGGATGCTGATTTCCTTTTCTTCTCAGAAGGCATGCTTTATGTTATTGCCTTTGTGGGGGTGGGGTGGGATGTGAGAATGATTTTTGGGCATACAATTCTCTTCATCGAATCTCTTCTATAATTGCTAGGTGTCCCTTTTCTTTATTGAAGGCTTGTGGGGGTTGGATGTGAGAATGATTTTTGGGAACACAATTCACTTCATCGAATCTCCTATAATTGCTAGGTGTTTCTTTTCTTTAATGAAGGCACAACTGTCTACTTTAGTTGTCACGTTCAGCTCTTTCATTTCTCCTCTTCAATATTCCCACAATTTCAGCACAGTCGTAAGCAGAGTTATACCCTTCTAAGTCCATTGACTTCAATAGTTTTAGAAGGGTATAATTCTGCTTAGGATAGCTTTTTTCCTCTTTAATTTTAAACATTTCCTGCACACAAAAATTATCTAATATTTTCTATCTCCTAGTGTCTTATTTTCACTCAACTTTCATTCACCGCACATTGTTGTCATATTTCTTTATTTCAGTTTTGTTTTCTCTCCCTCCATTTTGATCACTTCATAGGCACTTCATAGGATTTTCTCTCTTTCCTGTGGATGACGGCCTGTTTTCTATCACTTCATGGTTATTTTTTCTCCTCACGTTGGTCTATGGTTCAGTTGGTAACCTTTATTTTTCTCATAAAGCCAGCCAGAATTCTGAACTGTTAGTTGTATTTTTTTTGTCAAACCAAGTATTACTTTCAGTTGTTACTACTACTGTCCCCCAGCTGCCAGTTCTGTACATCCCCCTCCCCCTTTACAATTGTCAGAACATTTAATTGTTTATAAAGGCCACTTTCCATAGGAAATCTGCTGAAGGGTCTCCTGTTTATGCAGAGACACCTCTGTTTAGGTTTATTTAATTAATTCATGGAATTTATATCGAGTGTAGGCTATGTGGTTTTTAAAATTGTTCAGATTCTTTACTATTATTACAGTACATGCTCAGGGTCATTGACTGGATAGCTATTTCCACTTGTGTCAATTCCCACTCGTAACTTTCACTATGAAGGGAAGCTGGCATGGTATAGCCCAGTCTCATCAGATCTCAGAAGCTAAGCAGGGTCACTACTTGGAAGGGACATCACCAAGAAAGGCTCTGCAGAGGAAGGCAATGGCAAACTACCTCTGATTCTCACTTGTCACCATAAGTTGGCTGTGACTGGAAGGCACTTTACATACACACACACACAACTTCAACCACCAGTTGGGATGAAGTTCTCAGGGACCTGTGCCTCTCACCCCAAAGAACCTCACTGCCAAATGGTCTTAGAGTCAGGAGAAAGCAACCCCACACTAGAGGTAATAAAAGGTGCAACACATCTTCAGCTCTTGCAGTTGGCATGAAATTCTCAGCGATTAGAGCCCTCGCCCAAAGGATCTTCCCCATTAAGGTGTAGACATAGAAGAACTTGTCCTGGTTCTACAGCTCAATGAAATTCCCTCCTGCAGAACAAACATCTGTAAACATTCAGGTGAGACTTTAAAAAATTTTATGTGCTTCTTCCTGCCAGGATCCTTTCGCAAAAGTAGCAAGAGGCGCTAAGCCTCGCACATACACATGAATTGGACTTGACTGTTGCTTCAGATGTTTGGTATTGCTGATTTTTTAAAAAATTGCATCTATTTATTGTATTTTAGCAGTTAATTTTTTTATTCAGACAAATATTTTAATGCATTTTAATTAATAAATCAATAACAGACTTGTTCTAGTATTATAATTTTAGGGCTTTTCTTCCAGCCCCTATGTGCCATTTAATGTAACCATGGGCTATCCATAGAGAAACTGGTGGACATGCTTGGAGATAAATTGCACCAGTGTATCCTTAGGCATCCCTGTGCCACCAGAAAAATATGAGCCAGACATCCTGGAATGTGAAGTTAAATGGGCCTTAGAAACCATTACTAACAACAAAGCTAGTGGAGGTGATGGTATCCCAGCTGAGCTATTCAAAGTCTTAAAAGATGATGCTGTTAAAGTGCTGCACTCAATTTGCCAGCAAATTTGGAAAACGCAACAGTGGCCACAGGATTGGAAAAGGTCAGTATACATTCCAATCCCAAAGAAGGGCAATGCCAAGGAATGTTCA
>NW_015174477.1:10895-11033 GCF_001447785.1 Gekko japonicus | reverse complement strand
TTAACCAAAACTATCTCCCTGCTGCTGATGGCCACTTTAGAAAATGTCCTGTTCCAGGCCGGATCTCCCCTCCACCGGTCAACACCCTTCCCCAGAGGATGCCTACCCACTCCTTTTAAAGACTTCAACTCTATAAAA
>NW_015174477.1:9805-10033 GCF_001447785.1 Gekko japonicus | reverse complement strand
TACCCACTCCTTTTTAAGACTTCAACTCTGTAAGAGGGAGAGGATTCGAGGTCCTTCCCCTCCCAGATGGCTCCTCTGCTGCCTGAAGCCAAAAATGATCTGTTCTCATCAACTTCTCTCTGAGTTGTAACCACACATAGAATTTGCTGAGTAATGTTTTTGCTGAAAGGCTTGCTTCCACATGGCAACATTCTTCTGTATAGTTCTCATTGCTGCTTTGAATGCAGA
>NW_015174477.1:3859-9702 GCF_001447785.1 Gekko japonicus | reverse complement strand
AAAATTTCAAATCATACGATAAGGGGCCCATTAATGCAAATATGGCACAAAATAAAAGAAAAATACTATTAAAAAATCCCCAAATGGGTGTCCCCTCTGGAGGCCTTTATACTCCCAAATTTATTAGATGAGAATAAAAGTAAAACATATCAAGACCTAACAGATGAAAAAAATAGAATCAACTAACCTCAAGATTCACAAAAGAAAAAAAAATGTAATATTATACTACAGAAATATGATAAGATATGGCTGAAAAATAAGGAAAAATTAATCCAAAAAATTTATAACTTCCTATTAGAAGATGAAATACTGGAGGACTGGAAAAAACCTACAATGATAAAATTTGATAAGATATGGCTGAAAAATAAGGAAAAATTAATCCAAAAAATTTATAACTTCCTATTAGAAGATGAAATACTGGAGGACTGGAAAAAACCTACAATGATAAAATGGGAAAAAGATCTAGGGCGGAATATAGATAAGAAGTAATGGGGAAAAACATGGAAGTCAATTAAATTTCTGAGAGCAATATCCTACAGGGAAAATATAATAAAAATGATATATAGATGGCATTGGACGCCAGACAGGTTACAAAAATGTTATACAAACGTATCTGGAATTTGCTGGAGATGTAAACATAACATAGGAACGTATTTCCACATTTGGTGGAAATGCGAAAGAATACAAATTTTTTGGAAAATGACTAAACATCTGGTAAAAGAGATCACAGATATAGATTTAGCGCTTACTCCTGAAATCTTCTTGTTAAATATAACGCCTGATGGAATAAAATTTAATGTAAAATGTATTATTATTTATTTTATTACAATGGCTAGGATAGCTGTTGCAAAGAACTGGAAATCGGATAATTTACCGAGTCGAAATGTATTACTTAGCAATTTTTATGAAGTAATCGAGATGGATAAATTAAATATGTTTCTAGCGGGGAAAACAAGTGAGCAATTTAATCAGAAATGGCAAAAAGCCATTAATTGGTATGAAATTAACTTGTGTGGTTAACCCCCTAAATGTATGTAATGGAAAAATTTGTTTGTATATATACTTTTTGGATAAAATCTGAAAATACTTTAAAAAAAAAAAAGCACCCTGATAAAATAATTTCTGGATACGGCCATGTCCTAATCTGCTATGCGGCTGTACTCCTGGGGCACTGTGGGGCTGCTTGCAAACTGCCCCCCACCCCTTCCAGCGATGCTTCCCCAGAAGAAATGGATGAGTAGTCTGGAAATGAGCTGTAATTCTGGGAGATCACCAGGTCCCTCCTGGAGGCTGGCATCCCTATGTCTAACTCAAGTTCATAGCAGCTTATACTATTATTGAGGGTGATATTTGGGTGGCTCTGATGAGATGATGATGATGATGAAGAAGAAGAGTTGGTTTTATACCCTGCCCTTCAATACCTGAAGGAGCCTCAGAGCAACATAATCACTTTTTCCTTCTTCTTCCCATAACAGACATCTTGTGAGGGAAGTGAGAGAGATCTGACAGAACTGTGACTGACCCAAGGTCATCCAGCTGGCTGCAAGTGTAGAAGTGGGGAATAAAATCTGGTGTTCCAGATTAGAGTCCACTGCTCTTAACCGCTACACCAAACTAGCATACCATTTGATTTAGAGTGACAGATAACAGATCAGAAAATTAGCTCAAAATAGAAAGTTACTATACCAAACCATATTCCCTGAATGAAGCTTTTTGGAAGAGTCCCAACCAGAGAGCACTGCAATCAGGATCCCAAAACCACCTGGCCCTCCATGGCCCAATGGAAGTCAGGTTGATGGCAACTAGGACCAGGGCTTTCTCATTTGTAGCTCCGTCCTATTGGAATGAGTTTCCGCTGAGATCAGGGCCCTGTGGGACCTGTCACAGTTCTGCAGGACCATGAAAACAGAGCTTTTTAGACAGGCATTCCATTAGGAGTGGCGTCCTACCAGCAGCGCCCTGTATGAACTCCAATCCAACACGACTTAGCGTGGCAGTACCGCTGAATGTGTCCTTAAATTGCACTTTATTTTTATCACCATCGAAGTGATGTTTTAAATTGATTTGTCTGTGTTTTAAATCATTTACTTCATTTTATCAATTGTAAAATGTATACTGTTTTGCAGTTTTGTGGAAGCCGCTCTGAGCCAGCCTTGGCGGGGAGGGCGGGGTAAAAGTTAAATAAATAAATAAATTCTGTGGTCCTCCCTTGTCACAGTCTGGAGGCCTCTGTCTCCTTGGAGGTAAGTGCAGGTGTGGACAGTCTGAACCCAGACAATATGCGCTTGACCCTGAGAGTCAAGGTCAATGCAATTTTCTGCATATTGTTCCATTTACAATTCAAAAGGTCCTTACCTGTTTTGAAAGATCAAGTCATGGTGTCCTGCCCTTAAACTTTACAGCACTGAGCCCTTGACCATGTCCTTAATTTCATGCAGAGCTTTGTGGATTACTACGCTACCAGAAGGAGTCTCAGAGCAGTTTACAAACTCCGTTCCCTTCCCCTCCCCACAACAGACCCCCTGTGAGGTAGGTGGGGCTGAGAGAGCTCTGACAGAAACTGCTCTTTTTGAAGAACAACTGTGCCAGAGTTATGGCTTGCCCAAGGTCATCCAGCAGATGCAAGTGGAGGAGTGGGGAATCATACCCGGTTCTCCCAGATTAGAGTCTGCACACTTAACCACTAATCCCTATTTTCAGTATTATTGCCTTTCCTGAATCAAAGCTGGTTTCCACCAGGTAAAGAGAAAGCTGCCTTTTCCATATGGAAAGGTACAGATATCTCCAAACTCGCAGATCTATTTATTGGACATAAACCTATGGCGAAACAACAACTTGAAAATAAATTGGGGAGTAAGATTCCTTGGTTCAGCTATTCGCAGGTAATGTATTTGTAAAGAGACCCAGCATTAAAATTAGTTACCTTACATAAGAACATAAGCAACGCCAATGTTGGATCAGGCCAAAGGCCCATCCAGTTCAACACTCTGTCACACAGTGGTCAAAAATACCAGGTGCCATCAGGAGGTCCACCAGTGGGACTAGGATATTACAAGCCCTCCCACTGTACCTTGAGACCACTAACTTCATTTTAACAACTTGTAAGGACTACAAAAGAACTACAGGATGGGGAAACTGCAGATTTCCTCTTATATCTCCCTATGGAAAGGGGCTAAAAAGAAAGGAAGAACCTGGACATTCAAGAGGGAGAGCACAGGATGTTATAGCCCTCACATTCCCTCTGTAGTTATGGTCCTGAATGGTCCCTTTAAAAAGTGAAGACAATTGTTTTTCTCCTCATGATTAAAAGTCAATCTTACATCTGAAGACACCTCATAAATGGAAAATCTTTTTAATGTGGAAGTTTTCAAAATGTGCAGTGTGGAAAGTGTCACTGATCCATGTTGCTACCTGATTTCAGATTCTGATAGTAAAAGACAGACAAACAGATTCCAAGAGTCATCCAGATTTATTACAGTGACCAGATTCCATGATGAATAGCAAAGAGGCTCTGCTGAAGTGACCACCTTGATAGCAAAGGTCATGGTAGCTTCTTGGGGAAATGTTATACCATCAGACTCATGGGGGAAATTCAGGTTCATCCTTGTGATGGTGGTTTCAAACGTAATGATTTTCATGTTCGGAGGGTTCGTGGTCCACTCCACTAACTGGAGAGATAAGAGAAATGCAGGTTTAAGACTTGTCTCTTTTTAGTGGAGAGACAGTGCAGGGGGAGCAAAAAGTGCCTTCTATCAGTTACCTATTGTTTGGATCCGGGTTTCCTGGACTCAGTGTTTGTGTCCACACTGAAACATGCAAATATAACATTGAAGCTAGACTACTGCTACTTTGGACTGCTCTTGAACCCAGGTTGGAAATTTCAACAGGTGCAAAATGCAGGAATCCTGTTTACTGTGATGGGTGGTGGCTACAGCAGTGCAGGGTTTCTCAAAGGGGCAGGTTTGTTCTTCACACTGCTTCTGCCAGCTGGACTGGCCAAGGGGTGAACCTCTGGCCCATCTCCTTATACCTGAAAATCACATGGCCTGCTCCTGAGCTATGACCCCATTTCAAAAATGGCTCTGAGTAATTGCAGAATGCTAAATCAAAAGCTCCAAGGGAGAACTTCCAATTCCTCTGGGTCAATCATTTAATTTACCTGGAGCAACTATTCCTCAGTGTTGAGGACTCAACCCTCAAACTCTTGAGATAAGACAAGACCTTAGATGTTCTGGGCACATACAGAATGTTTTTTTAGGATTCTGTGTCACAGCCTACCTCCCTGAACTGTTTTTCTCTGCAGTACCAACTTTTCCACGGTTGTCCAAGAGTTCCACATTTTCTTGCCACATTGGATTTTCTCAGAGTTCGAGTCAAGGTGATTTAAGTTTGCGGCAAAACAGCCTCCCTTCAGTGGTCAGCCTGGTTTCAGCCTGCTGTGGCCCCGGGTTGTTTGGATGCTTTTTTGCCCTGGACTTAAATTGCCTCCCACAAGGTAGCAGGCAGGGGTCACATCCTTTCATATATAATTGTGTTTTGGTCTCCCAAGGTTCAATGCGCGCCAAAATAGGTTGGCCGTATGAGCTGCCAGTCAGAAGATGTTGGCTGGGTTGGCTGGCTGCTTTGTGGAGTCCCGCCCATGTCAGCCCCAGCCAGCGTCTTCGGCTCACTCTACTCTGGTCCTCAGACAAGACGGGACCGTCTTCAGGGTAAGCCAGGGGAAGGCCTACACAGGCCTCGCACTGCCTTTCCCTGTCCACCCAGCAAGCCGTCCGGACTGGGGAAAGACTCCACAGGCCAACTGTCACCTTCCCCAGCCTGCCCGGTGATCCGGATGGATGGAAAAAGCCTCCACAGGCCCCGTGCCACCTTCCCCTGCCCGCCAGTGAGCCGGACGGATGGAGAAAGCCTCCACAGGCCCCGCACCGCCTGCCCCTTCTCGCCCGATGAGCTGGACAGACAGGGAAAGCCTCCACATGCCCTGCACTGCCTTCCCCTGCCTGCCCGGTGAGCTGGAAGGATGGGGAAAGCCTCCACAGGCCCCGTGCCGCATTCCCCTGACTGCCCGGTGAGCAGGACGGATGGGGAAAGTCTCCAAAGGCTGAGCACTGCCTTCCCTTGCCCGCCCAGCGAGCCGGACTGATGAACGGGGAAAGCCTCCACAGGCCAAGCGCTGCCTTCTCCTTCCCGCCCGGTGAGCCGAACAGATGGGAAAAGGCCTCCACAGACCCCGTGCCCCATTTTCCTGCCTGCCTGGCAAGCCAGGTGGACAGGGAAGCCTCCACAGGCCCCGCGCCGGGGACGCCGTGGGCAGCTTTGGGCCCTCCCTACGCCACCTACGCTGCGAGGGGGCCGAGCAAGCCGCTGGAAGGGGAGGTTGTTTAAACCCCCTCCCCTTCCTTCTTGGCCCCGGCTTCCTTGCTGTCCCCGTGGCTGTGGGGGGGGGGCGGGCGAGCTGCTGGAAATGAAGGTGGTTGACACCCCGTCCCCTTACTTCTCAGCCCCGGCGACCGCCAGTTTACGCCGCCTCCCCTTCCCTGTCTGAGCTGTCTTGCTCACCCTTCCCGGGTGGCAGGCGGTGGAGGGACCCTGCTCGTCTTCATGGGAGTGGGACTCGCACTGCCAGGGGAGGGGGCCGCGGCCGCCCACCCACACTACCGCCCATTGCATTCATGCCTGCAACGGGCCATCCTCCTAGTTTATAATATAGGAGGAACCTTTGGCTTCTGAATGGTGTGTTGGGGAGGAAGACATACACTAAGGTTGAGATCAGAGCACATGGTCTAAAACAGACGAGGCAAAGAAGATGGCAGAGAGGGCGAAAAATATATGAACAGGGCAAG
>NW_015174477.1:3281-3520 GCF_001447785.1 Gekko japonicus | reverse complement strand
AAAAGCCAAAAGTCTTTCACCAGACACATCCAGAAGGTGCAGGCAGGCCATGGAAACTGCTGGAATTGTCTAGGATTCTGGTAAATTTCTGCTAGACAACCGGCAGGGTTGCCAGGTTCTCCTTGGCTGCCGGTGGGGGATGGGAGAAAAGAGCTGTCAGATCCAGGTTGGGAAACTCCTGAAGATTTGGGGATGGAGCCTGGGGAGGACAGAGACCTCAGTGGGGTTCAATGCCATAG
>NW_015174477.1:0-2302 GCF_001447785.1 Gekko japonicus | reverse complement strand
TCTGAACACTCTTCAAGGGTAGCCCTACATAGAGCACATTGCCGTATTCTGGTCTGGATGTAACAAAGGTACGGATTACTGTGGCTATATCTGACTGATTCTGAAACAGACACACTTTATGCACCAGCCAAAGTTGGGCAAAAGCATTTTGAACCATCACAGCCACTTGGTTTTCTATAGTGATCGCTGTGTTGAGCGACCCTCCCAAGTTGTGAACCTGCTTTTTCAAGGGAAGTATAATCCTATCCAACACAGGCGAGATCTCGTCACTAGGTCTGCCTTTCTACTAACCCAGAAAACCTCTGTCTTGTCAGGATCAAGTTACATCTGGTTCACCTTCATCCAGCCCATTACTGATCCAAGCACTGGTTCAGAACATCAACAGCATTCATGGGATCAGGTGGAAAAGGAAAAGCAGAGCTGGATTTTGTAGTATCATGAGCAGCATAACACGTCAGCTTTGCTTCAACTTGAGAAGGTTTTCTTTTTTTTAACTTAGCTCCCTGACCCATTCTCTCTCTATCACCCAGTCATACCCTGAAATTGAGATCAGGGCACAAGCCCCGAAATGGATGAAACGAAGAAGATGGTGGAGACAGTGAAGATCTGAACAGAGCAGGAAGAAGTTATATGGAGTCTGTAAAATTATCTTGCTTACCTTTTCACTTTGACATCAAAGGGATAAGTATTAGACCTAGGGAGAAAGCATTCGGTTAATTGCATCTTTTCTTCTCCCCTTTCTCAGATGTTATTCGTCAGTTGTGTTCAGCAGTTCGCGTTCACTTTCTGGAAGCAATGCCTGCTTGTACAACTCAAGATAGAAATGCCATGTTGCTTTCAGCCTGCAAAATGTATCAGGATGTTAATTTGTGTGTTGACGGAAGAGTCAAGAAAGACCAGCCAAAAGGCCCTGGACAGCCATATCCAGAACGTGAAGGGAGGCCATGGAAATGGCTAGAATCTTGTAGGATTCTGGTACTTTCTCACTTCGGTAAGAGGGGAGTGGTCACACTGACTATCGATGGAGAATCTCAGGCCTTTCTAGGTGAGGGACACCCAGTCAGACTGAGATCTGGAAAGATATGACTTCTGATTTGTGACACACCATCCTCAGAGGGCTCCTGGGCGACCCCTGAGGAACCCCCAAACCTCCTGGGCCCAGCAGGAGATCCGGAGTGATCTGGACTTCCAAAGAGCGATCCTGGAGGGAGGCTCTTGCAGGGGGCTTGATTTGGGGACTCTAAGATATGGTGGTACTCGAGTAGACCCCTCATTGCTCCATTGCAAGGACCAGGAAGGGAGTGCTCATGGGCAGCCATTGGAGCGTGGAGGCGCGATTGACCAATTTCAGGAGCTGTACTCCATCTAGAGAATCTTAATCTTTGAACTTCTTGTCTTTATGTCATGAGTAACTGAACTCTTGTAGATAGTTTGAACTTTATTGCTGCTTCAAGGAAGGTCCATTTAAAATTTAAAAACCTGGGCAAAGAGAAAGGGGCAGGTGGAGGATTCCCCCCCCCAAACACACACACTTTGTGACTTGGAAGTGCAACCAGGTGTTAAGACTCTCTATAAAGCTTGGAAAGGCTCTGGAAAGTAAGGGGAAACTGATTTTTATTAACTTGAGGCTCTGGAACATATAGAAAGACTGAGCCATTTTTCTTCTAGTGGTGTCTGGATTCTTTTTTTCTTTTTTTCTGTTATTGTTTCTGTTTGGGTCATTGGTGAATTCTTTATAGCTGACTTGTTTGTGCTGACTGATTTGCTTGGACGTGGTGCCTACCCTTGTTATTGTGGACTATTTTCGGGGGGGGGTGTTTGTTTTTTAATGGAGATGCCTATTTTGGATAGAAGGTATACCAGATAATGAAAGTTCTTCTTGGAGAGAAGGTTCTGGTAAGACACAGGGAAAGTATTAGAAGATGACAGAAGGGGGAAAAATGGTCGTTGGCTAGTGACTATGGATAAAGCCTGTTTTTAACCTGGGAACTAAGAAGCTGAACCCATGATTTAAGTGTATACTATATGACTGTGCTTGATTTGGCTAAACCACAGTGAGACATCGTTTAGACTGAGTATGTAGTTATATTTGTAATAATAACTGATAAGCTACAGGGGAAATTGTGGCTGTGTTTATAACTGAAGAGTAGGAAATATCATTGTGGTAAAATAGTTTTGGAACACTGGAACAGCCTGAAACATCTCCTACTAAAATAATTGCTTGTGCATATTTGGCACTGGTAAAAAAGACAGGGAGGGGGTTCGTGAATTTGATTGTGATTTTAAATGAAACGTGTCTTCT
>NW_015174476.1:8174-16698 GCF_001447785.1 Gekko japonicus | reverse complement strand
GCTCTGTTTTGTCCTTGAAGAAAGTGAATCTCTTTGCTTTCCGATCTTCGGCCAGTGAGCACATCAGAGTAACAGGCTGTCCAGTCATGTAATAGGGACCTCTGGGCGTCACGGTCAGCTGTGGAGCTGGGAGGGAAGGATAGAGGATTAGAATCCCGTGATGGTCTGGCCAACAAGTGAGCTTCAGGTGGGAAAGTACACAGGAAAGGCTGTTGCTGGTATCTCTCCGAACCTCTGAAGAACTGGCAGGATTTTGATTGGGTTCCATGCGGATAATCCAGTCTGGCATAACTTTTCATATAGTCATAATGTGGACAGGAAATCTCTTCAGATTCCAAACCCGAGACATGCTGAGGCAAGAAGTACGCGCATTCAGGAAATGGAAGCAGTTCTTTGTCTACAAACTTCATCCCCAGAGGGAACCAGGAAACAACGCTTTTGCTGCCTCCAGGGCTGCTACCTTCTTGGAGCCATGTGCCTTTCCCTTCAGAAGAGAGGCCATGTTTACCTCCCTGCTGAATAACCAGGAGTCATCTGGCTAGTTGAGATTCTCCTATCACAGCATCCTCATGCCAAGAAAAACCTCATCAGTTGCATTGCTTACCCACCTCTCACATGCAGAGGAGTTGCGTCATGGTGTCAAGCCTAGCTGCCCCATCTGGAAACCTAACCCCAAACCCTACCTTTTCAGCCAAAGGGAAACCAACTTTACCTTCAATGGAAGCATGCAGCTGGAAGATCTGGCAGGAGACTGGAAGAAAAAACCAGGGAAGAAATCCCATGAGCAAGAGGAGGTGGAGATGTGGATGCAAAAGAAGGGTGGGGAGCGGGCACAGGTTACAGACCTATCAGCAGAGCCATGATGGGATCCATGTTCGGCCAGCATCCCCCGAGGGCCGGAGCTCTGTTCTCAGCTGCACGGCCGTCCTGCTTTCTCTCCTGAGAGGGGTGACGAAGTGGACCTCCCCAGCTCTGTCATCTCACACCAAGCAATTCAGGAAGTGCGGCGACATCAGCCTCCCCCACCAAGCACCCAGTGCACCCCTCAGGCCTTATTTAAAGCTGCAAAGGGCAGCTAACCCCATCCGGCTGAGCTGCGCCTTCTCCCGCCCCGTCAGTAACCAAAGCCTGTTTACAAAACCAAAGAGCAGCAATGTGGGCATGTAGGCGAGAATGCAGAGCCACAATGAACGGGGCGCATCGGAGGTGGTAAATAAACCAAATTTCTAAAGTCCATTTCATTGTATGTTGTGATTTGGATCTTGGCCGGCTGCTACAGACATCACACAGGTGGCTATCACCAGTACCCGTAAGTGCCACATTGCCCAAGGCAGGATCCATCACAGGAGGACCTTTTATTTATCTGGATTCTGAAAATTTGGCCAGTCTGGCTGGCCAGCTCCATCTTGTATTCAAGTCCACCAGACCACCCCCATTCCCTTGCCTGATGTGAAAGTTATGAATGTCAAATGCCCTTGTCATGATCTGGGCTGTGCCACCAGAGGCCTACTAGGCCCAGGGAGCCTGGCTAGCAGTAGGTGAGGCTGGGCCTACAACTCCCAGAAGCTCCTGAGAGGTTTTGGAGCCAAAACGGACCAATAGGGAAGAAGAGGGCTGGGGAACAAAAGGGCTGGTGCCAGAACAAAGGCTGTTCTTTCTTCCAAGAGGGCACAGCCAGAAGGAAGGCTGCTGCCTGGGAGAGACCCTCATCCTGAGGGAGGGGTGAGTAGTCTAAGGCCACGTGAGATAGTGAGCTAGGGACAATATATATTTAGATGCGTTAGGGCATTTGATTTCTTTTCTTTTCACCCACTTACTGTTATTATTCTGCACCTTGTTGTTTGACCTCCTATAAAATAAACTATTTTCCTTGTTGTACTCTGCCTGGTCCTCACGCCTGTTATTTGGCCAAAAGGGAGGTCTGAAGGTCTTGGGAGGGTGCTCAAGAGAGCCTGGACGCAGAGTGGTGGCAGCGTCAGGTGACACCCCACGTGAGTCATGACAGTCCTGCTTACCAGAAATGTGAAGTGTCTGTAGAAGAAATCCTTGCCTCTTTGTTCCGTGAATAATTCAAGAGGAGTAGCTGAGCTAGTCTTTGCAACAAAATTAAACAGAGGCTCCTAAAGACTAACACAATTTCATCCCCTTTTTTCATGATCTAGAGCCCACTTCTTCAGAAGTGCAAATGAGCCTCTCCAGAACACTGTTCTAGTTCCTGAAAGGGTATGTTGAACGTTGTTGTTATTGTTAGAATCATAGGATCATAGAGTTGGAAGGGAACTCCAGGGTCATCTAGTCCAACCCCTAGCACAATGCAGGAAATTCACATATACCTCCCCTTCCACACCCACAGCGACCACTGTTCCATGCCTAGAAGATGACAAAAAACCTCCAGGATCCCTGACCAAACTGGCCTGGAGAAAAATTGCTTCCTGACCCTAAAGTGGCAATCACCATTTCCCTGGATGTGTAAGAAAGGACCACGAGAACTAAGCACTGAGGCAACCCTTCCCCACCCTCCCTTCTTGTGATCTGCCTAAGTTCACAGGATCAGCATTGCTGTCAGATAGCCACCTAGCCCCTGTTGGAAAACCTCCAAAGAAAGAGAGCCCACCACCTTCCGAGGAAGCCCGTTCCACTGAAGAACTGCTCTACCTGTCAGGAAGTTCTTCCTAATGTTGAACTGGAAACTCTTCTGATTTAATTTCAACCTGTTCGTTCTGGTCTGACCTTCTGGGGCAAAAAACCTGACTCCGTACCATCCTCTGTATGACAGCCCTTCAAGTACTTGAACATGGTTATCGTATCACCTCTCAGTGTTCTCCTCTCCAGGCTAAACATACCCAGCTCTTTCAACCATTCCTCATAGGACTTGGTCTCCAGAGCCCTCCTTGTTGGTTGTTGCTATTTTGCCTTTAAGATTCCACAGGTGTAACAAAACTGCTATATATTTACATCTTGTTTCAAACCACTATTTGAATACTTGTTGTGATGAGGCAGTCTCTAACCCTTTCTCTCATTGGCTACACGAGTTCTGAGGTCCACCTGTCCTTGATCACATGATCCAATGACACACAGACCTTGACAGTGGGGCAAACAGCCCTCCCCTCCTGGAGCAGTTTCAGTTCTGGAAAACAGCATGGGAAGGAAGGCTGAAGTAGCTCCTTGTCTCCCTGTGATGCGTTCTGGAGGAGAATTGGGAGCCACAGTGCTTTTTAAGGGGAGCCTACAGATCAGAGGTATGACGACAAGTGGGGTTAGGGAACTCCCAGCCTGACTTGTGCATCATGCATCTCACACCATGTGTCTAGGCCCCAAAATCTGTCTCCATTTAGAGCCTGTGGGTTGGACCCAATGAGCTTTTTGGAAGGAAGGTGAGATCCTCTTCGATTGCCCCAAAACGTCTCTGCTGGGGATCATGGGGGCTGCATGGAAAAAAGTCACGTGGAACAGCAGCTGTCATAAGGAGGGGAACTGGGAGAGGCTGAGAGAAAAAGCTGGCTGGAATCAGCCGAATATTTTGCTGCTGTTGAGCACCTGTTGATGCTTCCAGAAATGAATTTCTGGCATTAATTTGTCTATAATTCATCCGTTTTTAACTTTCGGGTTGTAATCATGTGCCTTTCCTCTCAAGTCGTTTAGGTGATGTAGCCGGTTTTGTTCCCTGAGGATTGCTGAGGTTTGACTATTTTTGTTAGAGAATTAAGGACGGTCCTCAGCACCCTAGTGAATACATGAAGCTGCCTTGTATTGCATCAGATGATTGGTCCGTCTAGCCGTGTATGGTCTGTTGTGATTGGCAGTGGACCCCCAGCAGGGAAGGGCCCTTCCCAATGTTTACTACATAAAGATCCTTTAACTGGAGAAGGAGGGACAGACCTTGGGACCCTTTGTACCTGTATCAAGCACTCTTCCAATGAGCCGTGGTCCCTCCCAGAAGCCACAAGGTTTGGTGGGAATATTTGGACACTTATATAACAGGTAGAGGTGTGCAGCAATCGACTGGAAAATGGCTATTATTTGGATAGAAGTTGGAAAGTTGTTCTTAGCAGCATTATTGGGCCCACTCTGGATAGGTCTTTTGTTTTGTATGACCACAAATCACCCTTCCTGATACAACATTATTGAGCCCACTGTAGAAAGTTCTTTTCTGTTACCCTTCATGCCACGGAGTAATAACGCAGCTACCATCTGATAAGGAGTCAGGTGACACAGGAGTTCATGAGGGTTTCAGCTTGTCCTAAAAGCTTCTGACTCTGGTCTGGTTTCCTTAGTGAAAGGGACTCTCATCTCGCAATGAGGAGCAGTATTTCGGAGTTAACCCTCTCTCTGTGACAGTGTCCACATAAAACCTAGAATAACAAGATCCAAAATCCTGTTTGGAAGAAGAGGTAGGAATAAATACTCCAAAAGTTTCTGGAGAAGTTCTTCATCTTCCAGAATGTGTTCCTGTCTGGATCTGTTCCCTGCAAGTGCTTAGATCTTTGGACACCATCAACAGGCAGAAGCGGAGCTGAGAGTGGACACTGAGTAAGAGGCTGATCTCTCTCTCTCTACTCACCCTCTCTTTCATGTGTGTAATGACTGGAAAGCAATATCAAAGTTGCTTTTTCACTTGATTTTCTGCGCACGTTTCCCCAAATATTGTGCCACAAATGCACATGAATGCAGTGACCAAAAAGATACCGCCAGCCCATTTTATAAATGATTCTGAACTTTGAAACAATACTTTTATAAAAACTTTACTGCACTCTTTCAGTTGAACATGCTGCATTCTCTCCTCTATTAATTTTACAGTCTTCATTCTAAACAAGTAATCACATTGTAATTACGTTAAATATTTAAGTCACATTTACTGAAAACAAAACCCGTTGACTCTTACTGAATCTTTTTAGGATTACAACCTAAACACGCAATAGACTTAGTTTGCCTTCATCTGAAATACGCTTGTGTATTTCAGTCTTTGGATACTGCATCCTTTATTCCGCCTGACCCTACCCAAAAATGAATTTTGTGCCACTATCTCTTTATTTTGTTGCTCTCCTGGTGGGTTGAAAGCGGACCCTGCTGTACAGCACCATTTCCTCTTCCACTGGCTTGAGTTTATTCCTCATCATTGGTTTCAAAGGGGTTCCAGCAGAGCAGATTCTGACGTCTGCATAGGTGACTTCTGAGCCCTGGGAAAATCAGAGGAAGGGGGTTGAATGAAGGTGTTCAGGCATTAAAGCAGGAGCCCTGGGAGGAGGCCTTTCCCCCTCGGCTGAAAACATGTTTACAAGCATAAAGAGGTTTAGCTCCCGTGGGTCACCCGCAAAATTATATACAAGAGGACAGGCAAAAGAATGCCCAGATCTCCCAGAAGGCCCTGCTGGATGCAGTCAACAGTTCACCCAGTTGAGCATCTGTTGTCTAATGGCAGCCAGGCAGTGGACTCTGAGAAAGTCCCACCTGTAGCACGAAGAAGGAAGATATCCCTTTTGTCGATCCCTAGCTTCTGGCATCTCAGAGGTGTATACTGCCTCTGTACGTGGAAGGTCCACTTAGTAGCAATGGCTAGGGAGAGTTGTCAGCTCTTGATTGAGACATACCTGGAGATTTTGGGGATGGAGCCTGTGGAGGGCAGGGTGCAGGGAGGCAAGGGACTTCCGTGGGGTATAATGCCACAGAGTCCACCCTCCAAAGCAGCCATTTTCTCCTGATCTCTGTTGCCTGTAGACCAGCTGCAATCCCAGGAGCTCTCCAGCCAAACCCAAGTAAGGGCTAATAGCGATCATCTCAGCTCTGCTCCATGAATTTGCCTGAATTGCTTATTTAAAGCCATTCAAAGAAGTTTCCCTCGCTTGATATCTATCGCAGGAGTAAATTAAAAACATATTTCTCAATTCCGTTAAGTATGATTTTTGGGGGGACATTCCCTACCGCAATCTCTACGATTTCTTGAAGGAAACCAGGATGGAGAAATAGGTTTAAATATATATTAAAACTGTCATCCTTCAAGCTCACACAGTTGTAGGCTGAAAGTCACAGGTGACTCATACTGGTAGTTACCTCTTGCTGCTGTACGGCGGCTGCTCGTGGCGTCAGAGTTCCAAGATAGTCCAAATCTATTTCCTCCTTGCTTTCAGTCACTTCAAATTCTTGTTCACACTTAGATGCTTCCAAAGTGGAAAGAAACATCAAGAAAGAAGGCAGAGAGACAAAAATGTGTTGTGTTACTATTATTTTGAAAAGAAAATGGAGATTTTTCCAGTTTGCAGGGCCCCCAGGCACCCCCACCTACCTTTCTTTTTTCTCATGCAATAGACAATAAGTAGGACCATCGAGACCGGAAGGGGAATAATCAAGGCTGCGTATCCCAGTGATATCACTGGAAGTTGTGCCAAGACTGAGGAGAGAAAAGAGATGGTATCTTTCATTGTCACACTAAGCAGATAATGGTTTCAGAGGGTAGCTGTGCTGGTCTTTGGTCTGTAGTCAAATAGCTGGACTGGAGTCCAGCAACACCTGAAAGACCATCAAGATTTGGTTACAAGCAGAGTTACATCTTCTTAAGCCCGTAGACTTCAATAAAATTAGAAGGGTGTAACTCTACTTCAAGGAGCTGCGGTGGCTCAAGCGGTTAAGACACTGAACTGCAGGCTGTGGAAGGTCGGTAGTTCAGCAGTTCGAGACCCGAGTTGCCACATGACGGAGTGAGCTCCCGTCTCTAGTTCCAGCTCCTGCCAACCTAGCAGTTCGAAAGCAAGAAATTGCAAGTAGGTACCACTTAGGTGGGAAGGGAACAGCGTCCCGTGCGCCTTGGTGTTTAGTCATGCCGGCCACATGACCACGGAAAATGTCTTCGGCTTTGAAACGGAGATGAGCACCGCAACCCTAGAGTCGGACCCGACTGGCTTTCGAGCAAGGGAACCTTTACCTTTACTAACTCTACTTCTGATGGCACAGTTTCTGGAGGCTTAAAGTTTGCATGTGGTGGTGGAAAGCGCCAGCATGTTGCAGCCAACTTATGGTGACTCTGGCTGCGATCACACGCACAATTAGACCTGACATAGGTGCGAATGCCGGGTGGATTTAAAGAGTGTGATCAGACAGCAACATCTGGGAAGCACCCCGCAGCTGTCGGCAACCCGTTCTGCTCCGCTGCAGAAGCAGAGTTAAAAGACACTGGGGGAAATCTGGTAGTGAACGGGTTGCGACGGGCCACAGATGGACTTTCCCGTGTCTGATCCCTCCAGCGCGCTCTCATGGTGTTGGGATGGTCTGATCAGGCCATCCCGACTCTGTACCATTGTCCCCCCCCTTCGCAGTATGCGCATCATCGCAGACTCCATAGGGAGCCCTTGGTGCAGAGGTGTGATTAATCAACCCCTTGTTTAACCACATGGGGGAAAAACGGCAGCCCCCCGACTCACCCGCAGTTGTATCTGATCACACACTGACGGACTGCGCCCGCGGCTTCAAAGGGAGGTGTGATCGTGCAACTGCGGGACAAATTCTTTTGGAGGAAATAGCCTTGCTTCCCACCCCCCCATTTTTCTGGGGCATGTGACCGCAACCTCTGTCAGGTTTTCAAGGCAAAAGATGTTCAGAGGTGGTTGGCCATTGCCCGCCTCTGCATCACGGCCCTGACTTCCTTGGTGACCTCATCCAAATAAAAACCAGGGCCGACCCTGCTTAGCTTCCAAGATCTGACGAGATCGGACTGGCCTGGGTTATCCATGTCAGTTTATTAGGAAGCAAGATTTAAAAATAAATACTATTCTGAAGATCCTTAAAATGAACAACGGTCCTTAATGTAATGATTCAAAAGCACAGCCTGGAAGAAAAGAAAAAGCTATCTTATATCATCTCCGCAATTTTATCAAGGCCAGACTTTTCCAGGAAAGACTCTTTCCGGTCCATCCAGGCACCCATCAACTCCCTAAAGCGGTTGCAAATTGATCCCATGGAATTCCCTCTCCAGAGGTTTATCCCATTGATCATAGAGGTTGCAAGGAGACTGGAAGAAGAGGAAATGGCATTTTAGGCATGTGGAGGAAAACCTGATGATTCTACCAACTTCCTCTGTACCACACCAAGCTGTACCTTGCAACAATATGCACAAAAGGTAGCAGAAAACCCCCCTTGTTTCTGAAAGCCTTATATCCCCTATACAGCAATTTCTTATGGGCTCCACAACTCATAAGATTGTATTGTCCTTCTTTGGACAGGTGTCTTACTCAGCATAAAAGCCAACTTCCCTCAAAGGATTCTCTCTTTGCTACAGGAAGTTTCCAACCACTAGGTTCTGCCACCATCCAACATTGCTCACCTGTGATGTTCACCTTCTGGCTCCAGGGGGAGCTGATCCAGCGGCTATTTTTTTCCTCATAGCTGCAAGCAAATCCCCCAGTCTGACTGTGCCTGGCCTGCAGGATGGTCACGGAGGCATCTGTGGAAGCGTTCCCAGGTTCTCTGGAGTGCCAAAGCAGCCCTTCGTCGGCGGGGATCATCTCAACGCCATCCCTGTAGAAATGGAACCTTT
>NW_015174476.1:5240-7928 GCF_001447785.1 Gekko japonicus | reverse complement strand
TCTCAGTGTTTTTCCTGTTGGTCGAGCAAGTGATGAGGAGTTGATTCCCTTCATTCACCTCTCCAGTGGGAGGATCCAGTTTCAGTACTGGGCGAGGAGGTGGATCTGGTGGATCACACACAAAGAAGAGGCCATTACCTGGGGCATGTGCAAGGACTACATGGTACAGAGTCTGCAATTCATGGGTGTTTTAGGAAACATGGAGATTTACAGGACGAAGACCTCTGTTAGCTGTTTTTGGCCTCCCCCTCCTCATTCCATTTATAATACCAGACCCCATAATTTCCCCTAAAATGAGATTCGAACAGTACATGTTCCCACCATTCCTTATCTTTCCCACTCCTCTCTCTTTGAAATAAGTAGATCAATAATAAAATACAGGAGTCCAGTGTTCCCTCTAAGCTGAATTTTTTAGCCTCCAGCTCACAGATTTTTGCCTTCGCTCAGGAAGGATGGCTCCAGAGCAGGCAAGGCGAGATATAAAGCAAAAATAATAATAAATAAATAATATTATGCAGTATAGCCAAATCACTCGCTCACAACTTGAATGCCAGTAGCTAACACAAAGTAGAATTTTTGCTCATAAGACTCCACAGCTTAGAGGGAGTGTTGGAGGAGTCAGAGAATCCTATTTACCTGAAGCTAAGACCACTTTTTTTCATTCGGCTAGTATACTTGCTCCTGAAACAAACTCCTCAGACTCCCAGTCCTATTTGCCTTTCTGATGGTCCAGCATTATCTATTATCATGTGTTCATTCCAAATATTTCTATTCCACCTTCTCTGAAACGTTGGTGGGTTCCCAGTTTAAACTGCCTTCCCTTCCCTTCCCTTCAAGGGGGGGCTTGTCCAGACTCCCCGCAGCCACAGGGCGCCTGGGCAAGCCAAGGGAAGGCATGGGGGCGTGGCCTAAAATGCTAATGTGCTGTGATGTCAGGGGTGTGGCCTAATATGCTAATGTGTTTCTACTGTTGGGTGTGGCCTATTATGCTAATGAGTTCCTGCTAGGATTTTTCTACAATAGAAGCCCTGGCTTTACCTAATTTCCTTCAGCAGCAGGGGTCAAGAGAACATTCCCTTCATAATTACAAGATGTTCCCATAAGTACATTTAGCAGCAGATCACAGTAAGAAACAACACCGAAAGAGAAGGCCTCACCTGTCACAGAAATGCTGATGATGTTGCTTTCCTGAGATGGGATCTCCCAGTCCGAGTTGACAACCCAGTATCTGCAGGAATAATCTCCGTCCTCTTGTGGAAGCAGGCGCAGGGAGTGCGTGAACGGAGAGGATGCGGGTTCAAGGAATGCCAGCTGTGTTCTATTCTTTAAAAACTGGACTCTTGACACATTTCGTCTGTCAGAAACGGAGCATGTGAGATTGATGAATTCCCAGCTTGTGTAGATCTCTTGCTTTGGGGACACGGAGAAAAACGGAAGATGAGGCTGTTCTGTTAAGCAAAGAGGAGGAGCACAGGAGATGGGGGTCAGGGAAGTGACCAAACCTCCATTTCAAGCATGTTCAGGGAATGTGTATGTTAAAAGATTTAAAGCGGAATGCCCATATGTGCTCTTTTCCTGTAATCCTTCGATCTGAATCCTTCGATCTGAAGCCTGCACCTCACCAAACAACGTGGCCCCAGACTCTTGAAGGAAAGCCACGGCAGCCACACTAGTCAAAACTGACAGAGGTTTGTAGTGTGGACAGGGCTGAAGAATCCTCGCCTAGTTTCACTGAAGGGATATATCTGCTTTCCGGTTTCTGTCTGTACAAACTTATGCCTGTGTAACGCTCGGTTAAGCAGCTGGTTCCAGATAAATTTGCACATATTGCAGGAGCTGTCCATTTAGAACATTTCCGTGAAGGCCAACTAATTGCCAGACAATGTTGTTCAATTTTAAAAAGGCCAGCCCTCAGCCATGCTAAGGAGGGCTGCCAGCTTCCAGGTGGGGCCTGGAGATCTCTTGGGATTACAACTGATCTTCAGACGGCAGGGATCAGTTCCCTTGGAGAAAAAGGCTGCTCTGGAGGAAGGACTCTATGGCATTATGTCTGGCGGAGCTCCCTCCCTTCCCCAAGTCCCACCCTCCCTGGGCTCAGCCCCCAAATCTCCAGAAATCCCCATTCCTGCAGTTAGCAACCCCACCTGCTAGACATTCCTTGTCTTTCGGAATTGGTGCATTAAGCAGCATTCCTCTAAACAGAGTCTCCTGACCTTGCCGAACCTGGGGGCCCTTGGGAATTTTGAGAACAGAATGAGACTGACTTGGTAGAAAGAAAAAATGGCTGCCATGAAGGATGGAAAAATGAAAATGGCCTCTTTGGGACTGGGTGCAATCAGAACACTTTTTGGGGGTGGGGAGAGTGCTAGAAAATGTTTGGAGTTTTCAGATCAAACTAGCAACCTCCTCTGATGAATGTGCTCCCCATAGATAAAAGAGTGAAGCCTCCTGGGTGTTTTTGAAGTGCTTCCTACTTCAGTGAAGTGGAGAAAAGCCGGGGAAGGCCCTTTGCTTTGGGGGAGACGCAAGGAGTAGCCACGAAACGCATCGGAAAGCACCGCTTTGGGGACTGAGTGCTGGGGGCCCCAGCGGCCAGCCGTGCTTGGGGGTCTCCCCAGGTTCATCCCGATGGGCCAGCAAAGAACAAACAATGACCGGTTGAATAGCTGGTTGATCTGACCTGGCAGG
>NW_015174476.1:0-4753 GCF_001447785.1 Gekko japonicus | reverse complement strand
GGAGCTGGGAGGGAAGGACAGAGGATTAGAAACCTGTGATGGTCTGGCCTACAAGTGAGCTTCAGGTGGGAAAGTACGTTGGAAAGGTTGTTTCTGGTGTCTCTCGAAACTCTGAAGAACTGGCAGGATTTTGATTAGGTTCCATGAAGATAATCCAGTCCGGCATAGCTTTTCATACGGTCATAACATGGTCAGAAAATCTCTTTAAAATCCAAACCTGAGACGTGCTGAGGCAAGAAGTAAGCGCATACAGGAAATGGAAGCAGTTCTTATCTGGAAACTTGATCCCCAGAGAAAATCAGGAAGCAATGCTCTTTCTGCTTCCAGGGCTGCTACCTTCTTGGAGCCATGTGCCTTTCCCTTCAGAAGAGAGGCCACATTTTATCTCCCTGCTGAATAACCAGGAGTCATCCAGGCAGTGGAGATTCTCCTGTCACAGCATCTTCACGTCAAGAAAAACATCACTGGTTGCATTGCTTACCCACCTCTCACATGCAGAGGAGTTGCATCATGGTGTCAAGCCTAGCTGCCCCTTCTAGAAACCTAACCCCAAACCCTACCTTTTCAGCCAAAGGGAAGCCGACTTTACCTTCAAGGGAAGCTTGCAGTTGGAAGATCTGGTAGGAGACTGGAAGAAAAAACCAGGGAAGAAATCCCATGAGCAAGAGGAGGTGGAGATGTGGTCGCGAAAGAAGGGTGGGGAGCGGGCACAGGTTACAGACCTATCAGTAGAGCCATGATGGGATCCATGTTCAGCCAGCATCCCCTGAGGGCCGGAGCTCTGTTCTCAGCTGCACGGCCGTCCTGCTTTCTCTCCTGACAGGGGTGACGAAGTGGACCTCCCCAGCTCTGTCGTCTCACACCAAGCAAGTCAGGAAGTGCGACAACAGCAGCCTCCCCCACCAAACACTCAGTGCACCGCTCAGGCCTTATTTAAAGCTGTAAAGGGCAACTAACCCCATCCGGCTGAGCTGCGCCTTCTCCAGCCCTGTCAGTAATCAAAGCCTTTTTACAGAACCAAAGAGCAGCAATGTGGGCACGTAGGCAAGATTGCAGAGCCACAATGAACGGGGCGCATCGGAGGTAGTAAATAAACCAAATTTCAATAGCCCATTTCAGTCATGACTTGAATCTTGGCCAGCTGCTACAGACATCACGCAGGTGGCTATCACCAGTACCCGTAAGTGCCACATTGCCCAAGGCAGGATCTGCCACAGGAGGACCATTTATTTATCTGGATTCTGAAAGTTTGGCCTATTGGGTTGGCCAGCTCCATCTTGTATTCAGCCCCCCGAGACCACCCCCATTCCCTTGCCTGATGTGGAAGTTATTGAATATCAAATGTCCTGCTTACCAGAAGTGTGAAGTGTCTGTAGAGGAAATCCTTGCCTCTTTTTCCCATGAATAATTCAAGAGGAGTAGCTGAGCTAGTATTTGCAACAAAACTAAACAAATGCTCCTAAAGATCAACACAATTTTATCCCCTTTTTCCATGGCCTAGAGCCCGCTTCTTCAGAAGTGCATATGAGAAACTGCCTTTGAAGGCTGCATCTCCAGAACACCGCTCTAGTTCCTGAAGGTTTCTGTTGAACATTGTTGTTATTGTTGTTGTTGTTGTTTTGCCTTTAAGAATCCACAAGAGTGACAAGACTGCTATATATTCACATCATGTTTGGAAATGTGATTTGAGTAGTTGTGATGGGCCAGTGTCTATCCCTTTCTCTCATTGGCTACATGAGGCCTGAGGTCCACCTGTTCTCGATCACATGATCCTATGACACACGGACCCTGACCGCGGGGCAAACCGCCCTCCCCTCCTGGAGCAGTTTCAGTTCTGGAAAACAGCATGGGAAGGAAGGCTGAAGGAGCTCCTTGTCTCCCCGTGATGCGTTCTGGAGGAGAATCGGGAGACACAGTGCTTTTTAAGAGGAGCCTACAGATCAGAGGTATGACGGCGGAGTGCGTCATTAGATCTTTGGAAACCATCAGCAGGCAGAAGTGGAGCTGTGAGTGGATTATCTCTCTCTCCTCTCCCTGTCTTTCTCTTATGGAGGACCTGGGAGATTTGAACCCCCCTCCCCCCCCCGGCATGGAAACTTGCTGGTTGATCTTGGGCCACTCACGTCTTCTTATCCTATCTGCCTCACAGGATTGCTGCGAGGACAAAATGGAGGCGAGGAGAAGTATGTCAGCGGCTTTGGGTTCCCCGTGGGGAGAAAGTTGGGGTAGAAATGAAGGACAGAAATAAAATCAAGCTAGCCCTATCACGTCAGATCTCAGAAGCTAAGCAGGGCTGGTCCTGGTTAGTACTTGGATGGGAGTCCACCGAGGATAGTGCGGGGTTGCTACGCAGAGGCAGGCGATGACAAATGACCTCCAACTGTCTCTTGCCTTGAAAACCCTCTGGGTCACCATCCATCAAGTCACCTGTCACTTGACTGCAAAAAAGCAACAACAAAAATTCAAAGGAGGCTGCCTGGGCACAGTTTTGTATCCTGTGACACATCAAGAACAGTTGTCATTTGCCCCGACCCGGATAGCTCAGGCAAAACCCGATCCCGGAAGCTAAGCAGGACCAGCCCTGGCAAGCCATTGGAAGAGAGACCTCCACGGAGTACCGGGGCTAAGTTGGGACACAGTGGCTGGCTATCCAGCCACCTCTCTGAAAGACATCCAAGCCCCCAGAAGAGGTCACCAGAAGTCGCCATGATTTCCAGGCATGCAAGTACACACACACACACACAACACACACACACACAAATACCACCCCCCTCTGAACAGTTGTCATTCTACAAAGGCAATGTAACCTCCTCTAAGGCAGACATATTTCTAAGATCAAACGGGAAACGATATCAGGACAAACGGAACTAGAACAGGGTGAGCCCAAAATATGACATCCAGACCAACCCTTTGACCAGCCACCCACCTCTCCTCAGCTCAGCCTTAAAATCCAGTCCACAAGCAGGGAGCAGGAAAGATAACTTTTGTGCAAATTGTGTGAAAGGCTCAAGCAAGCTAGCCCAGCTACGCGAGGGAGGTGAGAGAGCTGCAGTTTTCCTTAAGAGACGGGCAGCTTTAAAACCAATTATGTCCCCCTCCCCTGCACATTATCAGTTCCAACAGAAATCTCTCATCACATCCAAATTACTTGAATACGCATTAGTCACGTTTATTAAAAATAAGCCTTGATGGTACCAATGGCACCTGATTAGGAACTCAGCCTAAACACCACAGTAGGCTTAATTCACCCTGAAGCAATGGATAGCGGGTGAAGTCTTCTTGGGTTAGGAACACTGGCATCCTGTCACCCCACATCCTCATCCTCAGCCCAAAGCATCTTTCTACTTCTTCAGCCCAGTGCTGCTCGGTGGATTGGCTGAACCACAACGGTGCTGTACAATATGTCCTCCTCTGGCACCGCCTCGGGTCTGTTCTCCACGGCTGCTCCCACGGAAATCCCTGCAGAGCAGAATCTGACGGCTGCGTAGGTGACGTCGGAGGCCTAGGAAATCACAGGGAGCAGGAGGGTCAGGTGGTTCAAGCCATTAAATCAGGGGTGGCTCTGGAGTCCACTGGGAATCCTTTTCTTTCTTATTTCAGGACATTCTTACAGACATAAACCGGCTTATCTCTTGGGGTACACCTTCAAAGAACTCTAGAAGGAATACCCCAAGGAGACGACAAATGAAGGAATAGCCAGAATTCCATTATATTCGTACCCTGCTTTTACCCAAGCTTGGATCCCACTTTGCTTTACAAGAGATAAAATCACTATTTTAACTCCACTATCACTGGAGAGGCACAGTCGTTTGTTCTAACAGTCAAGCCAGTGGTCCACATGCAATATCACAAAGGCAGAAAAACGGGGGCCCTGCAGTCAAGGCTGTGGCTTCTGCATAGGTGGTTGAATTTTTTTTTGGAAAGAGGGCTTTGTAATAAAAGGAAAGAATGAAGAGATGCCCCTCAATCCCCCAAAGCCCTTCTATGGAAACAGGATGTTGGAAACAGTTAAAAGCCCTGAAAGTCATGAAGAAAGGAAGTGTGTGTGCAGAACTGGCCCCTGGTGGCAGTTGAAAGTGACAGTTGATTTGATAACTGCCACCACCGGCTCTGAAGGGTGGTTGGATTTGTTAAGAGAAGAGGAAGGTGACAGGCGGAGGCACAGGATGAAATCTGATGGAGGGCCTCACTGCATGTTACTTTCCCCCTCAGGGTGTCCCCAGGTGAGGAAGAGGTGTGTGTTTTGAAGCCTTGCACATTTCAGCAATGCTCCCTCTAAACTGTGGAGTCTTGTGAGCAAAAATTCTACTTTGTGAGCTACTGGCGTTAAATGTTGTGAGCGAGTGATTTGGCTGCTGCACAAATTAGTTTGTTCTGGTGCCCTCCTCCCTGAGCTATGACAAAAGTGTGTGAGCCAGAGGCTAAAAAACTGGGTCTAGCCCACACTAACTCAGCTTAGAGGGAACACTGCTTTCCAGGCATGTGGGTCCCTGACTGAAACCCGGACCTTTGCCCTGCAGAGATTTCCTGACCTGAAACAGCCCCAGGTGTTGCTGTTTGCCCCACTGGGAGCTGCCGATAAGAACCACATGTTACATTTCCACAAAAGGGAAAATAGCGCCGCTCAGAGTACAGTTGGCGGAGCAGCATGGGTTGCTGACCACTGTGGGACGCTTCCCAGACGATGCTGTCAGGCATTCACACCTATGTCGTATCTAAGGGTGCTAAATCCCGCTTGCTCAGGGTGAATTAT
>NW_015174475.1:8461-15913 GCF_001447785.1 Gekko japonicus | reverse complement strand
GGTTAGTGAGCCAGGAACCATCATGAACTATTAGGTGCCAAACAAACCAGTTTGGGTTGTGAGCTTCATGATTTGGTAGAATGCAGGGAGTTGTTCCTTTTGGCAGAGGATAGGACTTGCCGTAATGGGTTTAAATTAAGGATGGGAAGGTACTGGCTGGATATTAGGAAAAAACCTTTTTTACAGTCAAGAGTTGTGCAATAGTGGAATCAGCTGCCTAGGGAGGTGGTGAGCTCCGCCTCACTGGCAGTCTTTAAGCAGCGGCTGGACAAACATTTGTCAGGGATGCTCTAGATCAGGGGCGTCGAAGTCCTTTGTTACGAGGGCCGGATCTGACATAAATGAGATCTTGTCGGGCCGGGCCATGTGTGTCATAACATGTAATGCCAGGTAGCGGAGATATAAACTTTATAAAGGACACAGACACAAAGATTTTTTTTACTTAGCTCTGTAATCTGCAAACCTACTTTTGATTGATTTACATTCACCACAGAAATCTCATGCTCAGAGTTCTGAGTCTAGAACCCAAGTTAAAACATGAAATGGCTGAGCGAGGGAGAGAATCTGGCGGACCAAGCGATGATGCAGCAGCAGCAGAACTGGAAGCAGGAGATGGTCAGTTTCACGACGGGCCTGATGGAAGCCCTCTGGGGGCCTGATCTTGCCCCCAGGCTGCATGTTTGACACCCCTGCTCTAGGCTGACCTTGCATTGAGCAGAGGGTTGGATTAGATTGCCTGTACAGCCCCGTCCAACTCTGTGGCTCTATGATTCTATGTCCTTCCTTCTCATGATCTGCCTAAGTTCACAGAATCAGCATTTGCTGTCAGATGCCCATCTAGCCTCTGCTTAAAAACCTCCAAAGAAGGAGAGCCCACCGCCTCCCCAGGAAGCCCAAGGAGATAAGGTGGGATGGAAAGGGTTTAAGTGAGCAAAGACAGCAATCAATAAAGGGATCAGCAATAACACTCAAATCATAAAACATTAGTGGGCTCTCTAAAACTCAAGAAATCTTGGAAGCACTTGAAACGATGTTCAACCGGTGCCTGCCCTGGCAAAGTGTGGAAGATATTTTTGGCCCCTCCCGATTAAAGTTTGAAGACTGAGGTGTTGTCTCAGGTGGGTGGCTTGTGCACCACAGTCAGAGGGAATAGGGTTGCCAGCTCTGGGGTTGGGAAATACCTTAAAATTTGGGGGGGTGGAACCTGGGGAGGGCGGGGTTTGGGGAGAAGAGGGACCTGTCATGGGCTGGAGTGCAGGCAGGGCGAGAGAGGGATAATCCGGGTCCAGTCGGAGGTCGAAAGCCAAGAGGGCAAGAAACCAAAGCACCAAGTCCAAAGCACAAACCGCAAGTGTAGTCGTCAAGCCAGAGTCAAGGGGGTCAGGAGCCAAAACACCAGAGTCCAGGGCACGAACCAAGAGCGTTGTCGTCAGAGCCGAGGAGCTGAGAGTTCAAAGTGAGAAACAGGAATCGGGAACACGGGCGAGGCGGGCACAGAGCATCGTCAAGCTGACTAGTTGCTAGCACAAGGGATCGACCGAGGGGGAGGTGCTAAGTATCCCTCCGGGGCTGTTGTCAATCAGCAGCCACTGCGTGTGTCCCAGCTCTGGTTAGAACTCAGGACTGAGGGACCGCCTGCTGTGCAGGCCCGCCTCTCACCACCGGGGTGCCAAGTCCCGCCAGCGCTGATCCCGCAAACGGGTCACCGGTGGAGGTGAATCGGGGGGCTGTCCGACGTGCGTTCTTCTGCCCCAGCTGTTGCCGAAGCGGGCTCTGCGGCTTCATTGGGGTCAGGTGTAGATTCTGCCGGGAGGTCATCCTCAGCAGTACTCAGGACTTCTGCTGGGGCCGGGAGCTGATCCTCGGCAGCACTCATGACAGGACCTCAGTGGAGCATAAAGCCATGAAATCCACTCTCCAAAGCAGCCATTTTTCTTGAGGGGAACTGATCTCTGTAGTCTGAAGATTATTTGTAATTCCAGGAGATCTCCCGCCACCACCTGGAGACTGGCAAGCGTAGGATTGCCAGGTCCCTCCTTTTCGCTGGCGGGGGGCTCCAGCCCACTCTCCTTGGTGATAGAGTTTTTAGCCAAATGCTAGAGCATCCCCCTGGCAACGTGTCCGGCACACAACGGGCACTTTAGGCGTGGCGGGGCTCTTCGAGGACATGGCTCCCCTTGCCGGCCAATTTGCTGGTGGCAGATTTGGGGGCCCGGAATTGGGGGGAACCCCGCCCCCACTGGGGGGATGGCAACCATAGGAAACCGTAAGTGGAAAGCGGCTATTGAAGGCCACTCCACCTCTCTCACACGGGCTTTCTTTGTGCCATTTTGATTTGTCAGCCATTTTGAGCTCCATCTCATCAGATCTTGGAAACTAAGCAGGGTCAGCCCTTGGATGGGAGACCATCAAGACTGTCCAGGGTCGCTACGCAGAGGCAGCCAACGGCAACCCACGTCTGAGCCACTCTTGTCTTGAAAACCATAAGGGAGTTATACGTTGGCTGTGACCTGATGGCACTTCCCAACACCATTAATGGAGAGATGTGATATAGGGGGGAAAATAGATAATACCCTAAAATCAGGGGTCATTTCCGCTGCGGTCATCCGAGTCCCCCGCTGTGACGTAATTGGGACTTGGCAACCCTAACACAGAGGCAGCCAACGGCAAACCACGTCTGAACCACTCTCGTCTTGAAAACCATTAAGGGAGTTATAAGTTGACTATGACCTGATGGCACTTCCCAATACTATTAATAGAGAGATATGATATGGGGGGGGGGAATAGATAATACCCTAAAATACAGTTCAAACCATGGAATCACAACAAACACAAATAAATAAGGCCCAGTTCTTTTCCAGGTGGGTGTTGCCTTCTGACACATTTCTGGTGATGGCATATGCAAATAAGTTATGCTAATGTGTTATGCTAATGAGTTATGCTAATGAGCTCCTGCACCTCCTTTTCTACGAAATGACCCCTGCCTAAAATACAGCTCAAGCCATGGAATCACAACAACCACACATAAGGCCCAGTTCTTTTCCATAGACGTTTTTGTAAGATATTTTGCTTGCCGGGGAGGGGGGAGGCATTAATATAATTAACGGAAGTTAAAGAGACAAGATTCCCTTGGGAGCAGTGTTTTCAGGCGAACAGTCCCCAGCTTCACCCTGAACACAGTTCTTCAGTCAGTTAAACAACAGCAACAACTTTGGTTACAGGCCTAACGTCCGCTGGATCTCTTTCTCTCTGAGTGCCTGTGTTCGTTAAGACTTAAACAAGACTTTCTTGTGGAGTTGGTATTGACGGGTTGATACAGGGAGAAGCTCTCCATGGAGTGCAGGTCATAGGCCATAAAGGCACTTATCGAGCTAAGGTCAGGAAAGATGTCAGGATGGAGCAAGGGGGATATTGAGGGAGAGCGTTTAACAATTCATGGCATCGTCCTGGAGTACAGCAGGGCAGAGACACTCACTTCTCTTCAGCCTGGTGGAACCAACAACTTTCTTCGTGGACTTTCTTGAAGAGTTGGCCCAATTTTGCAGAATTAAAAGCAGATTCCATCTAGGGAGGGGGAAAATGTTTTAAAAGTCATTTTTAAAAAAATCAATACAAGCCCTGAGGCATAGAGAAGAAAATCAAGGCCATTGACCAATGCTCAGGAGTTACGTCTCCTAGAGGGGTTTTCTTCTTCAAGAATAATTTGTTTTGTCAGTTGTAAATGATCAACGAGGCAAAATTACAGGTTTGGAACTATTATCTGCATTTTTTTAAAAAAATGTGCCTTTCTCTCATGGGTTCAGAGAAGTATACATGGCTCCTCCTCCCCACTTTTTTTTTTAAAGGTTTTTATTGAAAATTTAACATCAGATACAAAAACAAATCAGTAACAGTAAATTAGCGTACGCCAAATACAGATTACCACATTACAGGTTCCAATAAAAAAAGTAAGTACTTCACAATACAATAGGTCTCAATGCCACAGAAAATTAAGCCACAAAGAAATTATGGCTCCGGTCACACGGGCTGGAAAATGCGGGGGGGAAGCGTGGCTGTTTGCCCCAGAGCAAAATAACACACGGCTGCGTGATCAGATGTCCGGTTGAGGTCCCATCGAGGTCCCGTGGTTAGGGGGGAGGTGCCGATCACACCACAGGCAAAGAAGCGGGGCGGCGCGGCAAACAGCATTGTGGTTTTTTAAAAAAACTGAAGTGTGCACATGCTCCGTTGGGTGCTTGTGCGCATCCCATGGAGACTTGGAAAAAACCCACCTTTTTGCGAGGGGACATGGGTGGGCGCTGGATGCCACCGGAAACGCGATCAGACGCCCTCCCTTGCCCCACGGTTTCCGGAAACTAGTACCTCGGAGGCACTTGTTTTTTACCCCGCATCTTCGGCGAGAAGCCTCGGGTGAGCCACGGGAGCTCTACGCTTCCCAGATGTGGTGGTGTGATCGTGCCCGGAAAATCTGCCTATCTTCCGTCTCTGTAGCATGGCTAATGCTCCGTGTGACTGCAACCTATGCCTATCAGGAGAAAGATGGTATCAAAGGATCATAGCAAATAATCAAGTATCCATTAAGTAATGTAGTAAAACGTCTATAACACAATTCTGATCAAAATGGTCTTTGTTTTGAGCAATAAAATTTAAAACAGGGTACCAGGAATAATCAAGAGAGGTAGAAGAAGAAGAGAAGAGATTGGCTTTATACCCCGCCCTTCAATACCCAAAGGAGTCTCAGAGCGGCTTACAGACTCCTTTCCCTTCCCCTCCCCACAACAGACACCCTGTGAGGTAGATGGGGCTGAGAGAGCTCTTTCAAGAACAGCTCTGACAGAACTATGGCTTGCCCAAGGTCATCCAGCAGCTGCAAGTGGAGGAGTGGGGAATCAAACCCGGTTCTCCCAGATTAGAGTCCGCGCACTTAACCACGACACCAAACTGGCTCTCGCCAGATCCAAAAGGGGCAGAGGGATAGATCAAGATATGACCCAAAGGTGGATTTCAAATCTTGGGATAGGGAAGGCCCATCTAAACTTGACAGAAAGCTTTTTCCTCCAATTCCCTTTTGTTCTTTCTTATGGACCAGTTGACAAAACACTGTAGGCTTTTTATATTGACCTTAAATTATATTTATTAGTTGTAATAGTATTGCGTAGCCCTTACCTGGACAGCCCAGGCTACCTCAACCTCGTCAGATCTCAGAAGATAAACAGGGTTGGTATTGGTCAGAAACCACCAAGGAAGTCCAAGGTTGCTGTGCAGAGGCAGGTAATGACAAACCAACTCCAAACGTCTCTTGCCTTGAAAGCCCTACTGGGTTGCCATAAGTGGACGTGATGGCAAAAAAAGGGGGTTAATTGGTGTACACTGCCTAAGACCTCTTTTATATGGTAGGACCTGAATTTCATAAAATATAAGAATCAATTACTTTTTAAAGATAGAATCATAGCATTATAGAGTCGGAAGGGACCTCCAGGGTCATCTAGGTCCATCCCCTGCACAGTGCAGGAAAGTCACAAACAGGGGTCATTCTGTAGAAAAAGAGGTGCAGGAGCTCATTAGCATAACCCATTAGCATAACTTATTTGCATATGCCACACCCCCTGACCTCACCGGAAGTGTGTCAGAAGGCAACACCCACCGCTCAGGCTCCACTGGACTGTTTTGGACTGCTAGCTATTGGGGGAGGGGGAAACATGCAGATCTGTCCTCGCAGAGGAGGGAGAGCTTGTACCTGAATAAAACTTGGTCTTAAAGGTGCCACTGGATTGTTTTGGACTGGGAGGGAGCCCTGCAACTTACCTGGCTGTTTCTTGCTCTGACTGAGGGCTGCTGGGAGCAGGGGGTGGGGCTTGTTGCATGTGCCCACCCCCTGAGCTCTTTACTGCCGGAGCTCCGCTCCTGTGCGCTCCTGCAGGAAATGACCCCTGGTCACAAATACCTCCCTCCCATACCACCAGTGACTCCTGCTCCATGCCTACAAGATGACAAAAAGCCTCCAGGATCTCCAGGCGAACTGGCCTGGATAAAATTCCTTCCTGACCCCAAAGTGGCAATCAGCATTTCCCTGGGCATTCAAGAAGGGGCCATGAGAACTAAGCACCTCTCTGCCCTCCTTTCTTGTGATTTGCCTAAATTCACAGAATCAGCTGAAACGGACATTATACCCGGACAATCAGCATTTCCCTGGGCATTCAAGAAGGGGCCATGAGAACTAAGCACCTCTCTGCCCTCCTTTCTTGTGATTTGCCTAAATTCACAGAATCAGCTGAAACGGACATTATACCCGGAAACGTCGTTAGATTGAGATTGTTTTTGGACCTTCATTGTATTTTGTAGATTCTGCTCTTTATTAAATACTTAGAGCGTTGTTTAAATGGAAATCGATGGGATTCCGAAGATGCTTTAATGTTATGATAGCACGTTATACAGCTTTGCTGTCTTATTTTCTCCTCCATTTGGCAGCTGTGGTTCTCTGATTACTTTCACCTGTAGACACGTTGGTGACATGGGGGGGCACACACTGATTTTGGGGCAAAACTCTATGGGTTGAAGCCAATTTTACCACAGAGTTTTGCCCACCCACCCCCCACCCGACGTCACTGATGGGCCTACATTACTTCCGGATGATGTGGGCATGTCACATTTATTTCCAGCTATGTCATTAAACAGCATGATAAAAAGTAGAGACGTCACCCTGCCAACAAAAGTCTGCATGGTCAAAGCAATGGTATTCCCAGTAGTCATGTATGGCTGCGAGAGTTGGACTATAAGGAAGGCCGAGCGCCGAAGAATAGATTCTTTTGAACTATGGTGCTGGAGAAGACTCTTGAGAGTCCCTTGGACTGCAAAAAGATCAAATCAGTCAATCCTAAAAAGATCAAATCAGGCAATCCTCAAAGAGATCAATCCTGACTGTTCCCTGGAAGGCCAGATACTGAAGCTGAAGCTCAAATACTTTGGCCACCCAATGAGAAGGGAGCACTCCCTGGAGAAGACCCTGATACTGGGAAAGACTGAAGGTCAAAGAAGATGGGGACGGCAAAGGATGAGATGGTTAGATGGTGTTATCGATGCAACGAACATGAAGTTGAGCAAACTTCAGAGGATGGCGGAAGACCGGAAGGCCTGGCGTGATGTGGTCCATGGGGTCGCGAAGAGTCGGACTCGACTGTGCGACTGAACAACAACAACAAAAATGTCACTTTGTGCTCCTGGAATCCTCCCTCCAGCCCCCCACCCATGGGTCCAATGGACCTGGCAACCCAAGCTAGCACCCAAGGTTCACTGAAGTCGTAGCTCTGAAAGAAAAAAAAGAGATGCCAGTGGGTATTGTCACAAAAAAAGGGTCTTCTGATGCATTTATTAAACTCTGGTTCAGAATTTAGAGGTTTTTGGAGTTGATTGGGTTGGGGATGCTGAAATAACTGTTCCATCGAACTTTCCCAA
>NW_015174475.1:8200-8338 GCF_001447785.1 Gekko japonicus | reverse complement strand
GCCCCGGAGCCCCAGAAGTCAAGTCTTTAATTCTTCCTGCCAAATTATCAGGCGTGCGACAATCCCTCGTGCCAAGTTGTGATTTTCTGCAATTGCCTTCGACCCATTTGGGGGGGAAAAAAATAAAGAGAGCGAGAG
>NW_015174475.1:0-6936 GCF_001447785.1 Gekko japonicus | reverse complement strand
GGGGGGGAGACCAGCCCAAGTTATCACAAAAAAGCCAGTGAATACACACACAAGCAGAGAGAGAGGATGGGACCAGACACACAGAAAACAGGAAGCCAAAAACCCGAGGCATGCTCCAAAGCACAAATACAGACACAGTCACAGGCAGATCTACATTTGCAGACTGCCCAGTTGTAGAAATTACTCCACAGAGCCCTGTGTGCTGCATTTTCTGGCCCACATTATGCGACCTTGGACACCAATTATTGTTTAACATAAGGTATGTGAGACTTTACTTCCATATTTGTGCCTTTCTATTACATACTGCTAATATGAACTTAACCTGCTTCCAGCCAATGCATTCAATACACATCAGATCTTTCTAGAGCTCGTTGTATTGCTTTTACAACGGACTTTACTGCTTCTGTTACATAATCCAGTAAATAATGTGTGTGTGAAGTGCTGTCGAGTCACTTCCAATTTATGAATTACAGTTTGGTGTCGTGGTTAGGAGAGCCAGTTTGGTGTAGTGGTTAGGAGAGCCAGTTTGGTGTAGTGGTTAGGAGAGCCAGTTTGGTGTCGTGGTTAGGAGTGTGGACTCTAATCCGGGAAAACCAGGTTTAATTGACTGCTCCTCCACATGCAGCTGCTGGCGTTATGTTGGGTTAGCCACAAGTTCTTTCAGAGCTGTTTTCTCAAGGGCATTTCTCAAAAGAGAGCTCTCAGCCTCAACTACCTCGCAGGGTGTCTGTTGTGGGGAGGGGGAGGGAAAGGAGATTGCAAGCTGCTCCGAGACTTAGAGTGAAGGGTGGGGTATAAATGCAATCTCTTCTCTTTGTCAGCTACGCTGCCATGAGTGTGGAGATGGTTTCTAATGGCTTTGCATCCCTTCCCATGTGCTTAATTGCTTCAAAGCTGTAATGCTTATCTTTGAAGTTGTACTGGAGGAGAATGTGGTGTCTATTGTCCATGGGAGCTTCTCCGTTCCCAGCTTTGCAACCGTTAGAGAGTCCGACGATATCCCATGTGCGGGAGCGAGCCTAATTGGTTATAGCTGGGGGGGGCGCATAGGAATGCCCTATATCCTATTATGCACACAGGTATCCCGCCATTCCTAACAGTGTTCATTTTATTGCATCTATGGCTTTTCAATAAAAGTAAAACCTTCCTGGAAGCGTGTACTTCGTTGTTTTGCTGTGGGTCCTGACACTCTTCTCCTTCTCCTTCTTGTTGTTGTTGTTCAGTCGCACAGTCAAGTCCGACTCTTCGCGACCCCATGGACCAGCTCCCGCCAGGCCCTCCTGTCTTCCGCCGTCCTCGGAAGTTGGCTCAATTTCATCTTCGTTGTATCTATGACACTGTCTAACCATCTCATCCTTTGCCGTCCCCGTCTTCTTTGACCTTTGATCTTTCCCAGCATCAGGGTCTTCTCCAGTGAGTGCTCCCTTCTCATTGGGTGGCCAAAGGATTTGAGCTTCAGCTTCAGTCTCTGGCCTTCCAGGGAACAGTCAGGGTTGATTTCTTTTAGGATTGACTGATTTGATCTCCTTGCAGTCCAAGGGACTCTCAAGGGTCTTCTCCAGCACCATAGTTCAAAAGAATCTATTATTTGGCGCTCGGCCTTCCTTATAGTCCAACTCTCGCAGCCTTCTCCTTCTAAAGACCTCCAAAATGTCCCGTCATTAATGGTCTTGTTCAGGTCTTGCAAACAGAGACTTTTGACTCCCTTGACTGAGTCCGTCCATCTCCTGCTGGGTCTTCCTCTTTTCCTGCTGCCTTCAGCTTTCCCTAGCACACCTGTCTTTTCCAGTGAGTCTTGTCTTCTCATGATGTGAACAAAGTACAATAGCTTCAGTTTAGTCATTTTAGCTTCTAGGGAGAGTTCAGGCGTGATTTGGTCTAGAAGCCACTGGTTTGTCTTTGTGGCGGTCCACGGAATCCACACAACTCTCCTCCAACACCACATTTCAAAGGAATTGACTTTTCCATGTGTATTATTCCCCCCCTCCCAGCCCGCAGTTTAGACACGACGTAAGCCCCGGGCTCAAAATCGACCCACGCAAGCCTGTTTTGTGCTCCCCTCCCACTGAAATGCATTTCTCACACTTGCGGCCATGCATCCATGGAGCTGTTGCCTGCCAGCTGTCCCCCGACTGACAACAATCCATTAAGATAGACCCCCCCGCGCGCGTTGTAGATAGGGTGGAATGGGGGAAGGAGTCTGGAGGGTTGTGGTGACACAGTGACGGCACAGTGAGTTCACAGCAGAGCTGACAAGGGGATGTGGTTTTCTTAGCGCACAGGTCATGCTCTTTGCCACGTTTGATCAGAAAACAGATGGTCTCAGCGTTTGCCTGCCCTCTAAGTAACAGCTTCAAAGCAGATCCATTTCAGAAAGGGTCAGCTTTTATTCCTTCCCATGTTACTTACTCCATAATAAAAGCTGGAACCCCTATCGATCGGATGTTTTAGTGATATTTTATATCGTGTAAACCGCCCCGAGACCCCTTTCATGCCATGTTGGAGGACTATAAAATGCCATAAATAAACTAGCCGCTGATGAGACAGGAAAAGCCGGGACAGTCGAAAGGGCAATAGTAGGATAATGGATGAATTCTGTCCTGATAGGAACATGTGATAACTTTCTGGATGTAAGGCAAGACATGGCTAATAACAAACAAGCTGGAGCAAAGGTTGTTGTTGTTTTTGTTGTTCGGGTGCCATCAGAATCATCTTCAGTAATTTTAAATCTCGTTTATTTCAAATGGTGTGTAATGCGCATGGTTTAATTCATGGTATTAAGCAAACTCCGGAGCACGACGGAAGACAGGAGGGCCTGGCGTGATGTGGTCCAGGGGGTCGCAAAGAGTCGGACTCGACTGTGCGACTGAACCACAAAAAACAGCAATAAAATTCTGGTTTGGGATATGCCCTGACCTGGATGGTATCTCCCCAACTGTCTGGCAGATTCTCCCCGCCAAATCTTTAGTTCCCCTCAGGGACTGAGTTGCCCTACAGTAGCGTGTATATATTCTTTGTCATAAAAGACTTGACGGTCCCACCCTATGTTTAGCTATTTAGTTTAGGCTTTTTTCTCAGCTCAAAATACAGGAGCTGTCCACTTTTATTTACACCCTTGAGAAATGGCACGTGAGGCAACTTTCAACTTAACTTTCAAAACCAGAATAAAGATTTCATTGAACAGGCAGGAAAGATATATATATTTGAAATAGTCACGGTTTTGAGATTGCTGAGGTAAAAAAAAAGCTTTATAATATATACAGAGCTGAATACTTAGAACATTCTAGAGAGTGTATTTGCGGTTTTGTTTCAAGGCTTTCTATTTCTCTCTTTGAGAGTTACATTGTTGAGTATTATTCCACACTAATACAGTTCTTATTGATGTTTCTAGATTTCTTCCTTCAGATATTGCAGATTTTCCTTCAAATATTACAGCTTTTCATTAACTCCTGAGGTGTCTAAGCTTCTCTCCTTTATCATAGACCAGGGTTCTCTTCCCAACCCCTTTCACTGGCAGGAAGTTATTCTCCTTGTCCCTAAGAAGCAGTAACTCCATTTACTATTTGGCTTGTCTGGGAGTTCTCTCTAACTAGCCAGACCTTCTGCCAAATCCTTTTCCAGTATCCTTTGTCTATATAAGTCTGTTCTGTAGCTTTCCAGACTGAGAATCTAAATTCTCCCTCAGAGCAATTTTAATATATCTCTAAGACAATGGGGGGGTTTCTTCTTCTCTCTGTAGAAGTGCTTTTCTGACTATTGCCTGTCAGAAAACAGTGACTCCCAAATGTCTCTTCCCTCAGAAGCCAAACCCTTTGGCTACTGATCCAAACATTAGATTTCAGACCCAGACCAAAATGCGAATGAATCTTTTCCTTCCAGATCAGCTGTTTTATCTCCTTTGTCAGCTAATGCTGGCCAATCAGAGAGCGAATAGAGCAGCCAATCACATAAGCTCTTCTCTCCAAGGAAGATTAATTCTTGAACTCCCTGACTCTCTGATAAAAGCAGCATTTTTAAAAAGCCTGCTCTTCTTTGCAGTCTGTCACACTGGCCCGATCTCATCAGATCGTGAAAGCTAAATTTCGTATTTGAATGGGAAACCACCAAGGAAGTCCAGGGTTGTGACACAGAGGCAGGTGATTGCAAACCACCTCTATCTGTCACTCGTCTTGAAAACCCTATGGCAGGGGTCCCCAACCTTTTTGAGCCCCCAAGCACATTTGGCATGGTGGGCTCAGCAACAAAATGGCTGCCACAAAATGGCTGCTACAAGAGGTGGAGCCAGCCATAAAATCATTGCTACAGTTTAACTTCAGCCACACAGTGTTGATCCTTGCACTGTAAACATAAGAGAAGCCAATGTTGGATCAGGCCAATGGCCCATCCAGTCCAACACTCTGTCACACAGTGGCCAGAAATACCAGGTGCCATCAGGAGGTCCAGCAGTGGGGCCAGAACTCCAGAAGCCCTCCCACTGTTGACCCCCACCCCCCCAAGCACCAAGAATACCCCCAGAGCCCCTATCTATACCTTGTGGCTAATAGCCACTGATGGACCTCTGCTCTTGACATAAGAACATAAGAGAAGCCAATGTTGGATCAGGCCAATGGCCCATCCAGTCCAACACTCTGTCACACAGTGGCCAAAATACCAAGTACAATCAGGAGGT
Source organism: Gekko japonicus (assembly GCF_001447785.1). Taxonomy (NCBI): domain Eukaryota; kingdom Metazoa; phylum Chordata; class Lepidosauria; order Squamata; family Gekkonidae; genus Gekko; species Gekko japonicus. The sequence goes on along the minus strand of NW_015174475.1, from coordinate 2,267 downwards.
CCATCAGTGGGGCCAGAACACTAGGAGCCCTCCCACTGTTGCCCCCCCAGCACCAAGAATAAAGTGCATTACTTGCCCCAGCCCGAAAGTTCCTATCTACCCCTTTGGCTAATAGCCATAGATGGACCTCTGCTCCATATGTTTATCCAATTCCCTCTTGAAGCTATTCATGCTTGTAGCCGCCACCACCTCCTGTGGCAGTGAATTCCATGTGTTAATCACTCTTTTGGTGAAGAAGTACTTCCTTTTATCCATTCTAACCCGACTGCTCAGCAACTTCATGGAGTGCCCACGAGTTCTTGTATTGTGAGAAAGGGAGAAAAGTACCTCTTTCTCTGCCTGCTCTATCCCATGAATAATCTTATAAACCTCAATCATGTCACCCCTCAGGCATCATTTCTCCAAGCTAAAGAGCCCCAAGCACTTTTGAAGAGCCCCAAGTGCTTTATTTTACACCCTGCCCTTTCTTTGTGGCTTTGGGTGGTGCAGAACTCTATTTTTTAAAAAAACACATGCAAAATGCAGTAAAAAACCCCACCAACCACTTCAATATTTCTCAAGAAGTTCTAGCTCCTTTAGTGTTATGCACCACTAGGTGGCGACGAGATAAATTTGCTTTTTTAAGGCAAGAGACATTTTGGGGGTGGTTTGCTCTTGCCTGCCTCTGCCTCATGACCAGTGTTCCCTCTAAGATGAGTTAGTGTGAGCGAGCTCACAGTTTTTTAGCCTCCGGCTCACACATTTTTGCCTCAGCTCAGGAAGGAGGGCTCCAGAGCAAACTAATTGATGCAGCAGCCCAATCGCTTGCTCACAGCTTTAATGCCAGGAGCTCACAAAGTAGAATTTTGGCTCACAGGACTCCATAGCTTAGAGGGAGCCTTGCTCATGACCCTGGTATTCTTTGGAGGTCGCCCTTCCAAATACTAGCCAAGGCAACCTGGCTTAGCTTCCGAGATCTCATGAGATCGGGGTAGCCTCGGCCATCCAGCTCAGGGACTTAAAAGTGGAAATTCTGGGTCTCGGGTGTGCGTGTGTGGGACTCTGAACTGCACGCATTTAATGTGCTGAGATGCCAAATGGGAGATTAGTTGGTAAGTAGGTAATTTTTCTGTTTAGGACGGGTAAAACTCTAATCTGAACAACAGGACTGCTCTTGGAGCGGAACTTGGAAAGCAGCAAACAAAGCTGGTGGCTGAATGATTGTGATTGTTCGCGAACAACGGGGGCATGTCGTGCGCGTCTATGGCAAAATCCCCCCGAACCACACTTGTGCAGCATGTTTTATGTGCCATGGCAAATGGCTTCCTAAATGAGTTTCTCCCCCCCTCCCCAATTTCCTTCCATGACACCTAATTACACTAAATGTCTCTGTTTATTTGCCAAATGCTTTGAGGCGCTGGCTCGTTTGGGGCCGGTGCCCAAACCAGCAGTTCGTTTAATTCCGCGGAGGCTGCAGATTCTGCCTGAAAAGGCTACAGCGGTGCAAAGGCAGGGTGAGAAAAGGAGTCCGTCCTTGAAAATCCTCCTGCTTGGACTTCTGATGACAGGGTTCCCGGGTGCCCCTGGCCATCGGTGGCAGGGGGTAGGGCTACTGGCTCTGGGTGCGGAAAACGGGGAGGGGACTACATCACTCTATGTACAGGAGTTATCTCCTTGAATGGGATGCCCCCTTTGTCTTAACCTGGGAGCTGTCCTCTGACCCCTTCTTCTCTCTCCCTTTGTCCTCTCCCTCCCTGCACATGGCCTTCCATGGAGACACATGCCTGGACATTGGGGGAGGGGACTTCATCACTCTATGTACAGGAGTTATCTCCTTGAATGGGATGCCCCCCTTTGTCTTAACCTGGGAGCTGTCCTCTGCCCTTCTTCTCTCTCCCTTTGTCCTCTCCCTCCCTGCACATGGCCTTCCATGGAGACACATGTCTGGACATTGGGGGAGGGGACTACATCACTCTATGCACAGGAGTTATCTCCTTGAATGGGATGCCCCCTCCAGAGATACTGATATTGAATTTCTTGTATTGTGAGAAAGGGAGAAAAGGACCTCTTTCTCGACCTGCTCTATCCCATGAATAATCTTATAAACCTCGATCATGTCACCCCACAGCCATTGTTTCTCCAAGCTAAAGAGCCCCAAGCACTTTTGAAGAGCCCCAAGTGCTTTATTTTATACCCTGTCCTTTCTTTGTGGCTTTGGGTGGTGCAGAACTCCATTTTTTAAAAAAACACAAGCAAAATGCAGTAAAAAAAACACCAACCACTTCAAT
>NW_015174474.1:14231-16993 GCF_001447785.1 Gekko japonicus | reverse complement strand
ATGAAGGAAAAAGTGCTTGTTTTTCATTAGTAAACGCTAAATGATGTTATGGCTTTAATCTAGTCTCTTTTGTCATTGTATTATTCTGTGGCCATCTAGCACACATCTCAATATATTTTTTTTCTTACCAGACTATATGTACTGCCTTCCCTTGAAGCTTATCTCATGAGCATGGGCCTTGGCCAGCCATCTGAACATTCTTCTTCTTCCTGTTTGTAAAGCAAAGCATGTGTAAAGCAAAATCACCTTCTCCTGACTTCGGAGGAAGGAGTAATTTCCACTTCCTCTCAGTGTAGCTATGGTTGCCAACCTCCAGGTGTGGCCTGGAGATCCCCCACAATTACAATTGATCTCCAGACAACAGAGATCAGTTCCCCAGGAGAAAATGGTTGCTTTGGAGGGTGGGCTGGAGGGCATTATACCCTGCCATCCCCAGGCACCAACCCCCAGATTTCCACAGCTGGCAACCCTACCATGGGGGGAGGAGGAGGAGGAGGAAGAGGAAGAACAGTTGGATTTATACTTCACTCAGAGGTAACAGCGTTCCGTGCGCCTTGGTGTTTAGTCATGCCGGCCACATGACCACGGAAACGTCTTCGGACAGCACTGGCTCTTCGGCTTTGAAACGGAGATGAGCACCGCAACCCTAGAGTCGGATTCGACTGGCTTTCGAGCAAGGGAACCTTTACAGAGTCTCAGAGTGGCTTACAAATGCCCCTCTAAGCTGTAGCCAAATTGGTTGCTCACCACTTTAATGCCAGCAGCTCCCAAAGTAGGATTTTTGCTCACAAGACTCCACAGCTTAGAGGGAGCATTGGTGAACACATGAAGCGGTCTTATTCTGAATCAGGCATTTTTGTCCATCAAGGTCAGTATTGCCTTCTGAAACCGGCAGCAGCTCTCCAGGGTCTCAGGCTGAGGTCTTTCACATCACCTCCTCCCTGATCCTGTTAACTGGAGGTGCCGGGGACTGAACCTGGGACCTTCTGCGTGCCAAGCAGAGGCTCTACCACTGAGCCACCACCCCTCCCCAGTTACCTGAGATGGAGCGACACACATCCCCCAACCTCCCTACTGCCCCCTGACAGAGGAGGAGGGGTCCCACGGGTCACAGCATCTGGGCAAAGTGTCGGGACACAGAACAAAGGAGGATCCCACTTTTTAAAACCTCTGTCCGCTTTGGTGGATCCCCCCAGCCTCCCACCCAATCCGGTTAAAACTCCTTGTTCCATCTAAGCTGAGTTAGTGTGAGCTAGCTCACAGGGTTTTTTTAGCCTCTGGCTCACATATTTTTCTCTTAGCTCAGGAACGATGGTCCCAGAGCAAACTAATTTATCAGTAGCCAAATTGCTTGCTCACAACTTTCATGCCAGGAGCTCACCAAGTAGAATTTTTGCTCACGGGACTCCACAGCTTAGAGGGGCATTACTCCTGCCCCTCGTGAGAGGTGCTCCAAGCTCAGCCATTCAGATCCTTCAGCACGTAGCCCACATCTCTCTTCCCCAATCAGGGTTTAATATTGCCTGTTCACCTCCTCCTTTGGCAGGTAGGCCATGCCAACTGGACTCCCCCCCCTCAACCCAGTTCCTGTTTTTCCTGACTCTCCCTCCGTTGTAGAAATAAACCGTTGCCATAGTTTCAGGGTCCCCAATCATAACAAACCTCACATGGTTTTCTTAAAGCACCTAATCTGTTTCCTCCGAAGGTGTGATATTGGACACCTCTGAGTGCTGAACGGCTGCTTTCCCAAAGAAGATTTGTTACAAACTGTGTTCGGGTCATTCTGAGATATATTCTGGGCATGAAGCCATTGGTTTGTTCGTTCTCAAGGATGGGACAGTAGGAACATTGCTGAAGCAGTAAGAAATCTGTACGTGTCTGCAGATTTGAAAGCTAAAAAGGTAATTCCCGGGCCTGCTTTGTTCAAGAACCAATAACATTAAGGTCAGAGTCTGTGACACACATTGGGATGCCAGCCTCCAGGTGGGACCTGGGGATCCATCCAGGGGAATTACAGCTCGGTGTAAGGGGAGCAGTGGCACAGAGGATTTATCCTCTGGTTTAACATCTGAGCTGAACCGGACTGCTGTCAGTTCGAGGTGCCTGACTGAGGTCCCTGTCCTCCCCAGGCTCCACCCCCAAATCTCCAGGAGTTTCCCGGCCTGGATATGGCAACTATAACCCCCATCCCCTACTGGTGGCCGGGGGAGGCCTGGAAACCCTAGTGACCCCATAGGATGCAAGTCCACCACAAAACTCGGTCCAATTCTATAGGGGTCTGCAGAGGCAACTGCAAAGGTTGGTCACACAGGACTACAGAACCAAAGCCTTCCCACAGAGTTTTGCCCTCGACCAGACGGTTCTTGCCCTTGGCCTTCCATCCTTCAAACCACAGCCTCTACAAGAGAGACATAAAGGGAGGGCTTGGAGCTATCGTACTGTGGTCACATTATCATCGTCATCATAGACCTTTATTGGCCTATGCCAATTACAGAAAGATGTTACAGAAAGATAAAAAAATAAGATAAAACCACAGTATATACCACAGTAGTACAGGAAAAGGTTGTAAGGGTCCCGGTCACACGCAGAATTAGCCACGCGATATGGACGAACGCCGGGCGGATTTTACAGATGCGATCGCACGGGAACATCTGGCAAGTGTGCTGCACCCGTCGGCCACCCGTATTGCCCCGCGAGGATGCGGAGTAAAAAGATACCTGGGAAGGCGCACTATTTTCCAGAAAAAGCGCAGCATGGGTGGT
>NW_015174474.1:5667-13574 GCF_001447785.1 Gekko japonicus | reverse complement strand
CATGCGCACAAATGCGTCACTGCTGACCCGCCTCGCCCTTCTTTGCCACGCTTCGCCATCACCGTGTGATCGGCAGCTGACAGCCTGAGCACGGAGCCTGGGGGGAACGTCTGATCGCGACACCGCACTTCATTTTGCTCCAGAGCAAGAAGCCTCGCTCCCCACCCGCCCCCCGGATTATCTCACTCGTGTGACCGGGGCCCAACAGTCAAATTCAGAATAACGTGTCCCAAAAGAAAATGGTACATTAAAAACTAAGTGTTAAAAGCGCTTGCCCTTAGCTTCCATACCAATGAGAGGAACTCACAGAGGTCATTTCCGGGGGGATCGTGGGGGATCGCAGTTCCCCCGGGTGAGGTACGGGGGGCGGGGCACATGACAAAGCCCCGCTCCCCGCTTCTGGCCGCCCCGCTTCCGGCCCTCATTCAGCCAGGAGGAGGCAGGAGAAGAGGGAGGGTAAGTTGCTTCCTCCCCACCTCTCCCCAGGGGCCAGGGAGGGCCTTCGCGGGGCTTCCTTGCACTCCTGTCGGCTGGGACCGTTGGGGGCGGGGTGTGTGGCCTTATGACACACTTCCGGCGATGTCAGGGGGTGTGGCATATGCTAATGAGTTATGCTAATGAGTTCCCCTAGCTCCTTTTCTACGAAACGACCCCTGGGAACTCAGCTACAGATGCAGTGATTTCAGGGGATTTATCGGAAAGCAAGAAGATACACTCGTTATCAACAGTCTTTGCAGAAGGCAAAAGAGGACGAATCAAGTGATGGCGTAGGAAAGTGTATTGGGGGCAACGGAGAAGGATCTGTTGCACAGAGTCGGGTTCATTACAGGAGAAGGTGCAAACTCTGTCCTTATAGGGGGTACCCTTGGAGGTCACATTATGAGAAGAGAAGATTCACTGAAGAAAAGACACTCGTGCTCGGAAAAGCTGAAGGCAGCAGGAAAAGAGGAAGACCCAACATGAGATGGATCGACTTGCTGAAGGAAGCCATGGAGGACCTCGGTTTGCAAGACCTCAGCAAGGCTGTGAACGAGAGGATGTTTTGGAGGTAAGTAATTCATCAGGTCATCATAAGGCTGAAGCGATTTGATGGCACATGACTCACACACGCATGGAGCATTACACTAGCCCTCTTTAGGTTTAAGAGTTTGGATGCCGTCCAGCTTTGCAGCTTTGCAAGAACTTAAGGTGATTTAAGAACTAATTCCCAGGAAGCTGTGCTTTGTATGGTAGGAAGACGAGATCTGTCTACGAAGGTGCTGATCATTCTGCTAAACTACAGTTCCCAGGAACCTTGGAGGGTGGGGCTTGGTCAGCCTAAAGTTCGTGCTGTCAATACTCCAAGTGTCCTTACATAAGAACCAGATCATCACTGAGACAGTACCCTAAGACCACAATTGTACCTTTAAAGATTGACTACCTCTTTCAATAGTCTTTCAGTAGTCATGTATGGCTGCGAGAGTTGGACTATAAGGAAGGCCGAGCGCCGAAGAATAGATTCTTTTGAACTATGGTGCTGGAGAAGACTCTTGAGAGTCCCTTGGACTGCAAGAAGATCAAATCAGTCAATCCTAAAAGAAATCAACCCTGACTGTTCCCTGGAAGGCCAGGTAATGAAACTGAAGCTCAAATACTTTGGCCACCCAATGAGAAGGGAGCACTCCCTGGAGAAGACCCTGATGCTGGGAAAGATTGAAGGTCAAAGAAGACGGGGACGGCAAAGGAAGAGATGGTCAGACAGTGTCATCGAGGCAACGAACATGAAATTGATCAAACTTCAGAGGACGGCGGAAGACAGGAGGGCCTGGCGTGATCTGGTCCATGGGGTCGCAAAGAGTGCGACTGAACAACAACAACTTGCTACCCAAAGGAGTCTCAGAGCAGCTGACAATCTCCTTTCCCTTCCCCTCCCCACAACAGACACCCTGATTTAGGTGGGGCTGAGAGAGCTCTTTCCAGAGAACAGCTCTGAAAGGACTTGTGACTGACCCAAGGTCACACTAGCAGCTGCATGTGAGGAGCGGGGAATCAAACCCAGTTCTCCCAGACTAGAGTCTTAACCACTACACCAAACTGGTAGAAGCCTTGCCTTATGGCACGAATACTCCCAGGGACAGTGTGAGCATGGGGATGTTTTCTGTGTAATGGTTGTCTACATGTGGAGAGCTTTTCAGCTTTAGTGGAGAGTGTCATGCATCCCAGTTTGACAATGCAGTTCCAGACTATTGCTGCATGGTTGAACATATCCAGACTGGTTCCTCCTCTGGATCTCAGAGCTGAGCCATGATTCTGCATTTGGATTTCGTTCTGTCCCTCCAGCTTTCTTCTGAAGCTTTCCATATCCTTTCCTTGTGGAGATATAGTTACTGGTATAGGGTTAAATGTTTTTTAAAAAATGCAGTCCCTCCCCAACCACATTTCCAAGTTAAGGGGGAAAATGTTGTTAAAAGAAATTACAAAGATGACCTAACTCCAATGGTAACAAGAGAAAGAAATTTTACTTACAAAAAGAGAAGCACATCTGACATGACATATTCAGATAGGGACATTTAACTTATTGTGAACAGGTTAACTTCAAAAAGGGTTAACTGGCTACAGCTCCAACCCCGGGTAAGAGAGAGAAGAGAGGACCTATGTAAGATGAAAACAGAAAGCAATCAGGGACGAATGAGGCTCAACATATAACTGATGAGAGGGTGGGGCCAACTGGCAAGTGAGAGCCAGCCTGGTGTAGTGGTTAAGTGCGCGGACTCTAATCTGGGAGAACCAGGTTTGATTCCCCACTCCTCCACTTGCACCTGGCTGGATGACCTTGGGCAAGCCGTAATTCTGATAAGAGCTGTTCTTGAAAAAGAGCAGTTTCTGTCAAGAGCTCTCTCAGCCCCACCTACCTCACAGGGTGTCTGTTGTGGGGAGGGGAAGGGAAAGGAGTTTGTGAGCCGCTCTGAGACTCCCTTGGGTAGTGAAGGGTGGGATATAAATCTAATCTCTTCTCTCTTCTCCCCCACTCCTCCACTTGTACCTGGCTGGATGACCTTGGGAGAGCCGTAGTTCTGGTAAGAGCTGTTCTTGAAAAAGAGCCGTTTCTGTCAAGAGGTCTCTCAGCCCCACCTACCTCACAGGAGGTCTGTTGTGGGGAGGGAAGGGGAAGGGAAAGGAGTTTGTAAGCAGCTCTGAGACTCCCTTGGGTAGTGAAGGGCAGGGTATAAATCCAATCTCTTCTTCTCTCTCTACCTGAGCTAGAGAGAATTCTCTTAACCCTTTCTCTCTCAGATCCTCTTGCATGCAAAGTTACAATAGCCAACAATTATAACCTGAATAACTGTCCATAAGGAAGAATTCTTACCTGGTGCTGTTTCTTCACCCTCGGACACTGGAAGTTCCTCCAGCCTCCTTAAATGGGAGGAATGCAATGAACTTTGCTTTTAAAAAAAATGCACTTGTGCGTGTGTGTGTTTGCGTGCACCTGTGTGTGCCCGTGCCTGGAAGTCATGGAGACCTCTGGTGACTCCTACTGGGACACAGAGGACATTCAGAGCAGTGGCTTGATAGCCTGCTTCTGGCCTCCCAGCCCTGGTATTCTCGGTAGGTCTCCCATGCGAAGACTGGCCAGGGTCGGCCCTGCTGAGCTTCCGGGATATGATGAGATTGGGCTTGCCTGGGCTTTCCGGGTCAGGGGGCTCAATGAACTTTGCTTAATGGACTGATCGGGTGGAGGCCACCCTGAGCAGCGGGATGGATCACGCTAGCCTGATCTTGCCAGAACTTGGAAGCCAAGCAGGGCCAGCCCTGGCTAGGACCAACGCTCCCTCTAAGCTGTGGAGTCCCGTGAGCAAAAATTCTCCTCTGGGAGCTCCTGGCACGAAAGTTGCGAGCGAGCGATTTGGCTCCTGCGTAGATGAGTTTGCTCTGGAGCTCTCCTTCCCGTAGGAGCTGCGGTGGCTCAAGTGGTTAAGACGCTGAACTGCAGGCTGTGGAGGGTCGGTAGTTCAGCAGTTCGAGACCCGGGTGCCGCATGATGGAGTGAGCTCCCGTCTCTAGTTCCAGCTCCTGCCAACCTAGCAGTTCGAAAGCAAGAAATTGCAGGTAGATAAATAGGTACCACTTTGGTGGGAAGGTGACAGCGTTCCGTGCACCTTGGTGTTTAGTCGTGCCGGCCACATGACCACGGAAACGTCTTCAGACAGTGCTGACTCTTCGGCTTGGAAACGGAGATGAGCACCGCAACCCTAGAGTCGGATTCGACTGGTTTTCGAGCAAGGGAAACTTTACCTTTACTTTTACCTCCTTCCCGAGCCAAGGCAAAAATGTGTGAGCCGGAGGCTAAAGACCTGTCCGCTAGCTCACACTAACCCAGCTTAGAGGGAACACTGGTGAGTCCTTGGATGGGAGGCCACCGTGGAAGTCCAGGGCCGGGATGGCAGAGGGAGGCAATGGCAGCCACCCCTGAACATCTCTTGCCTTGAAAACCCTTGCAGAGTCACCATAAATGGGCTGCGACCTGACGGCACTTTCTGTCACCAGGATATGGGGCCATCCTCTTGGAGACCCCTGCCAAACCCCCCTCTTTTTGATTGGCATGGGAATTCTGCTCTCTGTTGCTATCTCAGGCTGGGTTACCCCCCCCAGCAGAACAGCAGAGGGGGGTGTTCGGCCTGCACAGCTGCTCTGAGATTAACAAGCCCTCGGATTTGCAGACGGAGGGTGGGAGGGGAAGGGAGATCCGCTCTACAGCCAAGGGGATCAGCCCTCCATCCCAAGCCAGAGGAGGGTCTTTGCAGCCGCAAACACCTCATTTCTCTTTGGCTGCAGAGTTAAAACGCCATCCAGGGCATTCAGTCAGCGAGAAAAGGGACTGAAGGGCAGAACTGGCCGCCGTAGCCCCTGCTTCTAGCCCGAGCTGAGTGTATCTCACCAGTTGTGTCTTTGTGACTTGCCAGGACGGGATTGGGGTTCTTTTTTGTGGCTTTCCTTCAGAATCTTCATTTCCCCCTGCGGGGCCTGGCGAAGACTGAGCGATCGATCAACGGAGCGAGCGAGCCAGCAAATGATAGCGGTAGAAAGAGTCCGCGCGCACACACACGCGCACACATGTTGCTTTAAAGTAGAAACCCAAATCAGCCACCGCCTCTGCTGTAACCTGCAGTTCGGCCCTCAGCACGGGTTGTGGTCAGCTGGGTGGCTCACTGGGGTCACGCGGATGAAGAGTTCTGGTGAACTCTAATGCTGGTCAGTTTGGTGCAGCGGCTAGGTGTGCGGACTCTAATCTGGGAGAACCGGGTTTGATTCCCCACTCCTCCACATGCGGCCAGCTGGTGTGACCTTGGGTCAGTCACAAGTTGTTTCAGAGCTGTTCTCTCAAGAGCAGTCCTGGAAAGAGCTCTCTCAGCCTGCCTCACAGGGTGTCTGTTGTGGGGAGGGGAAGGGAAGGGAGTTTGTAAGCCGCTCTGAGACTCCTTTGGATAGTGAAGGGCGGGGTATAAATCCAATCTCTTCTTCTTCTTCAGAGGATGTAGTGACGGCCACAGGAATAAACAACTTTAAAAGGGGATTAGATAGATTTATGGAGAATTAGTCTATTAGTGGCTACCAGCCATGGTGGCCGAGGGGAACCTCCACATTCAAAGGCACTAATCCTCCTCCTCCGTTAGGTTATTCTCACTGGCCTTAACAAAAGGTACAGAGTGACTTTGGGGAGGGGCTGGATGACCCGGGTGGCCCAGCCTAGCCCGACTGCAGTGTTCTCCTACAGCAGTGGTGGCGAACCTATGGCACGGGGGCCAGAGGCAGCACTCAGAGGAGCCCTCTCTGTGGGCACGCGTGCCATCACCCCAGCCAGGCCCAGACCATCATTAAAGTGTGGAATTCTCTGCCAAATAATTTTAAGTAAATGAAAGCACTTGGGATTTGTTTCCTTACTTTGTTTGGATCATCTTAAGTTAATGTATGAGTTGTTTTTTCTAAAGTAAAACCTCAGTATTCAGGTTAAATTGCCGCGTTGGCACTTTGCGATCAATAAGTGGGTTTTGGGTTGCAGTTTGGGCACTCGGTCTCTAAAAGGTTCGCCATCGCTGTCCTACAGGTTTCTCAGTCTTGTGATTCCTAATGTCAGCTGTGTGTCCATTTGTCCTCTGGTGTAGGCTTTGTCCTGTTTGTCCCAAACAGGAACAACCAGCTTAGTTTATAGGGTCACCATTTGTTTAGCTTTAATTCCAGGGGGGAAACATAGCGAAGGAAATAAATGTGTCAAAACTGGTGGGCAGGTGTACCCTTCTTAATTGTGGGATGCTGAGAGAAATTAACTGAGACACCCAGCCATCACTCTCCACCCCTCTCCTCTCAAGCAGGGAGGCGACTTTACAGCATCTTCTTCTCTGAAGTGTGGGGGGGGACTGGCTGTGTAGAGCAGGGTGTCGAACTCATTCATTACAAGGGCCGGATCTGACATAAAGGAGACCTTGTTGGGTCGGGGCCACGTGTGTCATAAAATGTAATGCCAGGTAGCAGAGATATAAACTCTATAAAGGACACAAACACAAAGGGCTTTTTAAAATTTAAAATAAAAACAGGCTTAAAACATCAGCACTCTTGCAATATTTTATTTCTTTAACAGTGTCTGATAAATGACACCTGTTTCTCTGAATTATTGCATCAAAATGTCTGTGCTGTTGCAGTCTTGAGTATGCTGTTCTGGTGTGTAGCTGTAAGCTGCAAACCTATAATGATGCAGCAGCAGCAGAACTGGAAGAAGAAGCAGAAGACAGCCAGTTCCTCTGCGGGCCTGATAGGAGCCCTCCGGGGGCCTCATGTTTGACACTCCCGGTGTAGAGTATCTCCTCTGGCCCCAGTTTTCAATACCATTTGGTATTTATTTATGGTCAGGCAGAGTTACAGACAGGAATCATATAATAATTTGTTGTTGTTGTTCAGTCGCACAGTCAAGTCCGACTCTTCGCGACCCCATGGACCAGATCACGCCAGGCCTTCCTGTCTTCCACCGTCCTCTGAAGTTGGCTCAATTTCATGTTCGTTGCATCTATGACACTGTCTAACCATCTCATCCTTTGCTGTCCCTGTCTTCTTTGACCTTCAATCTTTCCCAGCATCAGGGTCTTCTCCAGTGAGTGCTCCCTTCTCATTTGGTGGCCAAAGTATTTGAGCTTCAACTTCAGTATCTGGCCTTCCAGGGAACAGTCAGGGTTGATTTCTTTTAGGATTGACTGATTTGATCTCCTTGCAGTCCAAGGGACTCTCAAGAGCCTTCTCCAGCACCATAGTTCAAAAGAATCTATTCTTCAGCGCTCGGCCTTCCTTATAGCCCAACTCTCGCATATAATAATACAGAATACATAACCAAGCTGACACAAAGGGTATGCGGTCCGACTGGGCAATCCCCCTACATGCTAATATCTACATTTTCAGTCCACTCCATGGCAGCTGGGGAGAGGTCAAAAGCACTCCTTCGGGTTGGCTGGAGCCCACAGGAGACGATGAGAAACGCGGTCGTCTTGTTCCTCGTTTCTTTCTTTGCTTCGATGGCGCCATCCCGCGTGGCCCCGGATCCCTTTGCCCCCCCCCCCCCCCCATCTCGTCCCTGCTACACCTGCGTGTGCGTGGGGACCGCGTGGGCTGTTGCTTCTCCCGCCTCTGTGCGAAGCGAACCTGTGGCAAATGACGTCGGAACTGACCAACCAGGAAGCTCGAGCTGGCCTCGGCGAGGAGGAGGAGGTGGCAGCTGCTTGCGGGGCTCTTTCCTGCGCCACCGCTTGGCCCAGCCTGCCCGGGAGCCGGTGAGCGACCCCATCAGCCTCCCGCGCGTCGACGGCGCTTAGACGGCGGCGTTTCCAAGCGGGGCGTCTCTTTTCCTGCAGGGGGCGGCGGGAAGGGGGCCAAGCGGGGGGCTGCCT
>NW_015174474.1:0-5117 GCF_001447785.1 Gekko japonicus | reverse complement strand
GCCCTTTTTTTCCCCCCCCCCCCCCGCAAAAATGATTCGATGTCTTTGCAGACGGCTCTTTTGAGCTGCGGTGTGAGATTGGAGGAAACGGGGCGGCGGGTGTTTATCCCCCCCCCCACTCCCGTGCTGGTGAAGGGAGGAGGGGGTTGAGCCTCCCCGAACCAATGTTCCCTCTAAGCTGTGGAGTCTTGTGAGCAAAAATTCTATTTTGTGAGCTGTTGGCATTAAAATTGTGAGCGAGCGATTTGGCTGCTGCATAAATTAGTTTTCTCTGGAGCCATCCCTCCTGAGCTAAGATAAAAATGTGGGAACCGGAGGCTAAAAAACTGTGAGCTAGTTCACACTGACTCAGCTTAGAGGGAACACTGCGCCGGAACCCGGGGGTTCCTCTGCTGGCTCCCGGCTCGGGAGTCGGGACTGGGGAGGACCCGCTTGACCCACGCCGCCCCTATTTGTCAGTCACCACTCCGGCCAGGTCCAGGCCAATGTTCCCTCTAAGCTGTGGAGTCCTGTGAGCAAAAAATCTACTTTGTGAGCTGCTGGCATTAAAGTTGTGAGCGAGTGATTTGGCTACTGCATAAATTAGTTTGCTCTGGAGCCCTCCTTCCTGAGCTGAGACAAAAATGTGTGAGCCAGAGGCTAAAAAACTGTGAGCTAGCTCACACTGACTCAGCTTAGAGGGAACACTGCTCCAGGCCGTGGGAGGCGATCTCCTGCAGGGGAGCGAGCGTTTGGGCCGGCGTGTCTGAGCGGCGTCTCCGTGGTCGGGCCAGCTTTCGGGGAAAATAAAGGGACCTCAGCATCGATGCTCCCTCTGGGCTGTGGAGTCCTGTAAAAATTCTACTTTGTGAGCTCCTGGCATTCAAGTTGTGAGCGAGCGATTTGGCTACTGCATAAATGAGTTTGCTCTGCAGCCCTCCTTCCTGAGCGAAGACAGAAATGTGTGAGCTGGGGGCTAAGAAACTGTGAGCTGGCTCACACTAAGTCATCTTAGAGGGAGCACTGCTCAGCGTATATATTTCACATTTTAAAGTACAGTTCTGTTGTAGCAGATGTGCAGCCCGTGCCTGTGTCCTTATGCTGAGACTCAAGTCTCGCTGAGTTCCGCGGGCTGATTCTCCAGCCAGGTGGGCGGTTGCTGCCGTCCAGCCCCGCGGGAGTCAGTGCCGGCGGTCCAGGCGTTCCATCACACCTTCTCGCCCTCTGGTTCTACCGCCCCACTGTCACTTTGAAGCGGTAGCCCCCCCCCTCCAAAATACAGATATGCCCCCTCGTGAGTGGGAAAGGTGGGGGAGGGAATGGAGGCCTTCCCCTTTAAGCGCCCTGATTCGAATTCAGAATGGTAATGGTCTGCACAATCCCCCCCCCCATTGCTTCCTCTAAGCTGTGGAGTCTTGTGAGCAAAAATTCTACTTTGTGAGCCACTGGCATTAAAGTTGTGAGCAGGTAATTTGGCTCCTGCATAAATTAGTTTGCTTTAGAGCCGTCCTTCCTGAGCTAAGACAAAAATGTGTGAGCCAGAGGCTAAACAACTGTGAGCTAGCCCCGTAGCTAGGGAATTCTTTGGGAGGGGGCCTCGGGGGGGGGCCACCAGCTAATGAAATGAAAGTACAGTGCAGGTGGTCAGTTGGAGCACTTTGGGGGGCAGCCCTGGAGGGAGGGGGCCCAGAAGAAACACTAGGGGGGCAGGCCCCGTGGGCCCCATGTTAGCTACGGGCCAGCCTCAGCTTAGAGGGCACTGTGGATCCCCACCCCGGGGGGTAGGGTTGTTAACTCTGGGTTGGGGAAACAGGTGGAGATTTGGGGGATGGAGCCAGGGAGGGGTCTGGGGAGAGGAAGGACCTCAGCGGGGTATAACGCCATAGAGTCACCCATCACATCTAAGGCTCCCTCTAAGCTGTGGAGTCTTGTGAGCAAAAATTCTACTTGGTGAGCTCTTGGCATTAAAGTCCTGAGTGAGCGATTTGGCTATTGCATAAATCAGTTTGCTCTGGAGCCACCCTTCCTGAGTGAAGACAAAAATGTGTGAGCCGGAGGCTAAAGAACTGTGAGCTGGCTCACACCAACTCGGCTTAGAGGGAACACTGATCACATCCATCAAGTGGCCTTATGCAGAATGAGACCCTGGGTCCATCAAGAGCAGTACTGCCTCCTCGGACTGGCAGCGGCTCTCCAGGGTCTCAGGCGGAGGCCTTTCCCGTCATCGTCTACGGCAGCCGTTTTCTCCAGGGGAGCTGGTCTCTGTCGCCTGGAGGTCAGTGCTGATTCCAGGAGAGCTCCGGGCCCCGCAAGGAGATTGGCAACCCTAGAAGGGGAGATTCTTTCTACTCCCTTGCAGTGCATATTTCAAGTCCTGGACTTCCTTCTCCGGTTTCTGCCACAGATTGTTCCCTGAGGATGTGTCTCTAATGTGGGTTATCTGCATATGGGAGGCTATAGTGCCACCTGGAAATAATGGCTATAGGAGAGATGCTGATAGTTATCCCCTGCTACAAGCAATGCTCCCTCTAAGCTGTGGAGTCTTGTGAGCAAAAATTCTACTTTGTGAGCTACTGGCCTTAAAGTTGTGAGCGAGCGATTTGGCTACTGCATAAATTAGTTTGCTCTGGAGCCCTCCTTCCTGAGCAAAGACAAAAATGGCTGAGCCGGAGGCTAAAAAACTGTGAGCTAGCTCACACTAACTCAGCTTAGAGGGAACACTGGCTACAAGGCCAGATTTCATAATCCAAAGGAGGGGGGGGGCTTCCCTGTGGACCAGTTACATTTTGGAGAGGGTCTCCAACCCCCCCTTTCCATCCCCCTTTCGTTTGTTAGTATAGTAGGTTTTGATTAGAGTTGCCAACCTCCAGGTATCACCAGGAGATCTCCTGCTATTACGATTGACCTCCAGATAACCACAATCAGTTCTCCTGGAGGAAATGGCTGCTTGAGAACCTGGACTTTATGGCATTAGGCCTGGCTGAGGTCCCTCCCCTCCCTAAACCCCACCCTCTCCATGCTCCACCCCCCAAATCTCCAGCTATTTCCCTGTCCAGAGGTGGTCGTCCCAGCGCTGACAGTTTCCTAAGGGCCCTTCTGATTACAAACCTTGGCTGTTTTCTAGGGGGGGTGGAGGTTTGGGGATGTAGGCAAGTGGGGAGATCACAGCCCACTGGTTTCAGGAATTCATCAAAGATGGGGGGAGGTTGTGCCAGCAGGTATTTCCATGGTGAAGGGAGGCTTCGGTATTGTCTGTCTTGATAGGACGTCACTCGAGTGGACTTAGAAGCCAACAAGGTTGCCTGGGTGTCAACTGACCGGGGGAGCCTTGACTCTCCAAAGCCCGTTCCCACCCAAATCTAATTGGTCTCTAAGGTGCTCCCAGGCCTGTAGCCAGGATTTTTGAATTCGGGAGGGGGAGGCTTTAAATAAGTTGGGGGCCACCTTGCACCCCCCCTTCACAGGGAGCGCCTCAAATAAAATTAAAAAATTGGAAGTTGGGGGGGGGTCCTGGGCAGGATGGGAAGTCAGGGGGCCTTGGCAGTAAGTCGGGGGGCCAGGCCCCGAGATGCCCCACTGTAGCTATGGGCCCGGGTGCTTCTGGGCTCAGACCGAGCTATTCGACTGCAAGCCAACAGGGCTCCCCTCTGAAACTACCTTGATGGGATGTGTTGTCTCCAAGTGGGTGGGGAGAGTGGGAAAGGTGGTTTTGAAGCGCTGGAATCTGACATAGGACGGGAGAGAGGAATGATGTTATCAGGGGTCATTTCCTGCGGGAACGCACAGGAGCGGAGCTCCGGCAGTAAGGAGCCCAGGGGGCGGGCACATGCGACAAGCCCCGCCCCCTGCTCCCAGAACCCCTCAGTTGGGCCACGAGGAGCAAGAAGCAGCCAGGTAAGTTGCAGAGCCCCACCCCCCTCCAGCCTTCAGGTACAAGCTCTCCCTCCTCTGTGAGGGCAGATCTGCACATTCCCCCCCCCAATAGCTAGCAATCCAAAACAGTCCAGTGGAGCCTGAGTGGTGAGTGTTGCCTTCTGCCACACTTCCGGTGATGTCAGGGGGTGTGGCATATGCAAATAAGTTATGCTAATGTCATGCTAATGAGCTCCTGCACCTCTTTTTCTACGAAATGACCCCTGGATGTTGTTATTGAGTGGAAGGAGAGACAGCCTTGTCTCTGAGGGTCAGGCCGATGTGGCCGGATTTTGCCCCATGATGCATGGTAGGGAGGGAGGGAGGGTCCTTCAGTGGAGAGATGCCAAAGGTGAGAATTCCTTCGGGGGGGGCCCATCTGAGAACAAGCATTGCCCTCGTTTTGTGTTGAGAGCTTTGTGCAGTCATGAAGATCAAGGATACATTTTAGGCAGTTCTCCTTGCATTGCTCACTGTATATATTATACTGGTTTTGATCATAAGAACATAAGAGACGCCAATGTTGGATCAGGCCAATGGCCCATCCAGTCCAACACTCTGTATCACACAGGGGCCAAAAACACCAGGTACCATCAGGAGGTCCAGCAGTGGGGCCAGGACACTAGAAGCCCTCCCATTGTTCCTCCCCCCCAGCACCAAGAATATAGCGCATCACCTGATAATCCCTATCTATACCTTGTGGCTAATAGCCACTGAGGGACCTCTGCTCCATATGTTCCACTCTTACAGTATTTCCTTACAGCAGTCTCCCTGATGCCCCCCTCCTGCTTCCACTGCCTGTTACGCATTAGCACTGGGACAGTATACAGGGACATAATGCACAGCCTCTGTCATCTAGCAATGAAGAAGGAGGAGGAGGAGGAAGAGATTGAATTTATACCCTGCCCTTCACTACCCAAAGGAGTCTCAGAACATCTTAAAGTACCTCTTTCTCGACCTGCTCTATCCCATGCATAATCTTATAAACCTCAATCATGTCACCCCTCAGTCGTCGTTTCTCCAAGCTAAAGAGCCCTAAGCGCTTTAACCTTTCCTCATAGAGAAAGTGTTCCAACCCTTTTACCATTCGATCCTTTGTTCTTCAATTTTGTCATTCTTATTGTACACATCATACAGTTTTCCTTGTGTCTTTTTTTTAATTCTGTAATCTACTTTTTATTGCATTGTTTGGATGATGATGATGATAATAGTATTGCCCCCGTTTG
>NW_015174473.1:13746-16292 GCF_001447785.1 Gekko japonicus | reverse complement strand
CAGACCAACGATCTGATTCAGTATAAGGCGGCGTTGTGTCTCCGCTGGAAAACACAGGCCATCAGGCACCAGCAGCACAAACGCTATCGCTAAAACAGAGCAGACCACTAAAAAGCCGATGAAATAAAGCCCCAATTAAAAACTTGCGTGAAAAAAAAGGAAAAGGAGGCACCCGCGAGCCTCAAGGGGGAGGGCGATAGGAACGGAGACCCACCAAGAAGCCACTGGTAGACTTGGAAAGCAGCATCATAGGTCAGCTGCGACAAACATACATACATCCAATTCTGGCCAAGTACACTGGGTGAATAAATCAAGAACAACACTTTCCCGCTCCAGGTGTATGGTCTGGGGAGGTTCTCAGGAAACCATAGGGCTTCTCCACAACCTCATTTTCCTTGTTCCTCCTCCTTTTTCCTGTGCCTTCCTGTTGCTTCAGGGTTTTCTTTTGGTTATGCATGTGCTTTGCGCCCTCTAGTGGTCAATTCAATACTACATCTCTTTAAGTCTGGCATATGGAGCAGAAGTCCATCAGTGGCTATTAGCCACAAGGTATAAATAGGAACTCTCAGGCTGGGGCACGGGATGTTCTGTATTCTTGGTGCTGGGGGGGTGCAACAGTGGGAGGGCTTCTAGTGCCCTGGCCCCACTGCTGGACCTCCTGATGGCACCCGGTATTTTTGGCCACTGTGTGACAGAGTGTTGGACTAGACGGGCCATTGGCCTGACCCAACATTGGCTTCTCTTATGCTCTTATATCTCCCTGCAGATGTAAAGTGCAGGTTTTTACACCAGACACACAGCGATGTAATATTGAATCGACCACTAGAGGGAGCAAAACACATGCAGAACAGAAAGAAAACCCCAAAGCAACAGGAAGACACAAGTGAGTACAATGAGAATGTCGAAAAGCCTATAGACAATAGCTGGGTGATAGTGTTCCATCCAATCAGACATGATAACTACAAACCATCAAGATCTGACAGTGTGTTGTTCCTCTTATGGGGTTTAATTCTAGGATGTAGGAGGGGCAGCGGCTCAGTGGTAGTGCATTTTCTTGGCATTCAGAAGGTCCCAGGTTCAGTCCCTGGCATCTCCAGTTAAAGGATCATGTAGGAGGTGATGTGAAAGACCCCAACCTGAGACACTGGAGAGCCACTGCCAGTCTGAGTGGACAATACCTCTACCTTGATGGACCAAGAATCTGATTCAGTATAAGGGAAGGAGCTGTGGCTGTGGCTCAACTGGGGCTGTGGCTCAACTGGCGTGCCTCTGCTTGGCATGCAGAAGGTCCCAGGTGCAATCCCCGGCATTTCCAGTTAAAAGATCAGACAGCAGGTGATACGAAAAGACCTCCGCCTGAGACCCTGGAGAGCTGCCACCACTCAGAGTAGACAATACTGACCTTGATGGACCAGGGATCTGATTCAGTAAAAGGCAGCTGCATGCGATATCTTGAACGTTTCAGGAGAGACCACTTTTCCTCCGGAAGGGTCACCACAAGTGTTTGTGTCCTTGTTTTGTGCGAGGTTGTCGTGAAGGAGGGCGGGTGGGAGGAAACGAAGGAAGGCAGGGGTCTGTCACGTTGACAGCAAATAACCCTTCGCTCGAGGAGTCGCTCGTTCATGTAGAAACTTTTTTTTTTGCTTTGCCATGGCTCTTTTTTTTTTTTTAAGCAGTCTTGCCAAGTTCGCGGAGCCTTGAATTGATCCAGCGAGATGTGACAGAGGCGAAACCGCCCGCGGCAAGGTTAACTCCCATTGAGGCGGGGCTGGGGGTTGTTTTGCCTCCCTGCTTTTCGAAAAGTTTGACAAGACTCGAGCGGCGCTGCACGGAAGGTTCCTCTCTTTTGCTCTCAGCGGCATGGCGGTCGAAAAGGAGGAGCGTCGAAATAGCAAGGGCGACGTCAGAATTAAGAAGGCTGCAGCACCAGAAAGGGGGGGGGGAATGACCTAGGAAAGAAATTAGCACTGTCTGAAAACATTTAAAACACCAGCATAGCAAACAAGCAATGTGCTGTTGAAGATGAACGTTGTTAGACAAAGATGTTTCCCACTGTTAGACAAAGAGGCAGCCCAGGCGAGCCTGACCTCATCAGATCTCCGAAGCTAAGCAGGGTCAGCCCTGGTTAGTACTTGGATGGGAGACCACCAAGGAAATCCAGGTTGCTACGCAGAGGCAGGCAAGGGCAAACCACTTCTGAATGTCTCTTGTGTTGACCTGGATGGCCCAGACTAGATCTCGGAAGCTAAGCAGAGTGGGCCCTGGTTAGTACTTGGATAGGAGCAGGAGTCATTTCCTGCGGGAGCACACAGGAGCGGAGCTCCGGCAGTAAGGAGCCCAGGGGACGGGCACGTGCAACAAGCCCCGCCCCCTGCTCTCGGCAGCACTCAGTTGGGCCATAAGGAACAAAAAGCAGCCAGGTAAATCGCAGAGAGCTTCAGGTACAAGCTCTCCCTCCTCTGTGAGGGCAGATCTGTGCGTTTCCCCCCCCCCATAGCTAGGAATCCAAAACAGTCCAGTGACACCTTTCAGAACAAGCTCTCTTC
>NW_015174473.1:0-13132 GCF_001447785.1 Gekko japonicus | reverse complement strand
AGACCAAGTTTTATTCAGGTACAAGCTCTCCCTCCTCTGCGAGGACAGATCTGCATGTTCCCTCCCCCCCCCGATAGCTAGCAATCCAAAACAGTCCAGTGGAGCCTGAGCGGTGGGTGTTGCCTTCTGACACACTTCCGGTGATGCCAGGGGGTGTGGCATATGCAAATAAGTTATGCTAATGAGCTCCTGCACCTCTTTTTCTACGAAATGACCCCTAGATAGGAGACCGCCAAGGAATTCCAGGGTCGCTATGCAGAGGCAGGCAATGGCAAACCACCTCTGTTGGTCTCTTGCCTTGAAAACCACACGGGGTCACCATACGTCTGCTGTGACTTGATGGCACTTCTCAATCCTGTTTTTTTTGAGGATCGAGAAGATGTGGAGGAAATTGGGGGGAGATGCGGGTCAAAATGTGGCCGCGCGACGAATAGTGTGAAATTGACCAACCACAAGCGGGGGAAACGGAAGAGTGACGGCAGCACAGCTGCTTGTGCGGAATCGGTGCAACACTACTAATGAATTCCATGGATCCAGCTTCCACCCAAGTATTCCTAGGTGGATGGAAATAGGTTTGGTAGACATGATTTCCCCAGCGTGATCTGGCAAATGAATCGATGAATCAGGAGCCCAGTAAAAGGATTTGGGAGGTGGATTGGGGGAGGGCTGGAGTCCTGCTCCCCTTTCCTTGACAAGCATCAGATTAACTCTCTTATTCTTTTAATATATATCAACTTTTGCCCAGCCCTCAGAGCACTGTCTCACTTCTCGTGAGGGGTACTTCTTCTGTAGATTGCGTCTATCGTGATTTGCTTAAACATATGACATTTGTTTGATTTGCTTAAACATGTAACATTCTATTCGGTACTGATTTTAGGGGGAAATGGCTCTGTAAATTTTACACTTGGAGCTGGAGGTACACAGCACTCATTGGCTGGAAACAGTGACGTCAAGAACCCATGTCCCCCCCCCCCAAAGCAGTTCTTAAAAATGTGTTTATAGTCGATTCTGTTTTTCTTTCAAAAGGTGGTGGGAAGAATGTACATGTAATTGGAAAATAGTTTTTTTTTTAAAGTGGGGGGAGCATATGATTTGTTGAATAAATGTGCATGTGGTACTATAAAATGGAAAAAAATGGACAACATGGCTAAAGCATGGGGGGAAAGGCAAAGATAATTGAATCCACATGTAGATTTGAGCCCAGTCGTTCCTTAGAGACCAACAAGATTTTCAGGGCATAGGCTTTTGAGGAAAATTCAAAGAAGAAAAAGAGGAGGCGGAGGAGAGGAGGAGATTGGATTTAAACCCCACCCTTCACTACCTGAAGAAGTCTCAGAGTGGCTTACAATCTCTTTTCTCTCCCCAGCCACAACAGACTTCCTGTGAGGTAGGTGGGGCTGAGAGAGCTCTTTCATGAACGGCTCTTGAGAAAACAGCTCCGAGAGAACTTTCGACTGATCCAAGGTCACACCAGCAGCTGCATGTGGAGGAGTGGGGAATTAAGCCTGGTTCTCCCAAATTAGAATCCGTGCTCCTAACCACTACACCAAACTGGCTCTCCAGGAGATTTAGGGATGGAGGACAGAAACCTCAGTGGGGTGCACTGCCATAGAGTCCACCCTCCAAAGCATTCATTTTCTCCAGGAGAACTGATCTGTGTAGTCAGGAGATGAGCTGTAATCCTGAAGGTTCCCCAGGGCCCACCTGGAACCTGGCATCCCTGCATGCACATTTGTACATGCCCTAGTTATCCTCTGCTAAATCCTTTTGTTGTTTTTCTGTTTTCTGTTGTTCAATGTTTTTATAAATGACCTGGAGGAAGACATAGAGGGGATGCTTATTAAATCTGCAGATGACACTAAGCTGGGTGGGATTGCTAATTCTGAAGAAGACAGAGTCGGGATTCAAAATGATCTAGATAGTCTGGAACAGTGGGCTGAGACAAATAAAATGAATTTCAATGGAGAGAAGTGCAAAGTCCTACACTTAGGTGCAAAAAATCAAAGGCACAGATATAGAATGGGAGGGACTTGGCTTGAAAGCAGCACATGTGAAAGGGATCTAGATGTTCTGGTTGATCAAAAAGCTAAACATGAGCCTGCATCAAAGGCACAGATATAGAATTGGAGGGACTCGGCTTGACAGCAGCACATGTGAAAGGGATCTAGGTGTTCTGGTTGATCACAAGCTAAACATGAGCCTGTAGTGTGATGTGGCTGTGAAGAAAGCTAATGCAATCTTAGGATGCATTAACAGAAGCATTGTGTCCAGATCACGGGAGGTGGTCGTTCCACTCTATTCTGCGATGGTCAGGCCCCACCTGGAGTACTGTGTCCAGTTTTGGGCACCACATTTTAGGAAGGATGTTGACAAGCTTGAGCGTGTCCAGAAGAGGGCAACCAGGATGGTGGGAGGGTTGGAATCCAAGTCTTATGAGGAAAGGCTGAAAGAGTTGGGTATATTTAGCCTGGGAAAGAGAAGGCTTAGAGGGGACATGATTGCAGTCTTCAAGTATTTGAAGGGCTGTCATGTAGAAGATGGAGCAGATCTATTCTCTCTTGCTCCGGATTGCAAGACTAGATCTAATGGGTGGAAATTACAAGGGAGTCGATACCAGCTAAATATCAGGAGAAACTTCCTAACTGTAAGAGTGGCTGAGCAATGGAGCAGTCTGCCTCGGGAGGTGGTGGATGCTCCTTTGCTGGACGTTTTCAAGCGGAGGCTGGACGACCATCTTTCGGGTATGTTGTAGGGCTATCTTTCAGCTATGCTCCTGCAGAGTGCAGGGGGTTGGACTAGATGACCTGCAAGGTCCCTTCCAACTCTAACATTCTATGATTCCCCCCAAAAGACACTAGCAGGTCAATCCTGCTCTTCTGAATTCCACTGCCACGCATACTCGCAGCACAGGGTCTTGTGTATCAATCTTCACTTGGTGAAATATTTAGCACTTTCTGGCCTAGATGGCATTTGTCAGCCAAAGCCAATTCAGATGAGTTTCTCTTCTTTGGAACGGGAATCAAAGCCCAGATTAACAACGCCCATCTGTTCCCGACACACAGGAGGCAGAGCGCAAACTGCCACTTTGGCGGTCGCTACTGATTTCACTGGCAAACATTCGCAAGCTGTTGAAACAAAACTGGGCAATTTGACATTTGCCAGCAATTCGGTCCAGTGTTTACATGAATTGTTTTGTTGCACGGGTCTGCTTTCTTCCAGCGAGAGGTCAGGATTCAGGGGGAAACAGATGAGATGTTGAAAAGCCGCTGTCCCACCTCTGCGCGCCCCAAGTGAGATGAACTAGTTAAACTCCATTGGAGCGAAACAACTCAGGCTGGATAAGTATGTCATTTGGAGACAATCCACTTTCTCTTCTGAATTCAGCCAAGGATTTGGAGCAAATGGTTTATCCAGGAGAAAGCTCTACTTTAATAGAGGTCCATCAGTGGCTATTAGCCACAAGGTATAGATAGGGGCTCTGGGGCAAGTGATGCTCTGTCTTCTTGGTGCTTGGGGGGTCAACAGTGGGAGGGCTTCTGGTGTCCTGGCCCCACTGCTGGACCTCCTGATGGCACCTGGTATTTCTGGCCACTGTGTGACACAGAGTGTTGGACTGGATGGGCCTTTGGCCTGATCCAACATTGGCGTCTCTTATGTTCTTATGTTTAATATGTTAGGGGTGGCTTGCATGCCCCTAAATCACTTTGTTTGGAAGAGAGGGACGGGACAACTGAAGTAGAGTTGATTTGAGCTGAGTTTAGGAATTTGAACTTCCAAATCTAGATTTTTGAATAAAAGAGGAATCTACCCATCTATGCCGCATCTTTCTCTCCCCCCCCCTCGCTCTCTAGTCCCCTGGAACTAGAGACTATTAGCAATGGACAAATACGCATGGTTCAGTTGTCTTGGTTTTCATAGGGGTCAACATTACAGTTCCTTTCCACCAGCAGAGGAACTTTCCTTCCACAGAAACAATCTTCCCTTGACACAAGACATGCCAAGTATGCTTTTTAATCGTCGTATTATTCCACTTCAAAATTGAATATGACTGTGATGGAACAATCTTGCAAGTCCTGTTTGCTCTTTGGGTTCAGGAATTCTGAAAAATCCCACAGCCATTCTGGGTCTCTGACCAGCGAGTCAACCTTTTTCCCTTACTCCTTGGCATGTCAACTGAGAGCCACTTTGGTATAGTGGATAGGAGCACAGACTCTAATCTGGGAGCATCGGATTTGATTCGCCACTCCTCCACATGCAGCTGCTGGTGTGACCTTGGGTCAGTCACAAGTTCCCTCAGAGTTGTTCTCTCCAGAGTAGTCCTTGAAATAGCTTTCTCAGTCCCACCTACCTCACAGGGTGTCTGTTGTGGGGAAGGGAAGGGAAGGGAAGGGAAGGGGATTGTAAACCACTGAGACATCTTTGGGTACTGGAGGGCAGGGTATAAATCCAATCTCTTCTTCTTCTCGGAGTAATAACCACTGCCACCAACAAATCTAAAGAGTATCTCCTACTTGATGGATTTGTAAATCTAGTTCTCTGTGTGTTGCCAGCTAAAGGCTCTGCCTTGGGGCTGTATCTCTCACCTCTCTCATACTAACTTGTGTGGGAAATACCTATCACACCTTTCCACTTTTGCGCTTTAGGGATGGAGGGCTTACCCACTGCCCCTCTCCTTTACCACTCCTTGGACAGTGGGACTGTACAGGCAGGGATCAGGCCTTTGGCCTGATCCAACATTGGCGTCTCTTATGTTCTTATGTTCTTATGAATGGAGAAAATGGAGAGAGATAACTTTTTCTCCATCTTCGCAATGAATGCGGAGTGGACAAAAGGCGGTACCACTTTACTCAATAAGTAATTAAATTGTGGGGTTCACTGCTAGTCAGTGTGGTGAGTGAGGGTGGATTGAACAGATTCATGGAGGAACTGTCCATCAATGGCTACTCGCCATAGTGACTAAAGGGAACCTCCACATCTAGAAGGAGTAAACCTCTGAGTCCCGGCAGTAAGAGGAAACATTGGGGAAGGCCTTGGTCTTCAAGCCGTGTTCGTCGGCCTTCTAGAGCAAGCGGTTGGCCACTGTGTAAGACAGGATGCAGGATTATTGGTCTGAACCAGAAGGGCTCCAGCAGAGCCAGTTTGGTATAGTGGTTAAGAGTGCGGATTCTAATCTGGGAGAGCTGGGTTTGATTCCCCACCCCTCCACATGCAGCTGCTGGTGTGACCTTGGGTCAGTCACAAGTTCCCTCAGAGTTGTTCTCTCCAGAGTAGTCCTTGAAATAGCTTTCTCAGTCCCACCTACCTCACAGGGTGTCTGTTGTGGGGAAGGGAAGGGAAGGGGATTGTAAACCACTCTGAGACATCTTTGGGTACTGGAGGGCAGGGTATAAATCCAATCTCTTCTTCTTCTCGGAGTAATAACCACTGCCACCAACAAATCTAAAGAGTATCTCCTACTTGATGGATTTGTAAATCTAGTTCTCTGTGTGTTGCCAGCTAAAGGCTCTGCCTTGGGGCTGTATCTCTCACCTCTCTCATACTAACTTGTGTGGGAAATACCTATCACACCTTTCCACTTTTGCGCTTTAGGGGTGGAGGGCTTACCCACTGCCCCTCTCCTTTACCACTCCTTGGACAGTGGGACTGTACAGGCAGGGATCAGGCTCTGTGTTTACAGAGATCAAGCTCTGAGCTCTCAAAATAAAATATAATACACACAGTCTGGTAAAAGCATCAGGCTGAGCAAAGATAAAAAGAAATGGTGAATGTACTAGATCCTCTAAATCCTAAATTCTATACTTATCCTAACAATTCTATACTTGATCTAAATTCTATATATTCTAAATTCTAAGTTCTATACTTATTGTGAACTATCGCTAAGGTAGGCTAGTAGTTCTTGATGTGGTAACATTTAAAAGCCCATCATTGCCTTAGTTCACAGAGTTGGAACCTGCCATTGTCCCTTGACAGTTGGGCAAGATGAAGTCTCTGGGTGAAGGCTTAGTTCGTCCATCAGTGGCTATTAGCCACAAGGTATAGATAGGGGCTCTGGGGCAAGTGATGCTCTGTCTTCTTGGTTCTTGGGGGGGGTCAACAGTGGGAGGGCTTCTAGTGTCCTGGCCCCACTGGTGGACCTCCTGATGGCACCTGGTATTTCTGGCCACTGTGTGACACAGAGTGTTGGACTGGATGGGCCTTTGGCCTGATCCAACATTGGCGTCTCTTATGTTCTTATGTTCTTACCCCAGCACCTTTCCTTTATGCCAGCTACAAACTCACAGCTGTGCTCCAGTCCATAGAAAAAGGGCAGTCCCAACTTTTGGAATATTGTGTGAAGGTTATAAAATTAGAAGGTTATAAAATTATGCATAAGGTGGAGAGAGTTGACGAAGAATTTTTTTTCTCCCTCTCCCAAACTACCAGAACTCAAGGGCATCCAATGAAGCTGATGGGTAGTGAGTTCAGGACAGACAAAAGGAAATACTCCTTTGCACAGGGAGTGATTGAAATGTGGGATTCGCCGCCAGAGGATGTAGTGATGGCCACAGGAATAAATACCTTGAAAAGGGAATTAGATACATTAATGAAGGATAAGTCTATCAGTGTCTACTAGCCATGGTGACTGCGGGGAACCTTCACATTCAGAGGCACTACTCCTGTGAATCCCCGAGCCAGGAGGCAACATTGGGGGAATGTCTCGGCCTCTGTGCCCTCTAGTTGGCCCTCCAGAGGAACTAGTTGAGAGCCAGTTTGGTGTAGTGGTGAAGTGCGCGGACTCTAATCTGGGAGAACCGGGTTTGATTCCACACTCCTCCACTTGCACCTGGCTGGATGACCTTGGGCAAGCCGTAGTTCTGGAACAGCTGTTCTTGAAAAAGAGCAGTTTCTGTCAAGAGCTCTCTCAGCCCCACCTGCCTCACAGAGTGTCTGTTTTGAGGAGGGAAAAGGAAAGGAGTTTGTAAGCCGCTCTGAGACACCTTTGGGTAGTGAAGGGTGGGGTATAAATCCAATCTCTTCTGCTGCTGCTGCTGCCACCACCCATCTAGTCTCAGATGGCCAGAGCAGTTGGGTAAGTTCATACGGAGCTGACAATCCAATTATGCACCATGAAGGCACAGGTCACACCTCAACATTCCCTCCATACACTGCCACCTAAAAAGTTTCTACATTTATGGGGAAGCTTTGGTGCAAAGAAACAGAAAATGGTCCTAAACTAAAGATTATTTTATTTTATGATGTTAGGATTATCGTATTGTTTTCATCTTGTTGTTTTAAATTGGTTTTCGTCGTTATTGTATATTGTCTTGGGATTGATGGAACCCTCCCTGAGCCAGCTTGCAGAGAGGGAGGGATACACGTTCAACAAAAAAGATAAAAAATAAAGATTCCTAGTTTCCATTTACACAAAGGAGGAAAAGAAGAAGAGAAGAAGAGACTGGACTTATATCCTGCCCTTCACTACCTTCTCAGAGCGGCTTACATTCTCCTTTCCCTTCCTCTCCCCACAACAGACACCCTGTGAGGTAGGTGGGGCTGAGAGACAGAAACTGCCCTTGAGAGAACAGCTCTGAGAGAACTTGTGACTGACCCAAGGTCACACCAGCAGCTGCATGTGGAGGAGTGGGGAATCAAACCCAGTTCTCCCAGATTAGAGTCTGTGGTCCTAACCACTACACCAAACTGGCTCTCCTTTCTCAGGAGAAATGAGAAATAACACCAAAATAAGGAGTTCCGAAGGGATCCATCAAGAATGAGAAATTGGATAACACACCTTTGGCTTTGTGTGCAGTGTTGGATTCTGGCGGGTGCAAATCCAGGCTAGGGAACACCATGTGCCCATTCAGAATCACTGCGTCCTCCTTCAGCGCATTTGTAACACTCTCTGATTAAGCTACGTCCCGCAACGTCTCCGGTTACAAAGCTTCAAAAGACAAAGCATAAGTTCTGCTTCGTATTTTAATGCCAAGGTCGGGGTGACATTGCCCAAAATCTAATTAATTCTTCCACAATTCAAAACAACAACTTTGAGTGCCACTGAGAAAGGAAAAAAATAAGCCAATTCAACCTTAATTACATGGATACACTCGTATCTCCACCTGGATTGGTCAAAAATGCACTACAAGCACCTCTTCTAATACGTCTCTACTCAGTTTTCTTGAAGGAATGGTCTAAAACAGGTGTATCTAACTTCTGTATTCATTGGATCAGACCAAGGATCCATCTGATTTCCCGCAATGGCCAACCAGATGCTCCCAGAAGGCCTACAAGCAGGCTCAGAACTTTGCCTTCAACAAGCTCACTAGGTGAACATAATTTGTTCGAACTTTCTCAGTTACAAGCACAGTGAGCTACTGATTGGTTCACCATGGTGTTTCCAAGTAAGAACATAAGAAGAGCCCTGCTGGATCAGACCAGTAGTCCGTCTAGTCCAGCATTCTGTCTCACACAGTGGCCAACTAGAAGAAGAGATTGGATTTATACCCTGCCCTTCACTACCCAAAAGAGTCTCAGAGCAGCTTGCAATCTCCTTTCCCTTCCCCTCCCCACAACAGACACCCTGTGAGGTAAGTGGGGCTGAGAGAGCTCTGACAGAAACTGCTCTTTTTCAAGAACAGCTGTGCCAGGACAGAGTGGCTTACAAACTCCACCGTTAATTTAAACCCATGATTGCGAGTCCTCTCCTTTCCTCTGCTGCCGACAGGGACAGCTCCCTGCCCTCCTCCTCTAAGTGACAGCCCTTCAGATACTTCCAGAGAGCCATCCAGAGAGCCTCTGCCTCCTCTTCTCCAGCCTGAACATTCCCAAGTCCCTCAACCGTTCCTCATAGGGCTTAGTCTCCAGGCCCCCAATCATCCTCGTTGCTCTCCTCTGCACCCGCTCCATTCTGTCCACATCCTTTTTGAAGCGAGGCCTCCAGAATGGCACACAGTACTCCAGGTTGTGACCTCACTTAACTCCCAAAATCTGGCAAGTTCGGGCTATACCGGACCCAGCCTACCAATTTATTATTATCTTGGAGTTCCGTTTAACCTTTTACTAGTGTCAGGCGAACAGAAAATAATTGAGGTGTTCTATGAACTTAAACATCAGATAATTTTCTTATTTTATGTTAATAAAAAAACATTCCCATGTTGTACTTCTGATAGATTTGGATAGTGGTGGTCTCATATCCTCTAGGGGGGGACCATTCTTCTTCAGATAAAATTCTACCCCCATTGTCAGTCTCCACTTGGCTATATTTCTCCTAAAAGCTATATATCTATAATACACACTGATCCTTCTCCTGGGACAAAAAAAGGGTAAGAAAATAATGCTCTTGAATGCTAAAGGCCAAGTGAAAATGCTCTCTGACATTTTCATTTAGATCTTTGTCTTCGGGGAATTATACCACATTTGCTGGCTTTCTGAAATGTTTTTGACCTAAGCAAGACAGGTAAAGAGAATGTCATGTTGGAACGTTGGGGGTTTTTTTTCCCCGTGCCCATTAACTCCGATAAGTTATTTTTCCCCCTTCCCTTGTGGAAGTTCTTCTGTTTTGAAAAGAAGAAAAAGAAGTCTGGAAGACACTGCCTCGCCAAAACAACCTCAGGGCAATTATATCCTGGGATATACTTTTCAGACTGCACACAGCTTCGTGATGGTGGAAAGGGCTATCAGCTCACGGCTGACTTATGGTGACCCCTGTGGCGTTGTCAAGGCAAGGCAAGAGACCTTCAGAGGTAGCTTGCCACTTCCTTCCCTCTGCGTAGGACCCCTGGGTGGACTCCCATCCAAGTGCTAACCAGGGATAACCCTGCTTGGCTTCCAAGATAGGATGAGAAGGAGGAGGAGGAGGAGGAGGAGATTGGCTTTATACCCCGCCCTTCACTATCCAATTGGCTTGAAACTCAACATTTAAAAAAATCTAAGATCATGGCATCCGGCTCCATCACTCCTTGGAAAATAACAGGGGAAGTCATGGAAGCAGTGACAGACTTCACGTTCCTGGGATCCAAGATCACTGCAGACGGTGACTGCAGCCATGAAATTAAAAGACGGCTGCTCCTTGGGAGGAAAGCGATGGCAAATCTAGACAGCATAATAAAAAGTCAAGACATCATCCTGCCGCTGCTCTTTGGGAGGAAAGCAATGGCAAATTTAGACAGCATAATAAAAGTCCACATAGCCAAAGCAATGGTATTCCCAGAAGTAAGGTATGGCTGTGAGAGTTGGACCAGAAGGACCAGAAGGAAGGCTGAGCACCAAAGAATAGATGAGTTGGAATTATGGCGCTGGAGAAGACTCTTGAGAGTCCCTTGGACTGCAAGGAGATCCAATCAGATAATCCTAAAAGAAATCAACCCTGACTGTTCCCTGGAAGGCCAGAGACTGAAGCTGAAGCTCAAATATTTTGGCCACCCAATGAGAAGGGAGCACTCACTGGAGAAGACCCTGATGCTGGGAAAGATTGAAGGTCAAAGAAGAAGGGGGCGGCAAAGGATGAGATGGTTAGACAGTGTCATTGATGCAATGAACATGAAATTGAGCAAACTCTGGAGGACAGCAGAAGACAGGAGGGCCGGGCATGATGTGGTCCATGGGGACGTGAAGAGTTGGACTCGACTGTGCAATTGAACGACGATGACAACAACAACTTTATTACTTGAAGGAGTCTCAGTGTGGCAAAACATGAGGTTCTACAATGCCAAGACCACGGCCACACAACCCGGAAAATCTACAGCAACTAATGAACTCTGGTCGCGAAAGCCTTCGACAACAGAGTCTCAGAGTAGCTTACAACCTCCTTTCCCTTCCCCTCCCCACAACAAACACCCTATGAGGCAGGTAAGGCTGAGATAGCTCTTTTAAGAACTGCTCATGAGAGAACTGCTCTTAAAGGGCTTGTAACTGACCCAAGGTCACACCGGCAGCTGCATGTGGAGGAGTGGGTGAATCAAACCCGCTTCTTCCAGATTAGAGACCGCGCTCCTAACCATTACACCAAACTGGCTCCCAAGCGGCTGACCAACAACCCTCTCCCCACCCTAGGGAGATGCATAATTTAGGAACAATGGGCCTCCCAAGAAGCTATTACCTCACCCTGGATTAATCCCATCAACTCCAACCTCACTTCCCCTTCACCCATTTACACTAATTTAGCAATACTTAACTCTATTCACAAAACCTGGTAGCTTTTCCCATCTGGTAATCATCGGGTCATCAAAAACCATTTACACCTATAGTCCATACCAGGTAAACTCATCAAGCCTCACCCAAATCATTATGCACCCGCCAAAAAACCCATCAAGTTATTGATTTGGGGGCAATGTTGGCAAGTGTGCTTAAAATGTATTTTATTTGTGCTATGCTGATGCTTGTATGTCTGTAATGTCTCTGCATTTGTGTGTATGGGATTGGGGAAAAGCTGTGTGTTTTGAGTTTGCTTGCTTTGGCTTTCTTGCACCTGGAAGCTGCTGTGGGCAGGGCCTGCTCTGCCTGTATAGGCATGCTAATGGGCACACGCACGCACATCCACACCTTCCCATCCTGCCTTGGGACAAAGAAGACATTCTCCATTATGCTCAGCCACATGGACTCTTGGAAACAACAACTGGTCCACCATGGAGGAGTTTCTAGATGATATGTAACCCTTATCTGGTTTGAATCACAATAACATCCTTTTTATTACCTTCTGGACCAGGCCAGCATCTGCAATTCAAAGGTTACTGTGGCAATACAACTTTGACACCTGACCATATGGCTCCCATTGAAGTTTAGGCTTAGATTTGAATTGCCCACTCCCCTCTAGGTAGATGCGTCACTATCCATCAGCCTATAGGTGTAGAGAAGGGGACGGATTGTAGGTGGAGGTTGGCTTTGTGCCAACCCCCAAAAGCTAGGTATTATAAGGCAAAGCACAGCCTTTGTTTCTCTGTTAGCTATCCAATTTCCTATTTCACCTTTGCAACTTAAGTCTACTGCAGGTGATTCTTAAGTGTTCTCTTGGGTCGCTACCAAAAGAGCCCACACGTGTTTGGCTGGACCATTCAGTGTGATTTAGAGTCCCTAAAGATAGTACTTTTGTTCCTGTCCTTTCTGCTGAGAAGATTTACTTCTCACCTGGAATCAGATAAGTATCAATCACTACCATTCTGTGTATTACCTCCCTGTTAGTCTGAAGTTATTATTTTTCTTACTGATTGCTTTCTATATATATCTATTGTAACTAAAGGAACTTGCTTGTATGTGTGAACGCATCTGTTTGTGTGCTTGAGAAATCAACAATATTTAGTAAAGACAACATTTATTCTTTAAACATCAGCTGTGTTGTCTCTCTTCTTGGGGAATAGGAGAGTCCGTTCTGACTCCGCTTTCTGGATACACGGGTAAAACGAACTCACTAGCCCACTGTCATACATAAGGCAGAGTTGGGCCACAGGAATAATCTCCACTAGGGGGAGTTCCGCTATCAGCAAGCACATCAACATAGTCTCAGGGAACATTTCCCCTATAACTGTAGCATTTTGCTCCATAGCAGTGTGTGTTCTTGGATCTGGACCTCATATCCCCACTTGTGTGTAGGCTCCCTCTTGCTCGCCTCTCTGTGAAACACTGGTCATTTCACTGCTGCCTCCACAGACCTCTGTCTTCAAGACTGGTAACTATCACCTACCCAAAGCTACGTTCCCCCTCCTCCCTTTATTTCCTCTTAGCCAGTTTGTGTGTTTTAAGTATGTTTTGTGTGTGTTTTGCCTTTTTATTCTTTTTCAATAAAAACCTTTCTAGTTGAACCTCTGCCTTTAATTTTGAGAGTTCTCTTGAGGGAAAGATCCCTGTAAACATGTCTGGAGATCCAAGTTACCTGCCTCTTGCTCTGTCTCCATAAAACTAATTCCCCCAATTAATTAGGAGACCACCTCTTTGGGCAACAAAGCAGCCAACCCTCTACAGTGACCAAACAAATGACTTTGGAAACCTTGCAAGGATCAGCTCTGCCTGGTGTTTGACTCCGGGCTTATGAGATTTTGAGGTACACTGCCTCTAAAACTGGAAGTTCCTTAAGCTCTCATTGTGAGTTATAGGAAAGGTAAAGTGTGAACTGGAGACTCCTCCCAATCTCAAGTTTGGTGCCAGTTTGGTGGAGTCGTTAAGT
>NW_015174472.1:17369-18171 GCF_001447785.1 Gekko japonicus | reverse complement strand
GCAGCTCAGGGGTAGAGGAGGACCTGCTGAGCATGCAGAAGGTCCCCGGCTGCCTGTCTGAGCAGACAAGACTTAGCCTTGAGAGAGATCATGACGGCTGCCAGCTGGCCTGGAGAAAAATGTCCCTTTCGAAGAGGCCTAGTGTGTGGAAACAGTCAGGGGAAGCTTTTCATGGCATGGATATGACATCCCATTATGTGAGCCTTTACTGTTACATGGATAGCCCGAATTGTAGAATGAGCCTGAGCTTCAGTCACAAGCTCCATAGATGCTCACTATCCTAAAATCAACAGCCTGATTGGCTGCCGTTGTGCAATGGGCCAATCAGGGAAAACTATGACTGTCACAGGGAACAAATCCTATTAGTCCTACATGCTCAATTATGATTGGACCTTACTCTCTCTCTTTTTTTTATAAGTACCCATAAGGTACACTTTTATTATTTTTCATAATATATACTAACAAACATAATACATAACAAACATCCACTTACACACACAAAACATACAAAGAGATCAGTATATTTTCTTATAACTCTATTACCATATTTAAAGAATTTCTATAAGTTTGCTTAAGTTTCTGTATACTCTTATCTTTTTACCATAGTTTCTATTTAACTATAAAAGATTAATAATACCAAAAATTTCGTTACTTTAAGCTATGCATTTAAATTGTACCAATCATACAGTTTTTTCCACGTCTTTTGAAATGTTGGGTCTGTTGTCCCTCTCATCAAAGATGACAATTTGTCATTTTCAGCCGTCTCCAACAGTTTATTCACATATTCTTGCTTCTTTGGTGT
>NW_015174472.1:11291-15777 GCF_001447785.1 Gekko japonicus | reverse complement strand
TCTCTGCATCCAAAAATACCAGGGCTAATTGTTTACCATGATGTATTTCGTAATATTCAAGGATATTCATTAAGCATCTGAGGTTATTTCTCATCTGCCTTTTAGGTAAAAATCCCGCTTGATCGTGATGGATCACTGTCCTCAAAACATTTTTGAGTCTTTGAGCTAATATTGATGCGTATATTTTATAATCTACATTCAACAAAGATATTGGCCTATAGTTTTTAATCTCTTTTTCATCCTGATTTTGTTTAAGTATCAGCGAAATAATCGCTTCTTTCCAGGTATCCGGAATCTTCCCCTCTTTTCTCGCTATATTACATATTTCTTCCAGGTTTAATATTAATTGCTCTTTGAAAATGCGATAAAATTCTATAGGTAATCCATCTGGACCCAGAGCTTTCCCTTTATTCTGCTTCTTTATTGCTTCAATAATTTCCGTCTTCGATATTGGTTTATTTATTATTTCTTTTTGATCCTCAGTGAATTTTTCCAATGGGTGTATCCTCAAATAGTCTTTTATATGTTCTGTGTTCA
Organism: Gekko japonicus; assembly: GCF_001447785.1. Classification (NCBI taxonomy): domain Eukaryota; kingdom Metazoa; phylum Chordata; class Lepidosauria; order Squamata; family Gekkonidae; genus Gekko; species Gekko japonicus. The sequence goes on along the minus strand of NW_015174472.1, from coordinate 15,240 downwards.
CGCTCGGTTTTTCGTGTAAGTCTCTGTAAAAATTTTCTATTGCTTTCTGGATATCCACAATTTTGTTTATCCCTTTATTCTCTTTTCTTAATGTTTTAATGTATGTTCTCTCTTTTTGTCATCTAAGTTTTAGTGCTAGCCATCTGGTAGGTTTATTAGCATTTTTGAAAAAATTTTGTTTTGCAAAAAATAATTTTTTAGCTAGCTCTTCTTTTAATAAACAGCTCATTTGGTGGTGTAATAATTTAAGTCTTTTTTCCGCACTCTCCTTTGCTGTCATTTTTGTCATTATATTTTCCTGGTTTTGTATTTGTCTTTGCAGATTTTCATATTTTTGTTTCCTTTATTTATTCTTGCTGTCTCCTGTATCATATGTCCTCGAATAACCGCCTTCATTGCATCCCATATAACCGTTGTTGTTATTTCTGGTCCCCTATTCTCTTTAAAGAAAAATTCCAACTCTGTTTTCATTCTCTTAACGAATTCTTCATTTCTCAAAATCGACACATTCAATGTTCATCTACTCTTTTTATTAATCGTTTGCATTTCCATATATACCGGTTTATGGTCTGCAAAGATTCCAGTTTGTATTTCTGCTTCCAGCAAGTCTTTTATCAAAGCTGTTGAATCCCATACCATATCAATTCTCGACCAGGAATCATGGATTGGACCTTACTCTCCTAGGGGTGTGGTTTAGCCAGTTCCAAACTGTGTATAAGTGGGGTTGTTCTGTGTGTTGCTGTGTTCGTTCTAATAAACTGAAATAAGGATTGATACGTGATTTAGTCTGATGAAAACTAAATGGTTGCAGCGAAGTTTGGTTGTGGATACAGGGCCTGGTTTTGTTTCATGGTTTTGTGTATATGTCAATTATCTTTGCTTTGGTACCGGTTTGTATTCAGCACTATGATTCTGTTTTGATGTTACTTCTAATAAAAATTATTAAAATAAAATTTAAAATCTTGAGGTAAAACATAAAGGGACAGAGCCAGATTGTCTCAAACACTGGTCAACCAATTCCTCTGGAGGGTCAACAACAGGGCATAGAAGCCAAGGCCTTCCCCTGATGAGAACACCAGAAGAGCCCTGCTGGATCAGCCCAGTGGTCTATAGCATCCTGTCTCACACACTGGCCAACCAATAGGGCATTTCATGTTCTCCCCGCCTCCTGACCTTGTGCAGTTCCGCAGGGCCTGCAAGACGGAGCTCTTCCGCCAGGCCTTTGAGTAGGAGCCGCCACTATCGTACCATCACTAATTTACCATCATTATTAACTGGCCCTGGGAAGAGAGAACGGCAGTGTTATGTGGAACTGACAGCACTGATTGGGTGTACGATCCTTGAGATGCCATCTTTATGGAAGATTCTGGAACATCTAGAGCAGGTGGGTGGGTGTTGGCATCCCTCAGAGGAGATGGGGGAGGAGTGTGGAAAGGGTTTCCCTCCATCTTTATTTCTCCCCCTCCCAGGCAGTGGTGGGAAGCCACCCTGGATGCCTCCTCTGTCATCTCCTCCATGTGATGGGGGAGGAGCTGCCATGCTGCCTGCCTCACACAACTGGGCCACAGCTCTCCTACCTAGGTAGGATGAGGAACAGATAAAAGGTAGGATGGTGAATGGCTGAGAAAGAGAGGATAAGGCAGGGAAAGGGGAGAGGATATGGGGGTTGCCAGGAGGAGGAAAAGAGGGAAGTGTGTTGGTGGAGGGTGAGGTGCCCCTCCAAATCCCTGAGGGCTCCCTACCATGTCAGCTGGCCTGGCCCAGTGGCCAACCTCACACAACTTGGCCATAGGTTTCCTAGGTAGGATGAGGAACAGATAAAAGGTAGGATGGAAAAAAGACATACCGCACTGACGTTTGACACCTTTAATGAAGCCCAACGCATAAACCCCCCCACAAAGCACAGAAAGCACAGTCTGATGTACCTGATACAAATAATCTCTTTAATGAGCTATGACCCTGCCTTACCTGAGTTTTGTTTTCTCTGATTCTTAAAGAAACGTTTAATCTAGGGATGCCAACTGACTGGAGGAAAAAAGTATCTCCCTTTAACAGAGGCATTATGGGATGTTCTTTAACACTTTAGATGCCCATTTCCACACACAAAGCTTCTAGGAAGGAGGCAGGATCCCCCCCCCCATGGCCTGTTTGCAACCTTAATGCAGATAGCTTTCCAAATTAAGGTAGTGAGACTAAATTTCTCAACCTGCTGCACAAAGACACAGTCCCCAAGGCGAAATTCAACGGGACTTCTGAGGAGTCAGAAGTGGGGAGTAAGCCTTGGCCCAGAGCTTACTCCAAGTCATTTCTGGCTCACGGAGATTGGGGGGGGTGTCAGAGCAGGAGGAGGGAATCTTACTTCTCCTTCCTGATTCTCCGAGAGGGTCTGGGGGTGGGGTGGGGAGGACAATTGGGATCAAGGATTTTGTGTCCTACCTGCCAGCTCCACAGATACCCGTCCATTCCCACAATTCTGGAAGATATTGGGCGAGGGGGGCTCTGACCCTTTAAAACTTATGGAGGTGTTGGGTTGGGGGACACAAGCTTTTCCTTTCGACCCAAGTAAATCCTATTGCCAGAACTCTTTGGGCTTCAAAATAGTGACACCGAAAAAAGCTCACAGCAGGCTGGACTGGGGAGAGATTAGGGTTTTATCATGCCTCACTGGAAATGCTTGTCATCTAAAAATGTTTGTCAATTAAGGATGCCGGCTGGTGACTCTATGTTTCTGCTAGTAGCAGAGAGGATGTAGATATCTGTTACGCTCAACTTCTCCATTTCCTCATACGATTTAGGAAAGGATTGTCAGAAAGACTTAAATTGGCAGATAACCTCAAGTAGCAAGTTTTCACAGAGGAGGGCAACTACTAAAAAGGCCCTTGTAATGATTTCATGTTTTTGTGTGTGTCTGTTTCTTTAAATTTTTAGTTTAACTGTAGTAATGTAAGGAGAGTGATAGAGGGAGATAAATGTGATGTGATTGACTGAGAATGTGGGAGGAGGGGTGTCTCTGAGGTGATTCTGTGTTCTTGAAGAGATGAGCGTAGAGAGTTGTTGAGAGAGACTCTTTGGGAGAGGAGGCAGTTGGAGTTTACCCTGTGTGGCTATGAGCGAGAGAGTTTTGTGTGGCTATGAGCGAGAGAGTTTAGCCTGTGTGGCTAGCAGAGAGAGAGATTAGCCTGTGTGGCAAGGAAAGAGAGAGATTAGACTGAGTGTCTAAAGCTGTCAGAGTTGAGTTTTGGTGTTTGAGAGACTGTGTGTGACGCCAAGCTTTGTTAGTTATATCTAGCAGTTAAACTTTTTACCCAGTGTGGGTTATTTGATGCTGTTGAAGAGTGCAACTCTGAGTGAATCTCCTTCCACACTCTGAGCATTCAAAAGGTTTATCCCCTGTGTGGGTTCTTTGATGCCGTTGAAGAGTGCTACTCATACTGAACCTCTTTCCACATTCTGAGCATTCAAAAGGTTTCTCCCCTGTGTGGGTTCGTTGGTGCACTTGAAGACTGCCACTCACACTGAATCTCCTTCCACACTCTGAGCATTCAAAAGGTTTCTCCCCTGTGTGGGTTCTTTGGTGCAGTTGAAGACTGCCACTCACACTGAACCTCTTTCCACAGTCTGAGCATTCAAAAGGTTTCTCCCCTGTGTGGGTTCTTTGGTGCAGCTGAAGACTGTCATTCACACTGAACCTCTTTCCACAGTCTGAGCATTCAAAAGGTTTCTCCCCTGTGTGGGTTCTTTGGTGCAGTTCAAGACCGCCCCTCTGACTGAATCTCCTTCCGCACTCTGAGCATTCAAAAGGTTTCTCCCCTGTGTGGGTTCTTTGGTGCAGTTGAAGATCGCCACTCCAACTGAATCTCTTTCCACACTCTGAGCATTCAAAAGGTTTCTCCCCTGTGTGGGTTCGTTGGTGCAGTTGAAGACTGCCACTCACACTGAATCTCCTTCC
>NW_015174472.1:7031-7137 GCF_001447785.1 Gekko japonicus | reverse complement strand
GGAAGGAAGGAAGGAAGGAAGGAAGGAAGGAAGGAAGGAAGGAAGGAAAAAGGGGAAAGAAAGAGGGAAAGGGAAAGAAGGAGAGAAGGGGAAAAGGATAGAATAA
>NW_015174472.1:3052-6978 GCF_001447785.1 Gekko japonicus | reverse complement strand
ATGGAAAAAAGGACAGAAAGAAAGAAAGAAAGAAAGAAAGAAAGAAAGAAAGAAAGAAAGAAAGAAAGAAAGAAAGAAAGAAAGAAAGAAAGAGGGCAAACAGATGGGGAGGGAGGGAGGTTCTCCCATCCCCCCAATCAAACCACCACCCTGCACCAGCCAGGTGCCGGGAAAGGTTGGGCGGCGAGGCTCCGGAGGCCTTCCCTGGGCTCTGCTTCGGACAAAGAAAAGAGGAATAGCTGTCTATGTGAAAGAAAAACTGAAACCTGCTTTGGTATCGTCATTAGAAAATGGAAGACTTCTTCCAATTTAAATAGATATTAGAGACAGGAAAATTTTATTGGTGGTGATATATGCACCAAATGAATCGCAGGGGAAATTTTTTGAAACAGTGAAGGAAACTAAGACAAAATATGACTACATGGATATTTGTATGGTTGGAGATTTTAATTCTGTTTCTGATCAAGGTCTAGACAGGAAAACTATTAAGAAGATTCAATCTTCTAAAGGCTTACTTCCAAGATCTTTTTTAGAGTTGGCTGAAGAATAAACAGTGATTGATGTGTTCAGTTTTGGGCACTACAGTTTAAGGATATAGACAAGCTGGAACCAATGTTCTCTCTAAGCTGTGGAGTCCTTTGAGCAAAAGTTCTACTTTGTGAACTACTGACATTAAAGTTGGGAACGAGCGATTTGGCTGCTGCATAAATTAGTTTGCTCTGGAGCCATCCTCCCTGAGCTAAGACAAAAATGTGTGAACCGGAGGCTAAAAAACTGTGAGCTAACTCACACTAACTCAGCTTAGAGGGAACACTAGCTGGAACGTGCCCAGATGAGGGCAACGAAGATGGTGAGGGTTCTGGAGAACAAGTCCTGTCAGGAAAGGTCAAAGGAGCTGGGTATGTTTAGCCTGGAAAGGAGACAACTGAGAGGTGATATGATCACCATATTCAAGTCTTTGAAGGGCTGTCATACAGAGGATGGTGCAAAGTTGTTTTCTGTTGCCCCAGAAGGTCAGACGAGAACCAACGGGTTGAAATTAAATGAAAAGAGTTTTTGGCTAAACATTAGGGAGAACTTCCTGACAGTTAGATTGGTTCCTCAGTGGAACAGGCTTCCTCGGGAGGTGGTGGGCTCTCCTTCTTTGGAGCTTTTCAAACAGAGGCTAGATGGCCCCATCTGACAGCAATGCTGATGCTGTGAATTTAGGCAGATCATCAGAGGGAGGGCAGGAAGGGATGCATCAGTGCTTAGTTCTTGTGGCCCTTTCTTACACACCCAGGGAAATGCCTATCGCCACTTTGAGGTCAGGAAGCAGATTTTCTTCAGGCCACTTTGGCCAGGGATCCTGGAGGTTTTGGAGTTTCTTTTGCCATCTTCTGGGCATGGAACAGGGGTCACTGTGTGTGTGTGGGAGGGGGGAGGTATTTGTTAATTTCCTGCCTTGTGCAGGGGCTTGGACTAGATGACCCTGGAGGTCCCCTCCAACTCTGCGATTCTATGATTCTGTTGTTGTTCAGTCGCACAGTCGAGTCCGACTCTTTGTGACCCCATGGACCAGATCCCGCCAGGTCCTCCTGTCTTCCGCTGTCCTCTGAAGTTTGCTCAATTTCATGTTCGTTGCATCTATTCTAACCCCTCCCTTTAGCCCCCCCCCACTTCCAAGCTTGGGAATGGAGGGGAGAAAACCTGACCGGTTTTAATGGCTGGTTGGCTCCAAAGTCCTCACCCATAAGTGGGTGAACTTCACGCTACTTAGTTACCCGAAAAAAAGCTGAATTTGTTTGGCCTTTATTTGGGCCAGCTATATCGGTAGATGAATCAGATTCTCTAATCTGAATTTTTCAGGTATTTATTCGGCTCAGTACGTACAGAGCGCAAACCCGTAGCCAGGACACCCTCTCTGGCTTGGGTGATGGCCACAACACTGGCCTCAGTGGCCCCTGGGCATGTACACATGCATGAACACAGGAAGCTGCCCTCTGCTGGATGATACCCTTGGGTCCATTGAAGTCAGTCTGACCACAGCGTTCCAGGGTCTCAGGCAGAGGTCTTTCACCTCACCTCTTACCCGATCCTTTTAACTGGAGATGCTGCCAAGGCTTGAACCTGGGACCTTCTGCATGCCAGTGAGCCACAGCCCCTCCCCAAGTAGCGGGGCAGTGTATTGCTATTCAATATTTTGATTCATTCCTCATCACAATGACAGTAATTCACACCTCTGGCACCTATGAAAGATCCTTACCCAGGAAGGCCACATTCCCATAGTTCTCCAGCATGACTTCCCTGTACAGAGCTCTTTGTCCTGGATCCAGCAGGGCCCACTCTGCCTCAGTGAAATAGATGGACACCTCCTCATAGGAAAAGGGGCACTGGAAGAAAAAGCAGATCCCCTCGTCAGAGATCTCGCCAGGCAGAGATTGCACACTGGAAGGGAGTAGTCTGGCAACGTACAGGATGGAAGGCAGGGTATGGGTAAAGGGAACGGCATTTGGAGGATCTTTTGCTTAAATATCTTGTAGCAACTGCAGGAGCAAAAGCCCCCCTGAGAAAGGAGGAGGGACCCAGGCTGTGTCCCCCCGCCTTCGTCTCTCCTACCTGGACTGGAGGCACATCAGCCGTTTCCACACCTCTGAAAAGACGACAGCTCAACAGCATCTCTCCACTGCCTGTTCCTGAGACAAAGGAGGAAGGAAGGGTGCTGGCTTGCTTGTTACCTGCTTCAGACGCACCCTTCCCAGGGTTGTGAAAGCTTGCCCTGGGTACACTCAAGATATTTTTAACACTTTTTTACTAAATTCTGGGAGAGGCAGGAGAGAAGCACCAGGTACCTCTGAGCCTCAGGGGTTACAACTGTTTCCAAGATGTTTCAGAATTCTGTGAGACTTTTGTCTGGCCTGGGGGGAGGGAGAGAGTGGGGTGGAAATGGCGCTGCATGACACATCACTGTATTTCCCAAAGCGGCCCGCCAGATGCACGTGTAAGCATGGGCACAGAAGCCAAATCTTCCCTTGTTTCCCGGCCCCTCGGAACTGGCTTTCAGAGCTCTGCTGCCCCAGAAGGTGGAGGCTCCCTTGATTCATCAGATTTGCCTAATTTTCCTCTTCTGAGACACCTTGAGTTTCTTAGAAGGAAAGTGAGATAAGAATATTTTAATTAATGAGAGGAATCACCTTCAATGAATTCGTCTGATTCCCCTTCGAGAGGAATCACAGTTAGTGGAGATTCAGTGCCACAAATTAACTCTGTCTTGTCTGAAGAAGTGTTTAATTCTTTTCCTGACCTGAACTCTCTACCCATCCAACTCAAGGGGGTGCCCCAAACACATCCAGGCACAAAGAGTCCTTACCGCAGGAGAGGGCATCTTGGGCACACTTCTGGGCCTCCGCACACTGCCCTTCCTCCAAGGAAGCTCCCCCCGCCTCAGGGAATGTCGCTTCTGTCTTCAGGGATGGTGCCCCCATCTGAAACGACAGCGAGGGAGAGGGGTAAGAGATGGAGTGGAAAAGAGAACAAGGAATGGATCCTATGTAAACAGTCAGACCTCTTCTCAGGCAGAAGGAGGAGGAGGAGGAGATGGAGGAGGAGGAGAAACCCTGTGAAGTAGGTGGGGCTGAGAGAGCTCTATTGAGAACTGCTCTATCAAGAACAGCCCTGACAGAACTATGGCTTGCCCAAGGTCATGCAGCAGCTGCAATTGGAGTTGTAGGGAATCAAGCCCAGTTCTCCCAGATTAGAGTCCATGCACTTAACCATTACACCAAACTGGAGTGGTTGGTAGCTAGAGAGAGAGAAAAGCCCGAGCGCCCTTCATATTAATGTCACCCCAGAATCATAAGGGCAATGGTCTCTGACCAAAAATGACAGAAAATGGACGTCAGCCAGAAAGACAAAACTGGGCCACGATTCTGGAAGAATAATGTAAA
>NW_015174472.1:0-2500 GCF_001447785.1 Gekko japonicus | reverse complement strand
TCTTCGTGGACCACACTTCTTCAGGATTGGTAAAAACAGCCTCTCCCAAAATCTACTCCCCGCTCATTCCTTTTCTTTTTAGTTAGCTTTGCACACATGCTTAAAGAGTGTTTTTGTGTGTAACTTTGCTCGTTGCATTTCTTTTCATTTTATTTTTCAATAAGACCGTACTCACTGAACATCTGCCTGGTTTATTTGAGTTTTTCTAAGCAAACAATCCCTGTATACAGAGGCGCCCATCCATGCTCCCTCTAAGCTGTGGAGCCTTGTGAGCAACTATGCTACTTTGTGAGCTACTGGCATTAAAGTTGTGCGGGAACAATTTGGCCGCTGCATAATTAGTTTGTTCTGGAGTCGTCCTTCCTGAGCTAAGGCAAAAATGTGTGAGCTGGAGGCTAAAAAACTGTGAGCAAACTCACACTAACTCAGCTTAGAGGGAACACTGGACTGCCAGTTGCCCCAATTAAATAAGAGACAGCTACCTGGGGAACAGCTGCCCCACCTCCAGACTCTGCACCCGTCCATCAGCAGACCTGGGGAGTGATCTGGAGGAATAAGAAATTCTCGAGTAGAAGAGGCTACTTAAGGAGGCCGTGAAATCTCCCATTTGGATGATTAACACTTGGACAAATGTCTGGCAGGGAATCTTTCGGATAAGGCCAGATATCGTTGCTTAAACTGGAGATATCTGGAGGGAATCCCCTCACCTGTTCTGCCTGCCTCTTCTCCTCTGCCTGACTCAGGAGGAAACCTTCGGCCAGGGCCACTGCCTGGGAACTGGTCTCTGGCCCACATCCTCTGACCCAGCACTGCATGTCCTGGGGAAGGAGAGTCAGGAACTGCTCCAGGATCACCAGGTCCAGGATCTGCTTCTTGGAGTGTCTCTCCGGCTTCATCCACTGGCTGCAGAGTCCATGGAGCTGGCTGCAAACCTCTCGGGGACCATCGGCCTCATGGTAGCGGAATTGCCAGAAGCGGCGGCAGTGTACATCTGAGATTGCACTGAGCTGATTGTGGATATCTGGATGGGGGCCTTTCCTTGCTGTCTTGCCAGTTCCAGGTCTTTCCGGGTTCTGCTCTTCCATCTCTTTCCCCTTCTCTTGGGTCACCTCTGACTGTGGAAAGGTGCCTTTAGTCATTTTGCTATGCAGCGAGCCGCCTCTCCTGTGTGTGGGGGAGGAGGGACACAGACAGTCACATGGAAAATCAAAGAGAATGGAGATACACCACTGAGCATCACACACCTTCCTATGATCAGTACACAGGTGAGAATTCCCCTGGTGAATCAGAACAAAAGGGCTTCTTGTGGTTCATAGACCAGGTTTAATATCATTTTTCTATATTAAAAACCAAGCTATTTTAGACATGCCTCCATGGGGTTTCCCCCCCGAAAGTTAGGTGTCTCTCTTTGGCTCTTTTAGGATGTTAACAAGCTAACCTCTAATTACATTGGCTCAGTCCATCCGAGGGGCTAAATCTTAAGGTAAATCCCAAAAGGATAAGAGGGTCACGGTGACCCCATTACCACTGCAGGCATCTCTTCGACAGGCCAGAAGCGTTAGGGAAGACCTCTGTCCAAACACCCAGCTGAGGGGAAGGGGCAGGAGTGTGTCTGTGGGAAGAACGAGCACCTGAGGTCGGGAGAGAAATGCAGGCACCAGTGTTCCCTCTAAGATGAGTTAGTGTGAGCTAGCTCACAGGTTTTTAGCCTCCAGCTCATGGATTCTTGTCTTAGCTCAGGAAGAATGGCCCCAGAGCAAACTAATTTATGCAGTAGCCAAATCGTTTGCTCACATATTTAATGCCAGCAGCTCAGAATGTAGAATTTTCCTCACAAGACTCCACATCTTAGAGGGAACATTGGCAGGTAGGCTTCGGGTGAGATTTGGTGCAATACTGCCGAGGCGCAGAAATGCTCCCTCTGGGCATCTGATGTGGGGTAATGGACCTGCTACTCTGGAGGAATCCCTCCGGCTTCCACCCGTCCTCAACTCTGCCAGTACATTTGTCATTAAAGCAAATAACAACAAGGCCCCAGAAGGCCCCGGGACTTTCTCCTTTCAAGGGAAACAAACCCCGGTAAACAGTATCCCCTGAAGCTTCTTTCCCCTTGAAGAAGAAGGGCGGATATAACACGTCTTTCAGCCAAAGAGGAATCAGAATTTTCTCCTAGCCCCAGATTCGAGGTCACCATGACAGAAGGACCATTTCCTGGAGTCCAGACTGCTGTGGGAACAAGCCTAACACCAGCCCTTGAACAGCTCTGGATAGCTCCGATGCCTGAAGCAGAGGGGAAGTGAGACTGTTTCCTCCGGGGTGTGTGATCAGATGCAACTGCAGGTGAGTCAGGGGTTTTTTGTGTGTGTGATTTGTTTCCCTTGAGCATAAACGGGGAATTGCACCTCCGCACTGAGGGCCCCCTAGGGAGTATGCAACAACGCGCATACTGCGAAGAGGGGCGGAAACAAGGGCATGGGGTTGGGATGGCCTGATCAGACCA
>NW_015174471.1:8587-17686 GCF_001447785.1 Gekko japonicus | reverse complement strand
TGAGCCGTGACAGATACGCAGAGTGAGGACCAATGTGAAGGTCATGCCATGGTTTGATCCTCGACTGCTGGACAATTAGGTCTCAGCCCAGCTTGAACGGGATGGGATTTTCATGTTCGTTTCTTATTTGCAGTTTTATTTTGGGAATAGAAAGATGAGGAAGGGAAAGTGGTACAAAAATAAAGAGAAAGACAAAGTATGGATGGGCCAAGTCCCCATTTTTATCTCTTTTTTATTTTGAATATCGTCGCCATCATTGGTTTTAGTTCACTTTGTTTTATTGCTCTTGTCCCAGGGACAGGCCTCCCAGCCTGCCCCCCGCTGCTGCCACCAGCCCTCGTGTCCCCCAGCAAGCCCACACCAACCCAGCCTGCACTCACCAGGAGGGCAGCAGAGGCCGAAGGAATGCTGATGCGGGGCCCCAGCACTGGCACGGGCACACCCTCTTCACCCAGCCCACACTGCCATGAGGCCAAGGCCAGTGGGTCAGCAGGCACATCACCGCTGGGGCCAGGGATGGCCGCACCAGGCCACAGGGCCCACCTCTGCAGCTGGGCACCATGACCCGGGGCCAGTAAAGTGGGCGCAACGCAACCCACTGCAGAAGGGATGTCCAGACCCATGGCTCTACCCGAGGCCTGGCGTCCTCAGTTAAATGTGGGGGTGGGGGCAAACAGGGGAAGACTAGGGGCGGGTCAGGGGAAGGGCCGAGGGAGTGGGGAGAGGGATAAATGAGAGGCAGCCAGAAGGGGCACACCTGGCCACACTCAGAGAGAAGGAAGGCAAGTGACTCAGGAGGAGTGCAGGGCAAGAGCGGTGATGTAACCCCTCTCCCCGACTCAGACATCTGAGGCCGTGGCTGCCTGCAGGGCTGAGCTCCTTCAGAGCTCGGGTTCCAGTAACAGTGTGTGTGTGTGGGGGGGAGGTTCCAGTGACTCATGTGACAGCTCTCAACAAGGATTCCTTGTTTTAAATATCTTTTCCCACCATTAACTGGCCATATTTTTTTTTAAAAAAAAAAAATGAGCACAGTATTTTTTAAAATCCGTTCTACACCATGATATGCCTACAGAAATTTATGCAATTTATGCCAAATGAATGCAAAGATGGTTGGAGTTATCTGGAGTTCTGGCGCTGGGAATGGTTTCCGTTATTTTTTTTCCCCCTCTGCAGGAAAAAAGAAAAAGAAAAGAAGGGGGAAAGGGGGCAAAATATACCAGGTTCTGACACGTTCAAGTGATCAGCTCATTGTTTATTAGTGATTCAGCAAGAGAAAGAAGATTGAGATTGTAAGGTGGTCTGAGACTCCTTTGGGTAGTGAAGGGCAGGGTATAAATCCAATCTCTTCCTCTTCTTCTTCAAACAGTGGCCAATCAGTGACCCTGGAAGGCCAACTAATAGTTCAGAGAGGCCAAGAGCTTGCACTGATGTCAACCTCCAGGCAGGGCCCAAAGATCTCCTGGCATTACAACTTTTCTCCAGACTTCAGAGATCAGTGCTGTCCCTTAGAAGAAGAGAAGATATTGGATTTATACCCCACCCTTCACTACCCAAAGGAGTCTCAGAGCACCTTACAAACTCCTTTCCCTTCCTCTCCCCACAACAGACACCCTGTGAGGTAGGTGGGACTAAGAGAGCTCTGACAGAAACTGTTCTTTTTCAAGAACAGCTGTGCCAGAACTATGGCTTACCCAAGGTCATCAAGCAACTGCAAGTTGAGGAGTGGGGAATCAAACCTGGTTTTCCCAGATCAGAGTCCACACACTTAACCACTACACCAAACTGGAGGGTAGGAAGCTGTTCCTGTTGGCTGCAGGGGACAGGACTCGCAATAATGTGTTTAAATTATGGGCAGAAAGATACCTACTGGATATTGGAAGGGGGATACAGTAGTACAGCGGTGGTATCAGTGTCATGGGCCAGCCAGCTACCACCTCCTCCTCTTCCTTGGAGGAATCTGAAGAATTGGGCCCCACACTGACGGAATCTCCACCTGAGCAGAAAGATCCAGCAGGAGACCCAACAGGGTAAGCACTGGGAAGCAAGAACAGTCCACAGTCCCAGCTGGGCTGCTTGATCTTCCAGGAGGAGAAAGATGCCACAGAGGACTGCTTCCTCTCCAGCCTCTCCTGACCCAGCGGAGCATGGAAGATGAAGAATGAAGGAGGAGCACCCGCTTGGCTGCTCAGCAATGGTCAGTGTTAGTTCCTGGCAAGGGTCTTTTGGGGTCGGAGCATGCCGGAGCGCTGCTCCGGCAGCCCAGGAGCCCAGGGTAATGGCGGTGGCAGCAAGCCCTGTCCCTAGCACAGGAGCACTGCGGCTCGGGGGAGGCTGAAGAACCCCACCGCCGTGTCCCCCGGGCCTGCACAAGAGTGCTGCGGCTTAGGGGAGACTGGAGAACCCCGCCATCGCATCCCCTGGGGCTGTGCAGGAACGCTGCAGCTCAGGGGACGCCAGGAGAGCCCCGCCGCCAGCTTCCCTGGCCCCTGCCGAAGCAGTAAGTAAGGGATCTGTGGGGGTGGCGGGGGCTTGATGGGCGCTTTCCCTCCTTCTTCCCTTCTCTCTTTCTTTCTTTCCCGCCTTCTTCTATTCCTTTTTTTCCTCCTTTCCCTGTTTCCCTCCTTTCCTTCTCTCTCTTTAATTCCCTCCTTCTTTCCTTCTCTTTCTTTCCCTCTTTCGTTCCTTTTTTCCTTCTCTCTACTCTCTATCTTTTCTTCTCTCTTTCCTCCTTCCATGGCCCAACTCTAGTGAGAAGGGGCTTAAACTTTAAACCCCTTCTCTCTTCGCTCTCTCCCCGCCCAGGCCAGCTGGGGAAGAGAAGGGGAGGCTTTTGAAGATGCATCCTCCACTTTTGCTTCCCCTTCTGGCATCACTTCCAGTGATGTCATGGGGCATGGCATATGCTAATAGCCTAGTAGCTCATTAGCATACCATATGCTAATGAGCTCCTGCAGCTCTTTTTCTACGAAAAGACTCCTGGTTCCTGGAGTGGAGTCCTTGCAGGCCCAGGACTGTCAGAGTGATAGGGAAACATTAAAAGACCCACACCTGTAGGAAGGTGAATGCAGATTTAAGGAGTGGCACCTGGCCCTCGGGGCATGAGTTAGCAAAAGGTGCAGACAAAAGGAACATACTGAGCAAGGCTCAGTGTGGAAGCAGCTTTGCTTGCCCCCTCTCTGTGCCCCGACCTTTTAGCAAACAGAGCTCTTCCCTGCTCCCTGATGCCTTGCACCTTGGATCTGGTAACCTGTGCTTGCTCCTGAAGCCTGGAACCCAGACCCCTGTATCCTGCACCTGTTCCCAAGCCTTGGAATTGGACCTCTGGACTCTGGACACTCCTACACTGACCCTTGGAATGGACCTTTTGCTATCCAACTCTGAACTAGTTTGTAGACCTTGATCCTGTGTATTTCTGTACTTGTTGTCACTGTATCTGTGTACCCCGAAAACCCTGGGTAGAGCAACAGCCCCAGGCTTAGCCCTGAACATGATGATCAGATGCCCAGGGAGGTGGTAAGCTCCCCCTCACTGGCAGTCATCAAGCAGCAGTTGGAAGACACATTTGTCATTGGTGCTTTAGGCTGATTCTGCATTGACCATAGGGTTGGACCAGATGGCCTTTATGGCCCCCTCCAAATCTATGATTCTATGATCCAGGGACTAATTTTCGCTGTGTTTGACACCATGCCTTCTGTTTCAGCCCACAAACAATCTGATGTGCAGCAGAGAAGGTTTAAAAAGTAGGCAATCTCTATTAAGGATTGCAAACTCACCTGCCCAGTGGACATGATTTTCTGTCTTCCTTGGATTATAAAAAAGGCTCAGACTTTTTGCCCTCCAAGTTATACAGAGCACGTAGGAAATCAGCCTGAAACATATTATTGTTTTAGGCAAACCCAGATGCAATTACCAAAGGGGACAAAGAAAGAAAGAAGGAATAAATAAGTGCCACATACTCCAGACTGTAATAACTATACTTCTTTCTGAAAATAGAGGTTATAATCTAACCATTAAAATTCCATAACCAACTGCTTTCAGCTATTCACATGCGGGAACCGAAGCACAGCTTCCAAAAATTCTGCTCCTACTCTGACTTTCCCATTTTCCAGTCCCCTGCGGAGAGCCATTTTCTGGGAAAGCGACTTCATCTAAATAATATTTAACTACCCAGCAAAGAATATCAACAAAGACAAATTGCTGCCATATTTTAACATAATCAAACGTCTGCTGCTGGAATGAGAGGGAGGTGGCCGACGTGAGATTTGCTTGCTTCCGGAAGCACATCAGCAGACCTGAGTGTGGGTGCGACAGTGCCTCTTCTACTGCGAGAGACCAGTGCATGGAAGGGTTCCAGACAGAGCTGTGTGTCTCTCTCTCTTTATCCTGTTGCATTCTGCAAGGAACACACTGAGGTATCCTTAAAGGTAAAGGTAAAGGTTCCCTTGCTTGAAAGCCAGTCGAATCCGACTCTAGGGTTGCGGTGCTCATCTCCGTTTCAAAGCCGAAGATCCAGCGCTGTCCGAAGACGTTTCCGTGGTCATGTGGCCAGCATGACTAAACACCAAGGTGCACGGAACACTGTTACCTTCCCACCGAAGTGGTACCTATTTATCTACTTGCAATTTCTTGCTTTCGAACTGCTAGGTTGGCAGGAGCTGGAACTAGAGACGGGAGCTCACTCCGTCATGCGGCACCTGGGTCTCGAACTGCTGAACTACTGACCTTCCACAGCCTGCAGTTCAGCGTCTTAACCACTTGAGCCACCGCAGCTCCTTGAGGTATCCTTAGGGATGCTCAAACACTGGCCAGTTTGGCTCGCTTCCCATTCGCCAGTGGTGATCAGGCAGCCAATTAAATCAGCAGACTGTCCATCTGTTTGCAACCTCTGCATGCCTACTGGCAATACCAGGGCACTTGCTGCCATTCAAAGCTAGCTCTCAGCCGATGAGGGGTTAGTTGGTTGTCAGCCTCCGATCTGCTGCTTGGGAAATATCTGTACCCTCTGAAGGGGAAATAGAAAATAGAAGGGGAAGTCGTGGAAGTAGTGACAGACTTACCAAATGAGAAGGGAGCACTCCCTGGAGAAGACCCAGATGCTGGGAAAGATTGAAGGTCAAAGAAGATGGGGACGGCAAAGGATGAGATGGTTAGACAGTGTCAAGATGCAACAAACATGAAGTTGAGCCAACTTCAGAGGACGGCGGAAGACAGGAAGGCCTGGCGTGATCTGGTCCATGGGGTCGCGAAGAGTCGGACTCGATTGTGCGACTGAACAACAACAACCCTCTGAAGGTTTTTAGGGAGAAAGGCGCTGACTCCTAGCCATTCATCTGGAAATTGGGTTCTTCTCATCTCTCAGACTGGAAAGTTTGGAAGGAGGGGGATCAGAATGCTGGTGAACATGAAATTGAGCCAACTTCAGAGGACGGCAGAAGACAGGAGGGCCTGGCGAGATCTTGTCCATGGGGTCACGAAGAGTCGGACTCGACTGTGCGACTGAACAACAACAACCCTCTGAAGGTTTTTAGGGAGACAGGCACCGACTCCTAGCCATTCATCTGGAAATTGGGTTCTCTCATCTCTCAGACTGGAAAGTTTGCTGTCTCCCAGACTTGCTGGGATGCAGCAAATTTGGAAGGAGGGGGATCAGAATTCCAGCTGATTTCCCTTCTCTGCAGTCCAAGCTGACACCTTGGGCTACAGAGAAAAGGAAAGAAATAATCTGTGATGGACAATCCTTAAAACAGGCTTCAAAATGCTGCACTATCAGAGTATTCCTTGGTGAAGAGTGAAATCTCCTCAAGAATGGAGAGCTTTGACTGACAGGATACTTCAAGCACTCTGCTTGGCCAGGTCCAGCTAAGGGCAGGATTTTTTTAATCAGCTGGGTGCTGAGGGGGAATGGGGCATTTCAACAGATTCCTGGTTTGAGTGAAGAGAGACAATTTTGGACCTTAACTGTTGAAAATCTGCTCTGAGGAAGAATTCAGCTGAAGAACACAAAGAATCTGAGTCTCAGCCCATGGTGAAAGCAGTTTTATGCAGACAAAAGAACTGGAGATGAGATTTGGCAAGGTTGTTGTGTAGTAGATGAGACTCCCCTTCAGGCCAAAGGAAAGGGGAGACATCTTCTAGGGAAACATCAATTTACAACAATTTGTAAGATGTTCTCTCCAAAGTTTAGCTGAATTCCAATAGAAATAAAGACGACAGTCATTCCACAGAAGGGAATGGTTGGTTTGGAGGGTGGAGTCTATGGCTTTCTACCTGTTCAAGGTCCCAAGCCTCCTGAAACCTCACCCTCTCCAGGCTCCACAGATAATACTGCTTCTATTGTTGAATACTCGTATGTGGGCACCATTCCAAACTGTCAAACAGAAAATTAATCAGAACTTTCTATGCTGGTATAGTAAAGGCAAAGGTGTCCCTTGCTCAAAAGCTGATCAAACCCGACTCTAGGGGGCAGCGCTCATCTCTGTTTCCAAGCCAAAGAGCCAGTGCTGTCCGAAGACTTTTCCATGGTCATGTGGCCAGCATGACTAAATGCCGAGGCGCACAGAACGCCATTACCTTCCCACCAAAGTGGTACCTATTTATCGACCTGCAATTTCTTGCTTTCAAATATGCTCTGTATATATATTGTATCCTTCTAATGATTGGTTCCGTATGTAGACGGTATCCTTCTAAATTGTACATGGTGCCTCTTTATACTGTTTGGCAACTGTTAGCATCACTAGGGACAAGTTAGCCATACACCAAAAAGTTGTGTTTTGTATATTATTTATGAGTGATTTCTATGATTTGTGGCTGTTAGTATTGTTGCAAAAATTCTCAGTAAGTCTGTTCACCAGGTATACTTGCCTAGTTTGATACAATGAGACTGTGAGCCAATCAGGGATATATTCAAATTGCTTCGACCAATCCTAACAGTGGGGGGGAAATGGAGCTGTGAGAGAGTTGGATTCTTAACCATTCCACCCCTTCCACAAAATAGCTACACAATGAAGTTGCAAAGGGGTTCTTCCCTACGTTTGCAACTGGGTAGCGAACAGAGGCGATTCCTCTATTGTTCTCACCGAAGAAGTTGATCAAAACGTGAGAGTTTGTATCCGGGATCCTCATGTGATGATTCTTCCTGGTGATATTGATGCCTCTACAAATTTGGACTTACCTTGTTCTTGAAGTTGGTTGTACAGACTTTAAAGGTAAAGGTTCCCTTGCTTGAAAGCCAGTTGAATCCGACTCTAGGGTTACGGTGCTCATCTCCGTTTCAAAGCCGAAGAGCCAGCGCTGTCCGAAGACATTTCTGTGGTCATGTGGCCGGCATGACTAAGCACCAAGGCGCACGGAACGCTGTTACCTTCCCACCAAAGTGGTACCTATTCATCTACTTGCAATTTCTTGCTTTCGAACTGCTAGGTTGGCAGGAGCTGGAACTAGAGAAGGGAGCTCACTCCATCATGCGGCACACTCGGGTCTCGAACTGCTGAACTACTGACTTTCCACAGCCTGCAGTTCAGCGTCTTAACCACTTGAGCCACCGCAGCTCCTATGTACAGACTTTAGTGGATTGGTATTATTCTACTACTATGTGTCTCCTATAAATTTGCATCTTGTATTTTATATACGATACTTCTTTATTGCATAAAACAATAAATAAGTAATCACAATATAAACACTTCAAATATTTAGCCTCTTATTGCAGTGGTATTTTTTGTTGTTGTTGCCGATCATGTACAATCTGGCCAAAAAAATAAATAAATCTGACTCCGATCTGTTCGACAGGCATTTGCAGCTCTTTGGCATGAACTCACAAGGCTAGGTGTCTGGTTCACATCTTGATCAACACTTTGGAACATGATCAACTGAAGGGTCAAAGATACCTGTGGCAAAATTTGCAGCATCCTTATTGTCCCCTGTCTCCCAGCGGCAGCAAATTGAGGGGGGGGGGAGAATAACTAGCCATGACCCATTTATTATGCTTTCTTAAAAAAAATAAATCAATCTTTGTGTTGTTGTCATAATTGGCTCAGTTTTGGACTGTCATCATCGATGCTTTTCTTATGCAATTTTAAGCCATTTGAGGCCAATTATGCATCATATCTATTTGCACGCCTTTTTTATACCATTTTATGCCATTTTACATTGTGCACCATTTATAGATGATTGATGCGAAAAAGAATGACATTGAAAAATGTGTTAATTTTCCTGGTCAAAGTCTGATGCAAGAAAACAGTCTGAATATAAGAGCATTGGGATTCGTTTATCCGAAGGGTATATTTGGATCCAATCATCCTGCTTTCAAATTTCATATCCTTGTTTGGGATGTTAATTTACTTAATACATATATTTCCCTTATATATAAAAACCAAATGGTGGTGGCACTTCTCTAGAACATTCCACACGCTCCGGAATTGGTAGGCGCCCTGATGTTTTACTCAGAATCTGTCCCTATCCACTGGCTGCATTGCTTGAGTCTCACCTCCAGCAGTCTAAACAGTTTGCTGTTCCTCTCCCCCCCATAGCCAGTCAGAACAGAAAGGTTATTTGCATATGTAGCCTCACTGACCTTTGCCTCCAAACACAGAGGTCGTTTGCATATGTGACTTGATTGGCTTTTGCCTCTAACATTCTAAACAGTTTGCTGTTCTGAGGTAAAACGTGTCCACTCTCCAGGTGAGGGCTGGAGATCACTCAGAATTACAACTGCTTTCCAGATGGCAGAGATCAGTTCCCCAGGAGAAAATGGTGGGCTCTGGTTCCTTATATGCTGCTGAGATGGCCCCCGTATGACAGGCAATGTGACGTAGCAGTCAGGGCTTCAGAGCACGGGAAAGGCTGCAGGTGTGGGGGGGTGGAAAACTGAAGAGTGAGGGGGAAATAAAGGTAGGTTGATGATTGGCTGGGAAGGAGATAGGGTTGCCAACTCCAGGTGGGAAATTCCTGGAGATGAAGAAGAAGAAGAAGAAGAAGAGGAGATTGGATTTATACCCCGCCCTTCACTACCCAAAGGTGTCTCAGAGCGGCTTACAAACTCCTTTCCCTTCCCCTCCCCACAACAGACACCCTGTGAGGTGGGTGGGGCTGAGAGAACTCTGA
>NW_015174471.1:6186-8506 GCF_001447785.1 Gekko japonicus | reverse complement strand
AGGTACAAAGCCATAGACTCCACCCTCCAAACCAACCATTCCCTTCTGGGGAACCATCATTGCCATTCTCCAGGTGAGGGCTGGAGATTACTCAAAATTACAACTGTTCTTTAGGTAGCAGAGATCAGTTTGTCTGGAGAAAATGGTGGACTCAGTGTCATTATACCCTGCTGAGGTCGCCACAGCAAATTGACACTGAGTGTCCAAGGCCGGGACACACGCCCAGATCCTCTTTCTAGAGCTCATTGTATTTATTTCCACAATGGGCCTTTTTCCTAGGATGTGTATGTGTGTGTGTGTGTGTGTGTGTGTGTGTATCTTCTGCCTTTCCTCAACTTACAATAAAACTTAACAATAAAAGCAAACAACAAAATACCATTAATAAAACAACAAACGTGATGATCTTGGTGTCTCATCAGGACAATATAGGAGGATAAGGCCCTTGGTCGGGTTATCAACACTGGGTTTGGAAATACCTGGAGATTAGGGCTGCCAGGTCCCCTGGGGGGTGGATTGCCTGCCCAAAGGGCCCCCAACTCTGACGGTCCAGATCAGGCTGGCAGGGAAAACCCCGCCCCCAAAGTGCCTGGTTCGGGCCGATGTGCGCCAGCGCAATGATCTCACCCAGAAGTGACATCATCACGTTGGGCACGTTGCCGACCAATGCTCTAGCAATCAGCCTGGAAACTCTAAGGTACCATAGAGTTTCCAGGCTGATTGCTAGAGCATCCGCCAGCAACGTGCCCAATGTGATGACATCACTTTTGGGTGATGCCATTGCAGTGTGCGAAGTGCATGCAAGAATGTCCTGGGCAGGGACCAACTCTCTCCCGCTGTGCCAAGTAAGTGACTGGGAAACCCTACTGGAGATTTGAGGGTGGAGCCTGGGGAGGGTGGGGTTTAGGGAGAAAAGGGCCTTGGTAGGGTATAATGCCATGCAGTCCACCTTCCTAAGTAGCCATTTTCTCCAGGAGAAGTGAATAATTGTTTTAAAATAACAATAACAATAACACTTTCCATTTATTAATCACTTTCCCCAGTGGGCTCAAAGCGATGTACAGTTACTCAATATAGACAAGGGACTAACAATGTTTGTAGGGGATAGGGAAGACAACATATATTCATTTTTAATTGCACACGCCATCACTGCGTGCCAACCCTCTCTAAGGAGTGGTTCCCCTTTTATCTACTCGCCGAAGCTTTCGAATCACTGGGTGGATGATGAGCTGGGGACAACAGTCTGGCTGCTCACACCAGCGCGGGGCTTGAACTAACATAGTTCAGATATTAAGACAGTGGGATATACCCACTGTGCCACCATAACCAGTAATTCTGGGAGATCTCCAGCTGCCACCATAACCCTTGGAATTTAGTCTGATGATCGTCTTCTTCTTCTCATTGTTAGACAGAGTGATAGATAGATAGAATGAACAACCTGGGTCATATCCATACCGCGGGTATAATGCCATTCAGTCCACCTTCCTAAGTAGCCATTTTCTCCAGGAGAAGTGAATAATTGTTTTAAAATAATAAATGAATAATTCTGGGAGATCTCCAGCTGCCACCATAACCCTTGGAATTTAGTCTGATGATCTTCTTCTTCTTTTTCTTCTTCTTCTTCTTCTTCTCATTATTAGACAGAGAGACAGATAGATAGAATGAACAACCTGGTCATATCTATACTGGTGTACATTAGAATTCTTTATTTTGGCTGCAGTTCTCTATTTTCCAGGGAAGGTCCTTCTTTATACCAAGTGAATGACATTCTTGAACCCGGGACCATCTGCTTTCTTATCATGTGCTTTACCACTGAAGCATAGTTCTTCCCCTACGTGTGAGGAGGCCTTCACAGCTGTTTCAGCATTTTGGGCCCAACTAAAGCTTTTCTAACTTTAGGTTTGCCAGAAGTTAGCATACTCTCTATTTCAAACAGAAGGAAGAAGGAAACCCATCAAATGCACTATCACCCAGAAGCTAAGCTGATCGGACCGTCTGTCGATATTCTTTCTGTTTACCCCTTCAGTGCAAAGAGGAAAACCCTTAATGACTTTTGCAGAGTTGTTCCTAGTAGGGTTGCCAACCCCCCCCCCCCCCGGTTTGCCAGGGGTCCCCCTATCTGCCGCAGGCCAGATGGCCGGTGGGGGAAGCCCCACCCCCAACAGCCACCCATCTCTCTCCCGTGCAACCCGTGTTTCCTCCCAAGCGTGACTACCGCAAGCTTGCAGGGAAATGCCAGCTTCGGTCTTAAAAGGGAAACACAGCTGCTCTTAAAGGGGAAACGCCGGCTCCTGCATTGAAAAGGGAAACGCCAGCTACTTTA
>NW_015174471.1:1843-6141 GCF_001447785.1 Gekko japonicus | reverse complement strand
GGTGGGGGGTGGCAGACATCCCCAACGTGACGTCATCACATTGGGGATGCCTCACCCCCTCCAGGAACGCCCCCAAAGTCCCCCGCTGGGGGTGGAAGATGGACTTGGCAACCCTAGTTCCTAGTGATTGGCTGGGGAGGAGGAGAAAACCAAGATCTGGCAAGGCCTTTAAAAATTCTCCTGAAGGAATACTTCTAGTGACAATTTTTCAGGTCGCAAAGAGGCTTCAAAAGGACTGACCTCCAGGAAGCACATTTCAAACTTCTTTAATCGATCTGCACTTTCCCTCCTGTAAAAACAGGGAGCATCCGAGGGCAGATATTATTATTATTATTTTTGCCTTGCATAACCTGGAGCATAGAAGATAGAGAAGAGAACTTCTGCAGAACTCAACCCTAAACAGGTCAGTTCAGAAGCCCTCCAAAGTCTCACTGCTTGGAAAGTGGTCTTGGGACCGCACTGTCCGCTGTTTCATTCTAGCCGTCTGAATTTCATTGGAACCAAATAACTTTTTTTTAATGTACTATTGATCATTAGTACTTTAGAGCAGCATGTTTTTTTTTATGATTACATTGGTCAATGAATGGCGTCGGAATTGTTCCAGCGCCTGCGTCTTGTCAGTAAACCTTTGCTAACGCCAAAACTGCAAGCTACAGAGAAAGAAATTAAAGGAAATTTTATTTCCTAATTTTCCAATATGCTGTGGACTTTTGGTTCCACTCATTTTAAACAACTCAGTGCAAAAGGAGAGCCCTGATGCATGAGACCAGAAGCTCATCTGCTTATAGGAACATAAGAGACATGATGTTGGATCAGGTCATTGGCCCGTACAATCCAAAACTCTGTATCACACAGTGGTCAAAACCCAGGTGCCATCTGGAGGTCCACCAGCAGGGCCAAAATTCCAGAAGTCCTCCCACTGTTGCTCCCCTAAGCAACAAGAATACAGAGCATCACTGCCCCAGACGTAAGAACATAAAAGAAGCCATTGGCCATCCAATCCAAAGCCACTGTGTCATACAGTGGCCAAAAAAGGTGCCATCAGGAGGTCCACCAGTGGGGCCAGAACTTCAGAAGCCCTCCCACTGTTGCCCCCCCAAGCACCAAAAATACAGGGCATCACTGCCACAAACTGAGAGTTCCTATCTATACCTTGTGGCTAATAGCCACTGATGGACCTCAGTTCCATATGTCAATCCTGTCCCCTCTTGAACCTGTCTGTATTTGTAGCCACCACCACTTTTTGCAGCAGTGAATCCCACATGTCAATTACTCTTTGGGTAAAGAAGTACTTCCTTTTAACACTTCCTTTAAATTCTTACAGAGGACAATCAGAGGCCCCACAAGAACTCGTGTAGGAACACTGAAGTCAAAACCTCCTCCCGCTTCTGCTGCAGAACCATAACGCTCAGAACTCTATTGACTCTGAACACGGAAGGGTTACATACATGAACACATAACACTGCCTTCAACTGAATCAGACCATTGGACCATCCCGGTCAGTATCGACCACTCAGACTGGCAGCGGCTTTCCAGGGTCTCAAGCTAAGCCCTTTCACATCACCAGTTGCCTGGTCCTTTTAACTTGAGATGGGCTCGATGGCATTGTACCCCACTGAGGTCCCTGTCCTCACCAGGCTCCATCCCCAAGTTTTCGGGAGTTTCCCAACCTGGATCTGGCAACCCTACCTGGTGACCGGGGGTACCTGGCAGTTTGGCTGGAGAGTCTGGAGTTTTTTTTGGGGGGCTGTCCTCCCGCTTCTGCTGCAGAACCATAACGTTCAGAACTCTATTTACTCTGAATACGGAAGGGTTACATACATGAACACATGAGACTGCCTTCAAATGAATCAGACCATTGGACCATCACAGTCAATATCGACCATTCAGACTGGCAGCGGCTTTCCAGGGTCTCAAGCTAAGCCCTTTCACATCACCAGTTGCCTGGTCCTTTTACCTTGAGATGTGTTCAATGGCATTGTACCCCACTGAGGTCCCAGTCCTCACCAGGCTCTATCCCCAAGTCTTCGGGAGTTTCCCAACCTGGATCTGGCAACCCTACCTGGTGACTGGGGGGACCTGGCAGTTTGGCTGGAGATTCTGGAGTTTTGTGGGGGGGGGCTGGTCATCTTGGCGTGGAACAGCGGTCACTGGGGGGGGGGGGGGGGGGGTATTTGTGGATCTATGTTCTTATTGTGCAGGGGGTTGGACTAGATGACCCTGGAGGTCTATGATTCTAACCCTACGCAATCACTTCACAGTGCGAGCATTCCGCGATCACGTTTTTGCCACAGTTCTGACTCCAGTGCTAAAGGAAAAAGTTTAATAAAGAACTTATCTCCTTGATTGCTGATTTTCTGAGGTTTTCTTTTTTTTAATGGTGAGCGCAATGAAAGGGGGGGAACACATTTAAAAAAACAGAGCATCGTACTTAGCGCTGGATATATTATTGAGTAACTCCCCTCCAAGGAAGAGTTGCTATCTTGAAAGTGTTCATTTAAAACTTGCCGAGACCCCAAGTTAATAGGGGGAAATCTCTGGTGCATCAGCTCCACTCCATTAATGAAGTATTAACAAGGTGATCTTATTTTAATGTGGAAGATGAAAGCATGGCGCATGCATTTCTCACTAGCGCTTCTCCGCGTCAGAGGAATTATCCGAAAGCGCACCACATCGCTGCGAAAGATGGAGGGGAAAGAAGAAAAACACAGCTCTAAATTTAACAGGATTTGGTTATCTGACAGGGAAGCTGTAAAATCTTGGCTGAAAACACACGGCTAAGTAGCCGCATGGTGATAATAAACTGCAAGATAGAAACCCAGGTCACATGCCTGTGGTCAACATAAACCACATCTTAGAAATGTCCCCAGGCCCGTAGCTACATTGGATCATTTTGGGGCCCAGCTCCCCGACATTCCATTAGGGACCCCCAACTTACTACCCTGGACAGGCAGGCAGGCAACCAGGCAGGCCCCCAATGAGATGCGCTCACCAGCCGGCTACTGGGCAGAGTGCCCGGCGGCCAAGCGTGGCCCTCCTCCCTTGCCTCACCTCACCCCGTGGCACTCCACTCTGCCCCTGGCCGGTGTAATGTATCCAGACCCGACCGCGTGGCCAGCATGGGCTCCACGCGGTCAATGGACTATGCAGATCCTAGCCCACGCCTATCCGAGGGCTAGGCTCCTGGCTGAGAGCCTATGGAACTCTCGGCCACTGTAGATAACCTATTGGGAAGTGGGGTGTGTGTTCTGGGTGGTGGTTTCACGGGGGATATAAGCCGGCCTGCGAGCCGGCTGAGGTTGTCTTGTTCTGCTCTAATAAAGTACGCTAAGCTGAAATCACTCGTCCGTCTGCGTACTTTTCAGCCGGACTGCTCCTGGCAGCAGCCTTGCCGTCTCCAGCCCCAGCTGGTCCCTCCCATGCCGGGCAGAGTGAGTGTGCACCCCTGCCTGCCTGCCTCCCTGCCCAGATGCCGATGGTTGGGACAGGACGGTGAGTGGATGTGGTGGGGGCTGCGGGCCCTCTTTTTGGAGTGGGGAGCAGGGGCCCTGATGGCGGGGTGTCTGCACACCGGATGGGCGGGCATGCTCCTTCATCCCGGGGCTCCAGGACGATAACTCATGCTTCGGGCCTTGGTCTCAGCAGCAGGGGCAAGGGAAGGGGGGAGCTGGGTGCAAGAGAACTTCAAAACCTGTCACAGCCCCCCCCCCCCCCGCAGAACACCAGGACTCCGTCGGGGCTGGAAGTCAACTCTTAGGAAGGCCCCAATTCGAACCCTTTTTATTTTAATTCCAGTGCCCCCTGAATTATTTGAACGCCCCCCGAATGAAGAAATCCCAGCTACGGACGTGAATTTCCCTGGAAGACGGTCACTTCTTTCCGATCAATGGCCCGCTCATATTGTGGATAGGTCTGCCATTTGCCTGCAGGCAGCTGGCAATCCCTCACCTCCTCCCTTCATCTCCTGTCCTTGCTAATACGTGGAGTGGGGGCAGAAATGTGAGGATATCACTGCGATACTCTAGGAATTTCCCCTGGGTTCCATGGTCTTTACCATAGAGATTACAGAAAAGTCCTAGAGCATCACCCAGAAAGTGCATCCTCCTGAATACTCCCCAGGCACCATCCCTAGGGCTGGCAAATCTTGGCTGGGAAATACCTGGAGATTGAAAGGGCAGAGCATGGGGAGGGTGGGGTTTGGGGAGGGGAGGGGAAGGACCCCACTGATATAATATTGCTATTAAGGCCAGCCTCCAAAGCAGCTGTTTTCTGCGGGGGGGGGGGTGGTCTTTGTTGCC
>NW_015174471.1:237-1816 GCF_001447785.1 Gekko japonicus | reverse complement strand
CACGCATGCCGCAAAAGCGGCGTTTTTCTGCGGGGGGGGGGTGATCTTTGTTGCCCGGAGATCAGTGGTAATTCCAAGAGGTCTCCAGGCCCCACCTGGAGGCTGAAGCAACCCGAGCTGCAGTGTTAGGAGAGTCTAGTAACCAGGGCTTTTTTTGTAGAAAAAGCCCAGCAGGAACTCATTGGCATATTAGGCCGCACCCCCATGTCACCAGAACTGTGCTCATCCAGCCACACTCACCTTTTGCTTGTTATTCTGTTTACCCTGTTTGTTGTCAAAACCCAGGGCTTTTTTGTAGCAGGAACTTCTTTGCATGTTAGGCCGCACACCCCTAATGTAGCCAGTCCTAATGAGTTTCTGCTGCTGGGTGTGGCCTATTATGCTAATGAGTTCCTGCTGGGCGTGGCAAACTTGGGAGTCAGCCAGAACTCTGTTCCTGTGTGTTCCTGCCCAAAAATAGCCCTGCTAGTAACAAATAAATATACACTGCAAAAACCTTTTAGCAAACTAATGTGTTCTATTTATAGCCATCATTTAGTAAAGTGCATAGTGTATCATTATTTCCTCCTAATCAGGTATAAATATTCATTACATTCAATAAGCAATAACGTTCAATACATATAGATTGTTAACTACCAGACAATTTTGCATCAGTGCTTTAAAAGTCAAGCCCCAACGGGAGTTTCTAGAATTATAAACCTGCTTCTCCTTGCATGAAGACTTCCAAAGAGGGAGACAGACTTGTTGTATGGATGCTTTTGCCGGTCCTACAAAAGACACATTATGCAGCTAACATTCATGGATAGAGTACTCCTGCCATTCGTAACAGAGTATCTGCTTGGCATACAGAAGATCCCAGGTTCAATCCCCAGCAACAGGGACCCATAGGAGCAATCAGGGACCCACATTCCTTTGGGACTGCCCTGGAAGAGCATTACGCTCTAGCAATAAGAACCTTCTTGTGGTCCCTGGCCCAAGAGAGGTCCAGCTGTCCCCAACTAGGGCCAGGGCCTTTTCAGCCCTGGCCCCTGCCTGGTGGAACTGTCTGCCAGAACATATCCATACTTTATGAAATCTATTACCTTTTTGTAGGGCCTGCAAGGCAGAGATGTTCCACCAGGCATTCGGTTGAGGATAGCAATGGTTGGTGCTCTCATGCCCTCCTACTTACCCCTGTGCACCCCTTTTACCCAGGGGGCTGGTGGGAAACAGAAATTTCTCATCATCTTAGACAATGTAATGCATTGCTTCATTTCGTAGAAGAAGAGGTGCAGGAGCTCATTAGCATAACTCATTAGCATAACTTATTTGCATATGCCACATCCCCTGACATCACCGGAAGGGTGTCAGAAGGCAACACCCACCGCTCAGGCTCCACTGGACTGTTTTGGATTGCTAGCTATTGGGGGGGGGGGAATACACAGATCTGCCCTAGCAGAGGAGGAAGAGCTGGTACCTGAATAAACCTTGGCCTTAAAGGTGCCACTGGACAGTTTTGGATTGCTAGCTGTGGGTGGGGGGAACGCACAGATCTGTGCAGGAAGGAAGGAAGGAGAGAAAAAAGTGAAGGAAAGAAGGA
>NW_015174471.1:0-185 GCF_001447785.1 Gekko japonicus | reverse complement strand
GGGAAAGAGGGAAAGAAAGAGAGAGAGAGAGAGAGAGAGAGAGAAAGGTGAAGGCTACGATTAATCAAAAAGGGATGAGTGCTGTTGCCACATACTGCATCATCCGTCTGCAGCTCATGTAGCAAGAGGCCGAACTGCTGATTCAGTATTCAAACGATTGGGATAGTTGATTAATATAGCAGAGT
>NW_015174470.1:17126-19623 GCF_001447785.1 Gekko japonicus | reverse complement strand
CGTAGATTGATGATGTTACAACTCAGTCCCGGCCATCTTTCATCCAATGGGCCCAACGATCGCCACGCAGCCGCCGGGAACAGCCGGCGAAGCAGGGGCTCCCTCCCGGCTCTCTCACTGCCAGGTTGGAACGATAGCCACACAGCCGCCGGGAACAGCTGGCGAAGCAGGGGCTCCCTCCCGGCTCTCTCACTGCCAGGTTGGAACCAGCTCAACCCCATCGGCTCTCTCACAATCATCTTGGAACGAGCTGCCCGTCTTCACTGCTCGGCATGTTGCTGTGTCGTCGCCAGCTCCGCGCCCCCCAGACTTCGGCCCATGGACTTCGCTAGGGCCCGAGCACACCTCAGGTACCCCGCACTATCTCGTGGGCACTATCTCGTGGGCCCCTTTAGTATAGGCTTGAGGGGGGCAACAGTAGAAGGGCTTCTTGTGCCCTGGCCCCACTGCTGGACCTCCTGATGGCACCTGGTATTTTTGGCCACTGTGTGACAGAGTGTTGGAGTAGATGGGCCATTGGCCTGATCCAACATTGGCTTCTCTTATATTCTTAAAAGATATCTCACTATGATGTAATGATCATGTTTGGAAGAAATGTAAACTTGACACCTTTGAGGCATTGCTGAAGAACAGGCAGCTGTTTTTGTCTTGTCTGTAACCTTACTATGTTCACTAAAATGTATAGTTGGTCAGTCTGAACTAGTGATAGAGCTGTTGATTACAGTTTAAAAGGTCTAATGCAAGAAGGGATGCTAACCTCCAGGTGGGACATGGGGATACCCCCAAAATTACAGCACATCTCCAGATGGCAGAAATCTGCCCCCCCCCTGGACAAAATGGATACTTTGGATGGTAGACTTTTGTACCCTGTCCTCATCCCCAGATCTCCAGGATTTTCCCAGTCTGGATCTATCATCCCTACCCCCCTCCCGTCCCTACTGGTGGGGGGGGGGTGGCGGCTTGTCAATGCTAAATGCAAGACCAAGCTTTTTTTCCAGGTATGCCATCGGGGGGGGGGAAATGTGGGTCATCTTGCATTCACATACAAGTTACAGTTATATCCAGTAATGTCTATAACATTTTAGGGGAGTTGTCCTACATTCAGGGTCTCTTTTCTTTCAGGTAAATGGGGTATGTCAGCCCATTGGAAGAACGTTCAAGCATCAGTTATTATAAATGGGTTTACCCAAATCTGCTGGGTAGCACGGATGGCAAAACACTTATCTATTTCAGCTTTGTCTTCAGGCCTATTGATTGACTGATTCCTTTATTTATCTATTTAAAATGCTTTTTTGCCGCCTTTCTACCTTGTGGAACGCAAGGTGCCTTACAATGTAAATTAAAAAACAGTTATAAAATATATAAAAGAGCCCACAATTTAAAATCTCCAGTTAGGACTGCCAATAAATAAAAATTAAAGTGGTGGAACTCAGTCCTGAATAAAACTTCAACTGCCTCCCACAGTGAGGGGGACAGGTGCACTTCCCTGGGGAGATTGTTCCCTAATCATGGGGCTGCCACCTAAAAGGCCCTCGCTTATATGTCCAACAGACAAGCTGTCACAGGCTGGGGTGCCAGTCAAAGGGAATCCAGAACAGGCCAAGGTCAGGAATCAAGAAGACAGTGCAAAGTCCAAAAAGCAAAGCCGGGGTAAGGAGCCAGAAACACAGAGCCAAGCCCAAATTACTAACCAGAAACATAGTCCCAAAAGCCAAGCCAGGGTCAGGAGCCAGGAACACAGAGCCAAATCCAATGCCAGGGGGTCCAAAGGTCTAGGTGCAAGAGCCAAGCTGGAGTGGATGTTAGCAACACAAAGCTGACTTGTTGCTTCCACAAAGAGTACTGCCCAGAGTGTGGAGTTAAATGCTGCTACCAGCTGCACAATCGGCCGGGCTCCTGTTAGAACTCTGGGCTGGCTGAGCGTCTCCCTTGTAGCCTGGCCACTCTTTGCCTGGTTGCTAAGTTTTGCTGCAGTCGCTCCCTTAAACGAGTCACATGTGGGGGTGAGTCAGGAGGACTTTCAGTTCTTCTTTCTTATCTGGGCCAGGTGTAAAGACTGCTGTTGCAGGCACTTGCCAGCTATCCTCCTCTGCTGCTTCAGAGGAGCCAGCTGTGGTTTCTGCAGGCTCTGTCAGCTCATTCTCATCCATGCCCATGACACAAGCTTCTTTGACTGGTATGGCAGTCAGGAGGGCCTAAGCCACTCCTGAGACTGGGATAAAACAGGAGCCAGTCACAGTCCAAAAGGCAGTGTGCCTCTTGCAGAAGTGCAGTGGCACAACACTGCTGTAAACCTGCCAGAAATGGTCTGCTGTGTAATGAGGGAGGTGAGAGATGCTTAGCTCTTGATGGCTGCATGGCTAGCAGTGGGCTGCGCTGCACTTCTGCAGGCCTGATCTAAGGAAATCAAGCCAGTTAGTTCCACCCCCACTAAGCTTCCCCGTTGTCAAATCCTGTTTCTGTTAGAACCATAGATATGGCCCGGATAAAAACCAGC
>NW_015174470.1:8433-16867 GCF_001447785.1 Gekko japonicus | reverse complement strand
CAGGGTGGTGAGGTCAGCACCTTTATTCCTGATAAGTGTCCTTGCTTTTCTGTCACCAGATTGCTATTCTTAGGGCAATATCCTGCTTCTTCTCAGAAGTTCCACAACTCTCCATCTCTCTCTCAGTTAATAATGTACGTAGAAACCTGTCTCTGTCTCTGTTCTTTACTATCAAGCCTAATTCCTGAATAAAACTCTCTCTACGCTTTGATCAGTTTCTGCACCACTGCTGTATTAATCACTCAACCAACATCCCCCCTCTTCCCTATGGCACCTCCACAAGAGCTCTGCTTCATGCCAGTATTATCAGGATCCCTGGCTGCAACCCAGGATCCCCCCCGCCCTTCTCAGCTCAGTTCCACTCCAGATGGAAGCTCCACCCACAGCCAGCCTACAGTTCCCTCTTTGAAGCGGATCAAAGAGCCTTCCTTTTTAATGTGGTTTAAAGACGAAGGACCCAGAGAGCCCAGGAATCTTGCTCAGAAGGGACAGGAACTCATATGGAGGGGACTTTGACATGCGAGGACTTCCAGCAGTGTCATACGTTGGATCAAACCCCAGTGTGGACAAGGCCTTGAAAAGGGGAAGTTCTGTGCAAGGCAGCTCTCTGGTGGACATTTTGTTCTTTCAAATCACACTTGAGTGGAGGACCTTTCCATAATGATTATGACCTATCCAATGAAAATGAGCGACTACTGTGCGAGGTACCTTGGAGGGCTCCCAGCACAGCCCAGACAGTTCTTTGCAGAAATGACCCTCCACAGAGGTAGGGATTGTGGGGCATTTTATGGTATATTCGATTTGTTCTCCTGAATTCTTCATCCCTCTGGTACTCACACAACCAAGGAGTACACACCTTCAAAGAAAAATAATTATTCATATGTTTTTTAAAAATCAAAATAATGAGGAGGGGCGGAGCGACGACGATGAGAGCGGTTGCTTGTTGAGCTTGCTCCTTCAGTCACCCACTGAAATCATACTTTCAAGTCTGATAAACCTCCTTTTTTCGTGAAAGGCAATGGGTAGAAACTCAAAAGTAAAACCCAGCAGAAATACTTTGCAAAACTTCACGGATTCTACATATTTTACAAGGGATTCAACCGAAAAAACGATGGAGCCCAGTGCTCCTAACGAGGACAACATGACGTCTGGGAGTAACTCGCCACTCCCTGGGGGCGTTGAAGACAACAAAATGGCTCCGATAACTAAGAAGGATTTTCAAGAGCTTAAAACTGATTTACTACATACCTTGTCTACAAGTGTATCGGAACTGCTACAACCTATTCAAGTACAACTCAACGAGTTTGTTAAGGACCTTGCTGACACTACTAAAATTGCAGAAGAAAATGCTCAACTAACAACATCCAAGAAGAAATGAAGTCTATGCAAGCTGTTGATAATCAGAGTATTTCTCGACTAAATGCTTTGGAAAACAGATGGAGACAACTGAATTTGAAATTTCGTGGTCTGGACGAGGGCTTTGAACAGGGGAAAGATGTTCTCCAAGTTCTGGCTGAGTGGTTGGCAAAAATCTTGAAACTGGAAGAAGGCAAAGTGCCAATCATCCTGAAAGCTTACCATTTAGGCCCTTTGGCCCTGGCAAAGAGGAACCGCCCTAGAGACATTTTGGCTCAATTTTTATACCCAAGAACCAGAGACAAAATACTACATGAAGCTAGAACACAAGGATTGCTGGATTATGAAGGCACTAAAATACAAGTCTTACTGGACCTTTCCACAGAAACAATGGAAAAGCATCGCAGTTTGAAACCGATTGCAACAACACTTTTCATGGCGCACATTAGATTTCGCTGGAGCTCCACATCAGATATCCACGTCTACAAAAATGGTTCACTTCTCCAAGCTACAGCTATCTCGTCTGGAATTAAACTTCTACACACATTAAAAATTCAGCTTACTGAAGAGGAAAAAAATCGTCTGTTGAACTCTTAAGCCCACCATTGCTTTTCTTTTGGAACTTTACTTTAAACCTATTTGTAAAGCAGGGACAATCGTGAGTACTTCACTAACTTTATAAAAATTCATATTTTGACAAAGACCAATGCTCTAGAGACTAAATCCTATTTTAGTTAGCATCATATATGGAGTAATATATGTATGTATTTTGTTAGTTTTATTCTTACAAATATTAGGGAGCATTTGGAATTAACCTGGGCTATGTAAACTGTTTTATTATTTAATGTGTATGAGCTTTAATAAGATGGATATGTTTAAGTACTTTTTCCTAAGACTTTTGTATTAGAGGTTGCATCATAACTAAGTCAATAGCATATATGAAGTAATATATGAAAATACACTACATACATTGTTATGTTATTCACTATAAAGTGCTAACTGATTTAAGTTATAAATTGTTTAGTTCATTTTTTCCTATATATTTAAATTCTATACAGGGTACGTGAACAATTTTACTATGTAATGATATTGTGATATGGTATATGATGTAATATGCCTTGACTTTTTACTAATTGGCTTGGGCTTTGTGTACAATATATTTTATTTTTCTTAAATAATTAATTTATTATACAAAGTATATGACGAAATATACAATAAGCTTATAAGTTATTATATAAGGTATATGAAGAAATATATATTAAGCCCTTATTTTTATAATGAAGTTATTTTTACTATGTATATGATTAGTTATATGGTATATGTTGTAATATACCCTGTCTCCTTACTGAACTGATTTGGATTACGTATATAATATGTTTTATTTTCAATAACTATTTAATTCAATACATAAGGTATATGAAGTAATATACATTAAGTCTTTATTTCTTATTAATTAAATGGATTATTAATTTAAAACCTACTAATATAATGAATATACTATTATTTACATATATTTGTTATTATATACCTACCCTGCTCTTATAAAAATAGGACGATAGTTTATTTAGATGAATTGGAGGTTACACATTTCTTAGATCTTTAATTATTTTATTTAAGTTGAACTCCTACTGTAAGTGGGAAGGCGAAGGTTGCACCAAGGTTAGAATTATTAGTAATATTAATCATTGGTAGTACCCTCCTAGGTGGTTAGTCAACTTTCAGGTAGGGAACCTCCTTTGAGTTTCCCTTATTTTGGCACTGAAAGGCTACCTTGCAGTTGCAAGGTGTTTTGTAGTAAGGTTAATTGTTATTAGTTTTTAGTTCATTTAATTTTAAAATAAGTTATATGGCTCAAACTTTTAAAATAGTGACTTGGAATGCAAGAGGCTTGAACAATAAACGTAAGCTTTATAATACTTCAACTTTCTGGGCCAAGGAACGTCCTGATATTTTGTTTCTTCAGGAAACACATTTAAAAAAATCCTCCCCCCCAAAAAATATTGAAAACCAAATGGTTTACCCAACATTATCATGCTGAAGGCTCCTCTAAAGCTAGAGGTGCTGCTATACTATTATCAATAAATTTCCCGTTTCAATGCAACCAGGTAAATCTAGATCCTAAAGGACTGTTTTTGTTTTTAAAAGGTAATATGTATGGAGAACCATTTACATTGGCTTCCATCTATGCTCCCAATGAAGGCCAAATTGCTTTTTTAAAAGAGGTATTGAGAAGCCTAATGGAATTCAAAAATGGTGAAGTAATAATCGGCTGTGATTCAAATTATATTGTAAATGCAAAATTGGATACAACATCAATCAAGCCAGGTTTTTCTAAAAAGAATATTAAATCTAAAACAACGTTAACTGAATTGGCAAATTTATTGGAAAAGTATAACGTATCAGACTTGTGGCGAACATTTAAACCGGGGGCCCGTCTGTACACTTTTTATTCGCATACTCATAAAGTATATACACGTATTGACTACATCTTGACTACACATACCCTATTGAAAAACTTTCAGGATGCAGACATGGGTTCTATAACTATGTCAGATCATGCTTGGGTTACAGGTCTATACAAAAAGTGTTACTCGGATGGAAAAGGTTATAATTGGAAAATGAATACACTCCTTTTACAGAAACAGAGCATTCAGGAAGATATAAGATCTAACATAAAAGAATATTTTCGTTTCAACAACAATGGAGAGGTTTCTCCACAAATGGTTTGGGATGCCTTTAAGGCAGTTACTAGAGGCCAATTGATTTCCATCTCTTCCAATTGTAAAAAGGAAAGACAAAAAATATTAACTGACTTAAGGCAAAGCATAAAGATCCTTGAAGCCAAACATATGAGATATGGTGGAAAGAAGTACTTTAAAAAATTAACTCAGGAAAGGAAAAAATTAGATCTGCTGAAAACAGCTAAGATACAAAAAATCTTTTTTAAAACAAAAATATGTAACCAGAATAAACAAATCTATTAAATTGTTGAAACATAGATTAGAGAAAAAATTAACCTCCAACTTAATACATCTTGTTAAATCTACTGATGGTAATACTTTTGTAACACCAGACAAAATATCTGAAATCTTTACTGCATATTACCAACAGCTATATACCTCTTCTAACCCATCTGTAATATATATAAGAGCTTATTTGAAATCAATTAATTTTGAACTCACAAAAGACCATCATGAATTTTTGGACAGGCCTTTTAGCATTGAGGAAGTGAAAAAAGTTATGGCAAAAATTAAAAATAATAAAACCCCAGGAAGAGATGGGCTTCCTATTGAATTTTATAAAGCCTTTTTTCCAGAAATAGCAGAATATCTTCTCACTACTTTAAATGAAGTTATGTCAACTGGAGTAATGCCCAGCTCCTGGTCTGAAGCATGCATTGTGGTCATACCTATACCGGGGAAAGATAAAGCTCTGCCATCTTCCTATCATCCTATATCTATCTTGAATCATGATATGAAAATATTATCCTCCCTTATGTCATCCAGATTGAATCAAATCATTACTCAATACATTCACCCCGACCAAACGGGGTTCATACCTGGTAGATCCTTAGTTAATAACGTTAGAAAAACATTAAATGTAATTCACCATTGTAAATCTAAACAAGTTACTTCTTTAATAGTGTCAACGGACGCAGAAAAGGCTTTTGATAGGGTAGAGCCTTTATATATGCAGGAACTCTAAACACATTTATTCCTTCAGTTTGGTGGAGAGGTCTGGAGGCACGTCTTCTCGTATCTAGCGCATGCGTGGATCTCCCTCTAAACACATATGAACTTTGGTCCAAAGTTTCGAAATGTGATTCAAGCCATGTATAAAAATCCAGTAGCTCAAATTTTGAGTAATCAATATAGATCAGACGATTTTAATCTTGGGAGAGGAACCAGACAGGGATGTCCCTTATCCCCGATCCTATTCGCCATATCTATTGAACCATTGGCATATGCAATAAGGAATGATGTTTTAATTAAAGGTATAGGTGAAGATGAAATGGAAATTAAAATGGGACTATATGCAGACGACATTGTTTTTTACTTAACTAATCCCCAACAGTCTTTGAAGTACTTAATGCTACAACTTAATAAATTCAGTAAGATAACTGGATTTGCAATTAATTATAAAAAATCTGAAATATATCCAATTTATGTCTCTCAAACTATGAAAGGTCAGGTTCAGCATTCGTTTCCTTTTCAGTGGGTTGAGAAGGTTTGGAAGTACCTTGGTATTATTTTTCCTATTAATATTGAGGATATATACTCTTTAAATTATCTACCCCTTACTAATTTGATCAAGAAGACTTTAAAAGAATGGTCAGGAAATTATTTATCTTTATTGGAAAAAATTACATAATTTAAGTCAGTTTTATTGCCTAAGTTTATTTTCCTCTTCCAAACACTTCCAATACAGGTAAAAAAGACAGATATAAATCTTTGGAAAACATTATTAGTTAAATTCCTCCCCCGTTTGTCTACTGCACCTGCACAACATGGCAACTTGAAACCAAAGTACCCAGGTCCCCTGCAACACCCCCCCTTCTCAGCCCAGGACCACTCCAGAAGAAAGCTCCACCCACAGCCAACCGAGAGTTCCCTCTTTGAACCTGATCAAAGAGCCTTCCTTTATAATGTGGTTTCAAGATGACGTATCAAGGGAGCCCACCAGTCTTGCTCAGAAGGAACAGGAACTCATGTGGATGTGACCTTGAAATGCTAGTGTTGTGTCCTGGAACCGACACCAGGCAGTAGCCAGGCGCGCAAAGCTAGATTCCCAAAAGAACAATAGGGACTAGGCTCTTGAGGTCCACTAGGGGAACCAAAAGAAACCTTCGCGGGAGATTCAAACCCCTCAATGGAATCTAGGAGTGTTCCCTTGACATTGTATATAGTTGGCCACTTGGCCGTTTGTTGTTGTTCCATGTGTGAAAGTACTGAGTAAACATATGTTTCTTATGTCGTGGTCCGAGTCATGATGTAGCAAAACGAGTACTCTTTAGCTAGGACTTCCAGCAGTGCCATATGCTAGAACTTCCAGCAGTCCGAGGGTGGATGCACCCTTAAAATGGGGAATTTTGCAAGATGCAGCTCTCTGGTGCACATTTTATTCATTCGAATCACACTTGAATGGAGGAACTTTCCATAACCATTATGACGGAAGAACTATCCAATGGAAACTAGCTACTAAAGTGTAAGGTACCTCGGCATTTATTGTTGATTCCTTCTTCCGGCATAGCCCAGACAGATCTTTGATGAAATGATCCTTGATGGAATCAGAGAGCCTGGGCCCATCAGAGAAAGGCATTTTATGGTATGTTGCGTTTGTCCTTTCAGATTCTTTATCCCTGAGATATTCACACAATCCAGGAATACACACCTTAAAAGAAAAATAATTACACATATGGTTTTTAAAAATGGGAGGAATCTGCTTCCAGAATGTGTCCCCCTGAGCCACAAAAATGCCTATGAGTGGGACCAAAGGACAGGTGCACTTGATACAGAAGGGAGACTGGATACTCGGCCGATTCCTCTGCCGCTGGGCGACAGGAAGCAGCAGGGAGGGGAGTGGTCAGAAGGCAAGGCTGGACCAGGACGTGGGGAAGGCCAGGATGGGAGACGCAAAGAGGATGGGAGATGCAAACTGTAATAGCGACTGGGTACTCGGCCGATTCCTCTGCCGCTGGGAGCCGACACCCTGGCCCCAACTCGATCCGTGCCCTGGCTACCCAGACCAAGGACGCCCAGGGGTCTGACTCACCCACATGAGGAACGCCAAGACAAGGCAGTGGGCAGACCCAGGCGGATTTCTCCGACACAGCTGCGAAGAAGGCTGGGCGGCAGGCAGCAGCAGGGAGGGGAGTGGTCAGAAGGCAAGGCTGGACCAGGACGTGGGGAAGGCCAGCATGGGAGACGCAAAGAGATCTACAGTTTTTTCACACTCTGCTCACGCAAACAGGGTGCTCCTGATTTGGCAGATTGGTTCTCAGCCAAACGGAACCAGGCTGGAACTCCTGGGCTCTGCTCTACTGAAGCATCTTGAGTCTCTAAGCTGAAATTCGCACTTGAGACAGAGCAGGGCATTTGGAGGGCTGCCTTCAAATGTCCCGATTACACTCGCTCCACGGGGGCAAAGCAGGAAGAAAGTGGCCCGAGCATCATCCCCAATAAAAGCTGAGCCGATGTTGGAAGCAAGATGAGTCCCGGAAGTCGGAGATTGGATTAAAAAATTACTTTTTATGGTTGAAATGGACAAGATGATGCGGAAACTGAATACTATGGAACCAGAGGACTTATTTGCAGACTGGAAAGACTTAAAAGAATATGTGGGAAAGTATTGGAATGTAAAAGACAATTCATTTCGCTTTAATAATTACTGAATGTTTAAGATGAGCAACACAGAATGTTGAAAATATAACTGTAATAGTGAAGGTTTAGTTACCTATTGAGAGTGTAATAGGGAAAGGCGTGGAAGAAGGAAAAATAAGAAATGAGGAGGAGGTTGTAGCACTGTGGGAAACCATGAAGAGGGGGGAAGGGAGGAGGGAAGGATGTGAAATGTCATAAATATATAACAAATGTTGGAATTGGTTGATTATATTCTGAATAAAATCTTTTTTAAAAAAAGAAAAGAAAAGAAATGATCCTGTCAGGAATTTGAGCCCGTGGGGCCATCAGAGAAAGGCATTCTATAGTATGTTGGGTTTCTCCTTCTAGATTCTTTACCCCTGAGATATTCACACAGTCCAGGAATACACACCTTAAAAGAAAAATAATTACACATATGTTTTTAAACAATCGGAGGAATCTGCTTCCAGAATGTGTCCCCCTGTGCCACATAAATGCCTATGGAGATCCCAGGATGTCACGTGTCATGCACTGGTCATACTGGTTTCCCAGTCAGGAGTGGGGCCGAAGGACAGGTGCACCTGATACAGAAGGGAGACTGGATACTCGGCCGATTCCTCTGCCGCTGGGAGCCGACACCCTGGCCCCAACTCGATCCGTGCCCTGGCTACCCAGACCAAGGACGCCCAGGGGTCTGACTCACCCACATGAGGAAGGCC
>NW_015174470.1:565-3165 GCF_001447785.1 Gekko japonicus | reverse complement strand
TTGTAAGGACCACTGCTACATGTATTTGCTTCACCATTAAAGAGTTAGGCACCACGGCTTGTTAACTTCAAAACAGAACAGGCTTTATTAATAGAAAACACAACAGGGGGATGGAAGCTTTACACGGAGGATAATTTGTTTCTTTTCAGGCTGAACTCTTGAATTTGGTTTTTTTTAACTTCAAAACAGAACAGGCTTTATTTACAGAAAACACAATGGGGGATGGAAGCTTTACACGGAGGATAATTTGTTTCTTTTCAGGCTGAACTCTTGAACTTGATTTTTACTTAGGCAGAATGCTTGTTGCTTTTACTTTCACACAGATGTTAAACAGTTCACTACACCCTCTGAAGATCACCCCTTCCTGTAGTGATTCATGGTTGACTTTTGGCTTTGGTACTTTGGCCCCCTCTTAAGCCCAACTGGCCATCCACCAGTTGTCCTGACTCGGTCCAGACCACTTCCTCAGATCCCTTAAGGAGTGATGTATCGTTTGCGTATGACACTGTTGTGTTTAGCATTTAACCGTCTGGTCACTGTCCCTTTCCTTCTGAGGAGCTCAGTAAACCAAGTTATTCCAGCCCCAGTTATCTTTTTAACTGTTATTTGGCTGTCCACACACAGAGCTACCGAGCTGGAGCTCCTTCAGTTAGCTGACCGACCCTCTGTTAGCTCTCCGTCCCACTCTCTTCCAACTGCCTCCTTTGTCAGCCCCCAACTGTCAGTTAGGTCCGTTTTCTGTCACTCCAAGAGTGCTCCAGCCAAAAGGCCCCCTCCCCTCTATGTCATGTGACTCAGCAGGGATCTATCTCAACATTCTGCTGGTCCCAGATTTTCAATTCCGTCACAACTGGATTTCTCCTTCTGACTTCTTGATCCCTGAGATGCTCACACAATCCAGGAATACACACCTTAAAAGAATAATATACGTGTATGTTTTAAAAATCAAAAGAATCCGCTTCCACAATGTGTTCCCCTGTGCCAGATAAATGCTTTTAAAGATCCCAGGATATTGCATTGGTCATACTGATTTCCTGGTACGAAGTGGGGCTGCAGGATCTAATGGGTGGAAATTACAAGGGAGTCGATACCGGCTAAATATCAGGAGAAACTGCCTATCTGTAAGAGTGGTTGAGCAGTGGAACAGACTGCCTCGGGAGGTGGTGGATGCTCCTTCGCTGGACGTTTTCAAACCTGATCAAAGAGCTTTCCTGTTTAATGTGGTTATAAGCAGGAAGATCCAGGGAGCCCACGAGTCTTGCTCAGAAGGAACAGGAACTCGTGTGGATGTGACCTTGAAATGCTAGGTCTTCTAGCAGTGCCATATGTTGGATCAGATCCCAGTGTGGACGCACCCTTAAAAATGGGGAATTCTGCACAATGCAGCTCTCTGGTGCACCTTTCATTCATTTGAATCACACTTGAGCGGAGGAACTTTCCATAACCATTATGGCCTAAGAGCTATCCAATGGAAATTAGCTACTAATGTGTGAGGTACCTCGGCATTTATGGATAGTTTCTGCTCCCAGCACATCCCAGACAAAACTTGGTTGAAATGATCCTGTACGGAATTAGAGCTCGTGAGGACATCAGAGAAAGGCATTTTATGATAGATTGGATTTGTACTTCCCAATTCTTGATCCCTCCGATGCTCACACAATCCAGGAATAAACACCTTAAAAGAATAATAATTAGGTGTCTGTTTTAAAAAGTCGGAGGAATCTGCTTCCAGAATGTGTCCCCCTGTGCCACATAAATGCCTATGGAGATCCCAGGATGTCGCGTGTCATGCATCGGTCCCACTGGTTTCCTGGTCAGGAGTGGGGCCGAAGGACAGGTGCACCTGATAGGGAAGGGAGACTGGATCCTCGGCCGATTCCTCTGCCGCTGGGAGCCGACATCCTGGCCCCAACACGATCTGTGCCCTGGCTACCCAGACTGAGGACGCCCAGGGGTCTGACTCACCTACATGAGGAAGGCCCGGTTAGGGCAGTGGGCAGACTCAGGCGGATTGCTCTGACGTAGCTGTGAACAAGGCTGGGCGCCAGGCAGCAGTGGGGAGGAGAGTGACCAGGATGCAAGGCTGGACCAGGACTTGGCGAAGGCCACGGTGGAAGAGGCTAAGAGGCCAACAAAGAGGGATAGAGGTCAAGGCCTGCCTCTAAGGTTGCTTTCTTGTACTGGCAGCAAAAGGACCGAAAAAAACTTGAAGGCAACTCCAGTTTGAGAGCCAGTTTGGTGTAGTCGTTAAAAGCATGGACTCTAATCTGGAAGAAACGGGTTTGATTCCCCACTCTTCCACATGCAGCTGCTGGTGTGACCTTGGGTAAGTCACAAGTTCTTTCGGAGCTGTTCTCTCAAGAGCAGTCCTCAAGGGAGTTCTCTCAGCCCCACCTACCTCACACTCCACAGCTTAGAGGGAGTGTTGGTGACCACTATAGGGCTATTGTGGTTATGTCATAATAAGTATTTGCATACTTTTTAAAAAAAAAAGTCTTTCAAATCTGGTTGTATTTGCCGATTCTAGTTTTCTTCTCCAAAAGCAATATGAGATGTAGTCAGGCCCGTAGCTACGGTGGGGCCTCCCAGGGCCCAGCCAA
>NW_015174470.1:0-512 GCF_001447785.1 Gekko japonicus | reverse complement strand
GCACATGCCTGCACTTCGAGGCATGGATTCATGGCTTGGCAGGCTGGTGCTTGGCCTCACTTCCGCTCCTTTTGGGAAGAAGTGGGGGGAGGCCGCATGGGCTTGCACTCCAAGCCTCTAATTCGCAGCTTGGAGCGCAAGCGTGTGTGGCCTCCCCCTTTCTTATACAAAGTTTTTTTTTTAGCTCAGCCAACATGAGTTTTTAAATTTTATTTTTACTTCAGTGCCCTCCGACTATTTAAAAGGTCCCCTAAATTAAAAAAAGTCCTGGCTACGGACCTGGACATAAGACACGTTGTACTCCTCCCCTGTGTGGAGATGTCCTCCCCAGACGCCCTCTAGGGCCCTCACGATCTCACTACAGGAGAAAATCAAGAGTTCCACTTCCCATGTTCCATTAGAAACATACCAGGAATGAACGGGCGTCAGGCATCCATTCTGATTTAGCTGCCATGACTTTGAGGTGTGAGCCAAAGTGAGGGATTTCATGAAGCAAGGACTCTTGGGCAATT
>NW_015174469.1:10719-19849 GCF_001447785.1 Gekko japonicus | reverse complement strand
GAGAGCTGTCAAAAAGAACCTTTTCTCCCACTCCCAAAATGCAAAAACTCGAGGGCATCCAATGAAGCTGATGGGCAGTAGGTTCAGGACCGACAAAAGGAAGTACTACTTGACACAGAGAGTTATTAAAATGTGGAATTGGCAACTGAGGGGGAACCGCCACATTTAGAGGCACTAATCCTCTGAATCCCAGAGCCGGGAGGCAACCTCAGCGGAAGGCCTCGGCTTCTTTGCCCTGTTTTTGGCCATCCAGAAGAGCTGGTTGGCCACTGTGTGAGACAGGAGAGAACATAAGAGAAGGCATGTTGGATCAGTCCAATGGCCCATCCAGTCCAACATTCTGTGTCACACAGTGGCCAAAACCCAGGGGCCATCAGGAGGTCCACCAGTGGGGCCAGAACTCCAGAAGCCCTCCCACTCTTGCCCCCCCCAAGCACCAAGAATACAGAGCATCACTGCCGCAGACAGAGTGTTCCATCTATACCTCGCAGCTAATAGCCACTGCCAGACCTCTGCTCCGTATGTTTATCCAGTCCCCTCTTGAAGCTGTCTGTGCTTGTAGCTGCCGTCACTTCCTGTGGCAGTGAATTCCATGTGTTGGTTACTCTTTGAGTGAAGAAGTACCTCCTTTTATCTGTTCTAAGTCTACTGCTCATCAATTTCATGGATTGCCCACCACTTCCTGTGTTGTGAGAAAGGGAGAAAAATGCTGCTTTCTCGACCTGCTCTATCCCATGCATAATTTTGTAAACCTCCATCATCTCACCCCTCAGTCATCGTTTCTGCAAGATAAAGAGCCCATCCTTTTAAATCATTCTTCATAGGGAAAGTGTTCCATCCCCTTAATAATTTCAGTGGCCCTTTTCTGCACCTTTTCCAGTGCTATAGTATCTTTTTTGAGGTGTGGTGACCAGAACTGTACACGGTATTCTAAATGAGGCCACACTACAGGTTTTTAGTGCATCCGTCCATACATCCATCCGAGGAGTGGCACAGTATCGTATTGCTGCCGGACATCTCTTCCGGCTGATCCGCGAAATTTGCCTTCTTGATCAACCTTGTGTCCTTTTCCTTAGTGTAGCCCGTGAGTGTGGAATTTGGAGGTCTGAGAAAGAGGGGGGGCTGACAGGGGGAGGGAGATTCTGCAACCCACTCACACCCTCCCCCATAGCGAGACCGCAGCAGAGCGAGTGCTTTTGCCTAGCTGCCCCCGGCTGCCCTCTGTAACTCCATAGGGAGAAGTCAGGATGAGTTTGCTCTTGGCAGCCACGAAGGCCAATTTTGCAGGGCCCAAGAGCGTTCCTCTCCCCACTTCATTGCGTGGGCTCCACCATCCTCGTTTCTACTCTTTAGAGGATGTAGTGAGGCTTGGCAAAAGGCAAAATTCACAGAGGATGTGAGCCCACACGTATTTCTTCTTTATGAGACAGACCGTTGACAGTTCCTTCTCTCTCCCTCTGGCTGCCCCAATTGATTCGGGCAAGCGTAGTGCGTATGGTTTTGGGGGTTGGTGGGGAAGGAATTCAGACACAGTCAATGCTTCTGACTTCTGACTTAATTTGATTAAAATTAAAGATTAAATTAAGCTTGAATTCTTCATTGCTTTGTTCTCCTCTGGTTTGAATTGAAGCCCGGGTCATTTCTCTCCTTGTTTTTGAACTTTTCCGTTTCTAAGAGCAGGATGCCTTTGCATGATGCTTCGAGATCCGGATTGCTGACTTCAGTTGTATTCCAACCACTTTCGACAAGGCAGGTGAAAGCTTGCGCTTGTCGTGCAGATAGGACAGTAGTTGTGTGATAATTCTGTTCCAGTTCATGAGAGAAATCTGGTACATCGTGCCTTGGTTTTCTGGCAAGCG
The DNA here is from genome assembly GCF_001447785.1 of Gekko japonicus. NCBI lineage: Eukaryota > Metazoa > Chordata > Lepidosauria > Squamata > Gekkonidae > Gekko > Gekko japonicus. Next base: position 17,990 of record NW_015174469.1, on the reverse strand, counting down.
CAATACAAGGTCGCGCACTGCGGATTAGTCATGCAGCTTCTGCTTTGGCTGCACAAGGACGGGAGGAACATGGGAGAAATGCTCTTCTAGAAATATGAACAGTGTGGCTGGCCATAAACATGCACCAGGCCCGTCGTAGTGCTGTTCCCCCCATGTCCAAAACCTTGTCTGTGAGACCTTAAGGATGGCCAGCTGCCCTGGGGAGAACTCTCCCCTCCCCAGGGGTAATTTTACTTATCATTCTCCAAGGTGATAACGGAAGCTCTTCCCTCAAGGGCCGATGTGTGCTAAAAGAGATGGGCCAAGAGGATGGATGTGTGACGAGCGAAAGCAGAGCTGAGTCTCTGCACAGAGGAGTTCTGTAGTCTGGCTGCTTGAGGAATAATTTCACACTTAGGCTGCGATCAGACGACAGGCTTGGCGTGGTCTAGCTGCACCTCTAATTTCTTCGGAGCTATCTCTTCCAGAGAGGTGTGGCCAGATATGCCACCCTAATCCAGCCTGACCCTGCAGTGGACTGATCGGACTGCACTGCATGGTACCACAGAGAGGGTGGGCTGGCAGCTTCATTTTGTAAAAAAAAATCTAATGTGCGCATGTGCAGAGTCACTTATTTGCCAGGAGCAAATATGCAGTTATGCACATATCGCTAAGTGTAGAAAAATGGTGGCCAGGGAACCGAAGCATCCAACCTCAGCAAACAGCTTCTGCACGCAATTGAGAGATCAGACACCCAGAGATGTGTGGTGAGACCAGTCCCATCATAAACATCGGACTTTATCCGGTGTCAGGATACGGACGGGAGGCCAATGAATGGGGGGCAGGAGACAGATGTTGATATCTGGACACGCACTTTAAATCCGGTAGGGAGAAGCGACAACATCGGATCAAGTGGCTCGTCTGATCACACCCTAAGCCCTAGGCTTGTTACTTAGAGAAGAAGTAGAAGTGCTTTATTGCAAGACAGCCCCATACTTCAGGAATCCCCAACATGGTGCCCACAGACATTTTTTCTGGCACCTACCAAGTGCTTTAGAAAGTAGGTGGGGGGTCTTGCCTAGCAGGGCTTCTGACCAGCCGTGCAGATTAAACGGCATGCTGTCAAAAACGTCTGCCCAAAATATTGAACCTCGCTCCTTGACACTTTGTGTTTGGCTCCGCCTCCTGCAGTAGCCATTTTGTTATTGTACTCACTGCCGTGCGTCAAAATTCCAAAGGTGCCTGCGGTTTCGAAAGGCTGGGGATCCCTGCAATACCGGATAGAAAAGGTTTCTAGCTATCTATCTAAGTGAGGATGGAGACTGATTGTAAAAGCATGACCACCCCTCATAGTGGACAAAGGGAGAGAGAGAGAAAAGGGAAGTGACCGGAAGGAAGGCGCCCCTGAGAGTAGCATCCTGGGTAATAATGGAACTGCAGCAGGAGTGGACAAAGGGAAGGTCAGAGAGCAACCTATCTGTCCCTCTACTATCTGTTGCCCTCCCCTGGGACACCAAAGTCTGTGTGAACATTAAGTGACATTGCACAGTCGATTCCTCCCAACAGTGAGAGTCTCTGCTATGAACTGCATGCAGATGTTTTGCAGCTGTAAGCCAGCCTACAATCACATCGGTCCCAGTTTAAAACAATGTTGTAATCTTGTGGGTAAAGTCACATGCGCGGTGCTGTTCAGCCTCTGGGTCCGCGTGCGCGTCAGATGTGCTTCCAAAGACACTACAAACAGCTTGCTTCGCTTCTGAAGTTTGGTTCGTTAACAGATACTAACCCGCCTGGCACTCACTCCCCCCCGCCCCGGTTCGGTAATGTTGTTTACTCATGAATCTTCTTGTGGGGAGATGCCGATTGATCTGGAACGCAGCTTTTTGGATAAGGTGCGGCTGGAAAAGGTATTCGGTCTCTCGGATCCCTGGTTCCACTTTCCCGCATGCACGCTCTGAAAAAGAAGCCAAGCCAAGTTTGTAGGCCAAGCCAAAATGGGGTGGAGGAATAGCACTCGAATTCAGGCAACAGCCTGCACCCCACACTCAGAGAGATGCCAACCTTCAGGTGGGAGCTGGGGATCCCCCGGAATTTCAAGTCATCTCCAGACTAGTACGGAGATCAGTTCCCCACTCCCCTATCCTTGTAGTTGTTAGTGATGTCGTAATGGAAAAACAATAAAAACTCTAAAAAAACAACAACAACAGGGCACAAAGCCCAAAGCCTTCTTAAGAACATAAGAATAGTCCTGCTGGATCAGACCAGGTCCATCTAGTCCAGCATCCTGTCTCTCACACAATGGCCAGCCAGTTCCTCTGGAGTGCCAATAACAGGGCAGAGAGGCTGAGGTCAAAGAACCTAAGAAGAGACCTACTGGATCAGACCAGTGGTCCATCTAGCCTTGCATCCTGTCTCACACAGGGGCCAACCAGTTCCTCTGGAGGGCCAACAACAAGGCAGAGAGGCCGAAGCCTTCCTAAGAACCTAAGAAGAGACCTGCTGGATCAGACCAGTGGTCCATCTAGCCCAGCATCCTGTCTCACACAGTGGCCAACCAGTTCCTCTGGAGGGCCAACAGCAGGGCATAGAGGCCGAGGCCTTCCGAAGAACCTAAGAAGAGACCTGCTGGATCAGACCAGTGGTCCATCTAGCCCAGCATCCTGTCTCACACAGTGGCCAACCAGTTCCTCTGGAGAGCCAGAAACAGCATAGAGGCCGAGATCTTCCTAAGAACACAAGAAGAGCCCTGCTGGATCAGGCCAGTGGGCCATTTAGTCTCCCACAAGGGCTAACCAGTTCCTCTGTACAGCCAGCAACAGGGCATAGAGGCCGAGGCCTTCCCCTGATGTTGCCTCCTGGCTCTGGGACTCAGAGGTTTAGTGTCTATGAAATGTGGAGGTTCCCCTCAGCCACCATGACAAGTAACCACTGATAGACTTCTCCTCCATGGATCTCTCTAATGCTTTTTAAAGCTATTTATTCCTGTGGCCATCACTACATCTTCTGGCAGTGAATGCCACATTGTGATGTCTTGTGATGTTTGATCGCATTTGACTTATGCTACATAATCTGCTTTGAGTCTCAAGTGAGAAAGGTGTGCTATGAGTTGAATGAAATAAAGGCCGTCATGACACTACTGGGTTACATAAGAACATAAGAGATGCCAATGCTGGATCAGGCCAAAGGCCCATCCAGTCCAACACTCTGTGTCACACAGTGGCCAGAAATACCAGTGCCATCAGGAGGTCCACCAGTGGGGCCAGGACATTAGAAGCCCTCCCACTGTTGACCCCCCCCCAAGCACCAAGAAGACAGAGCATCACTTGCCCCAGAGCCCCTATCAATACCTTGTGCCTAATCACCACTGATGGACCTCTGCTCCATATGCTTATCTAATTCCCTTTTGAAGCCGTCCATGCTTGTAGCCGCCACCGCTTCTTGTGGCAGTGAATTCCATGTGTTAATCTACCCCATCCGTACCACTCAGCCTCCCAACGGAGGAGCCACTTAAGTCGGGGAAAGTCCCCTTAGGCAGGAAGAAAGCTTCAACCTCTGCTTAGTGGAGGGGTAGGACATCCCCAGATTACCTCATCATTGTTTATCTTCATCAGCTCCGCCGGTGTACAGCTCTGGGCTTCCTGGGTCTTGACACATTGGGTACTATCCTACAGCTCTGTTTAGTTAATGAGAGTGCCCTCCTTATTGGTAGTGATACTCTATATTCTTGGTTCTTGGTGAGTGGCACAGTGGGAGGGCTTCTGGAGTTCTGGCCTCATTGGTGGACCTCCTGGTGGCACCTGGGTTTTGGCCACTGTGTGACGCAGAGTATTGGGCTGGATGAGCCACTGGCCTGATCCAACATGGCTTCTCTTACGCTCTTATGTCTGGGGCAGTGATGCTCTGTGTTCTTGGTGCTTGGGGGGCAACTGTGGGAGGGCTTCTGGTGTTGTTGCCCCACTGGTAGACCTCCTGAAAGCCCCTGGGTTTTGGCCACTGTGTGACACAGAGTGTTGGGCTGGATGGGCCATTGGCCTGATCCAACATGGCTTCTTTTATGTTCTCATGCTCTTGGGGGAGGATCCATCCCACAGCTGGTTTTGCGCCAGCACAAAAACATGTTCCTGGCCGTGGGTCCCACGGAGGCAACCAGATGTTTGCCCCTCCGCCCAAAGCAGCTTTAGAAGAATCTCCAAAACGTTGCCCCAAATTAGTGTACAAGCCAGGAGCCGATGAGGCAGCCTACTGGAGTAGTATTTGGACAGCTCTATTTTCCGTCTGTCTCTGTAACCAGCCTTTTTCTCGCGTCCGATGCTGTGGATAGTAGCGGACGGCAAACAGGGTACAGGGAGGCCAAAATCCAGTGTTTATGTGAATGTTCTGACATGGCCGGTCCCTGCTGGGCTCTTTCCCAACCAAATATTGTATAACCTGTCTTCGGGGAAATTCTGTAGGAATTGCTGGAATCCAGCACTACACAGAATAGCGAAAATTCCATTCTTTTGGGGAGGGGCGGAGGGAGGGCTTCTTTTCCCTCCCCCAAGAAAAGCCGTTGTACCTAATTTGAGGCATGTTCTAGCAGCTTTACAAACCTTTCTGTTTTTAATGCGTGCATATGAGACCTGAGCCAAGAAGGGAGCAGCCGTCCTGCCGACGACATCTTTTGCCGATAGAAAAGAGCAGAAATACAGTAGTACCTTAACAAAATTTGCAGCAGGGGAGGAGCTTTCGTGAGTCATGGCTCACTTCGTCAGATACAGCTCGAATGTGAGTTCATCTGTCCTTATATCTTGGAGACTGGAAAGATTTCCTATGCCAAATTACAGTAGCATTCTACTGTCTGAGATATAAGGACAGATGGAGTCACATTCTAGCTGTACACGAAGACCCTGCCACAGGTTTTGTTCATCTTTAAGGCGCTGCTGGGCTCTTGCTCTTTTCTACTGCTTGTTGTTTTGTTGTTCAGTTGCACAGTCGAGTCCGACTCTTTGCAACCCCATGGACCACATCCCGCCAGGCCTTCCTGTCTTCTGTTGTGTTCCGGAGTTTGCTCAACTTCATGTTCGTTGCATCGATAACACTGTCTAACCATCTCATCCTTCTTCATTGACCTTCAATCTTTCCCAGCATCAGGGTCTTCTCCAGTGAGTGCTCCCTTCTCATTGGGTGGCCAAAGTATTTGAGCTTCAGTTTCATTATCTGGCCTTCCCGGGAACAGTCAGGGTTGATTTCTTTTAGGATTGACTGATTTGATCTCCTTGCAGTCCAAGGGACTCTCAAGAGTCTTCTCCAGCACCTAAATTCGAAAGAATCTATTCTTCGGCGCTCAGCCTTCCTTATAGTCCAACTCTCGCAGCCATACATGACTACTGCTATTACTGCTACAGACAGACTAACACGGCCGCCCATCTTGATCTATTCCCATAGAAGGCACCACATTTAGCCGTACAGAATGGAAATCCATCAGCCTTGTGAAGAGGTATCTGAAGCTCTTGCTCTGCCGCAAATTTTGTTAGCCTTGAAGGTGCGCCTGGACTCTGGCTCTTTTCTGCTGCTGCAGAGAGACGAACACGGCTCCCATCTTGATCTTTGGCCAACGTGTTCTTTCGCTCTCCAGATGTTTTACATCGCTAGTGGGGGGGGGGGGAATGTTTAGGGTCTGGATTTTTGTTGTCGTTTGAAACTCGATTGTTGATAGTCTCCCGAGACAACTTGTGGCAAACTATAATAATAATAAAAAAAGTTAAAAATAGCGCAACTCTTCCCTGGTAGCGCAAAAGTTCCCACAATTCGGCATGCTGGGAAAGTCGCTGAACTTTCTTTTGACAGAATGTGCTGGTTCTCTGCTCTTGCAACCTTCCCCCTTATCCTCCGTTCCTTGTTTACATGCAGTACTTGTTCTGCCCGCTCTGAGGAAATTTTGGTTCAGCTTCTCCAAAGATGATGGAGATGTCTTCCGTGCTCTTGGGAGGGGGGAAAACCCCACCCCGATACAATTACACATTAGGAAATGAACGCTTGTTGAAAAATGCTTGACCAGTGCCGGACTTCAAAAGATGAGCATCAAAACTTTCCGAAAGTAGTTTTACGTGCTTCGTACATGTCAAAACATGCTAGGCAGCAGTGTTCCCTCTAAGCTGAGTTAGTGTGAGCTAGCTCACAGTTTTGTAGCCTCCGGCTCACACATTTTTGTCTTAGGAAGGAGGGCTCCAGAGCAAACTGATTTATACAGCAGACAAATTGCTTGCTTTAATGCCAGTAGCTCACAAAGCAGAATTTTTGCTCACAAGACTCCACAGCCTAGAGGGAACATTGCGTAGGCAACTGGCAAGAAATCACTTGCTCGAAAATTACTTGCTGCGGACTTCCCACAATTAGCTCTGACCTGGATAGCCCGATCTAGCCTGATCTCCGAAGCTAACAAAACTATGAAACACCGTGTGAATCAATTGTCATCTATGGTTTTATATATTAATATACAACAATAAAGATATGAAATCTAAAATATTCTTTTGTGTATCAATGTATAACAATGTTAGAATAAAGAATTCATCGATCCCAAACTGGCTCTCGCACAGTTTATTCAAAATTTGTTCTTACCTGGGCCCAGAGGTCATTTCGGGGGGGATCGCGGGGGATCACAGTCCCCCTGGGTGAGGTGCAGGGGGCGGGGCACACGACAAAGCCCCGCCCCTTCTTCCGGCCGCCCCCTTCTTTCGGCCTCATTCTGTTGCAGAAGGAGGAAGAAGCAGGAGGGTAAGTTGGCGTCCTCCCCCTCTGCCTGGCCGAGGCCACTCCACGTGGCTTCCACAAGGACTCCCAGCCCCATCCAGGAGCTTCCCCAAGGTAGCTGTGTTAGTCTGTTGCTGCAAAATAGTCCAAGAGTTCAAATAGCACCTTTAAGACTAACAAATAGCACCTTTAAGATTAACCTTTAAGACTAAGACTGAGTGGTGGGTGTGGCCTTATGACACACTTCCCGTGATGTCAGGGTGTGTGTGGCCTCATGACACACGTCCGGTGATGTCAGGGGGTGTGGCATATGCTAATGTGTTATGCTAATGAGTTCCCCTAGCTCTTTTTCTACGAAACGACCCCTGCCTGGGCCCCTGTCCTGCAATTCATGGAAGACCACTATCTTCTTCCTTCTGACATCAGCTACCGCACTCGGCTCCACCTATAATAGCACCTTTTGCTTCTGACCACCGTTGAGACCTCTCATGATTGACCGAGTCCCCCCCTTTTCTTTTTCTTTTCTTTTTCTCCCCCCCCCCCTGTTGTTTATGTTCCTTTTC
>NW_015174469.1:0-10687 GCF_001447785.1 Gekko japonicus | reverse complement strand
GGCCTCCACAAGGACTCCCAGCCCCATCCAGGAGCTTCCCCAAGGTAGCTGTGTTAGTCTGTTGCTGCAAAATAGTCCAAGAGTTCAAATAGCACCTTTAAGACTAACAAATAGCACCTTTAAGACTAGCCTTTAAGACTAAGACTAACTGAGTGGTGGGTGTGGCCTTATGACACACTTCCGGTGATGTCAGGGGGTGTGTGGCCTCATGACACTTCCGGTGATGGCAGGGTGTGTGTGGCCTTATGACACACTTCCGGTGATGGCAGGGGGTGTGTGGCCTCATGACACACGTCCGGTGATGTCAGGGGGTGTGGCATATGCTAATGTGTTATGCTAATGAGTTCCCCTAGCTCTTTTTCTACGAAACGGCCCCTGCCTGGGCCCCTGTCCTGCAATTCATGGAAGACCACTATCTTCTTCCTTCTGACATCAGCTACCACACTCGGCTCCACCTATAACAGCACCTTTTGCTTCTGACCACCTTTGAGACCTCTCATGATTGACCGAGCCCCCCCTTTCTTTTTCTTTTCTTTTTCTCCCCCCCCCACTGTTGTTTATATTCCTTCTCATAAATCGACAACACCCACCTTACTTTGGGTACTCTGTTGGAGTTCTTACAGTTCTACACACTAAGTTGATATCTCCTCCCACATGCTCTGCATTCTATAGAATCTACATAGTAGTTGATAGTTTAAGGATGCGATTTGTACTAGATCTGTACTGTAATGCATCACTTTGAGACCATGTTCTGCTTTGATGCTCTCATTCTGCTTTGTATTGCAATCTCAGTTTTAAGAAAGTTTGAAAATTAGAAAAAGAATGAAGAATTTTATGCAACCCAAACTTCTCACGTAAGCAAAATTAGGTGAAGGTGAAGGTTTCCTTGCTTGAAAGCCAGTCGAGTCCGACTCTAGGGTTGCGGTGCTCATCTCCGTTTCAAAGCCGAAGAGCCAGCGCTGTCCGAAGACGTTTCCGTGGTCATGTGGCCGGCATGACTAAACAGCAAGGCGCACGGAACGCTGTCACCTTCCCACTGAAGTGGTACCTATTTATCTACTTGCAATTTCTTGCTTTCGAACTGCTAGGTTTGGCAGGAGCTGGAACTAGAGATGGGAGCTCACTCCGTCATGCGGCACACTCGGGTCTCAAACTGCTGAACTACCGACCTTCCGCAGCCTGCAGTTCAGCATCTCAACCCCTTGAGCCACCGCAGCTCCTTATCTTCTTATACCTACCTTCTAATACCATGGAAGGAAAGGTGGAACTCCTTGCCGAAGTGTATGCCTTCCTGCTATTACAACTGATTTCCCGGTGACAGAGATCAGTTCACCTGGAAAAAATGGCCACTTTGGCATTATACCCACTGAAGTCCCTCCCCTCCACAAACCCCGCCCTCCTCAGGCTCCACCCCCAGGACCTCCAGGTATTTCCCAACCCGGAGCTGGCGACCCTACACAACAACGCTGAGGCTGACAGAGAAGCCCTCCCAAGGTTATGGAAACCAGGGGGTGACCTGTTTGTGTGGATTGTCCCCAGGTCCACGAAGCGTTGTGCCATATCAGAAAGGGAACTTTAGATCTTCAGCTTTAAGTGGTTCACCATGGAAGATGGAGAAGAAGAAGAAGAAGAAGAAGAGATTGGATTTATACCCTGCCCTTCACTCAGAGTCAACTGCTAGGTTGGCAGGAGCTGGAACTAGAGACGGGAGCTCACTCCGTCATGTGGCAACTCGGGTCTCGGACTGCTGAACTACTGACCTTCCACAGCCTGCAGTTCAGCGTCTTAACCACTTGAGCCAGTAATTCAAGGAATGCAAGTAATTCCTATGAAGACCACAAGCCAATCCAGTGCCGGGAGTCTCTAGAAACTCAATAAATGACAATGTGCAAAAGTCTCTAAGGACCTTGATGAAGCACAGTCTCTAAGGACTCAAATTGTAAAGATGAAGTGACAACATGCATGAGACCACAGCAGACATGGCTAATAGAAGTTTGGGGTCAGTTTCTTCTGAAAAGTCTAATGGATGTTGGAAAGAAGGTGCATGAATGGCGGGGAACTTGTTAACTCAGAAATAAGAAGCTGCATGTTCTTTTCTGGCATTAGAAGTCCACAGTTTTGACTCTTGAGGGATACAGTGCCAGTCTGAGTGGTATTTGGCTTTACAGTGAGGTTGGAAAGCCAGAATTGCAGCAAGCAGTCAGCTTCTGCCAACTGGGTAACAGAACCTCCTTCTTGGCAGCCAACGCTTGGAGCGGTTGCGTTAAACAAGGAACGATATACCTCACTCGGCTTGAATTCATTAACCTTCTCATACTTGCAGCTTTCTGAGCTTAGGCACCTTTCAGTCAGTTTCCTGGCACCTCCTGGCTTTAACCCTTGACAGGGAACACCACGGTATGTGTCACAAGAGCTGGACGACCCCTCGTCGCTGTCGCTGGATCCCGACAGTTGCGGACTAGCTGCCACCATGCCCCAACTCCCGGAGGAACCACAGAGGCCTCAGACTATGGGGAGGGGAGGAGGTTACGACTCACCAACGTGTCGCCAGTGCCTCATCCTCCCCGGCCTCTGCCTTCATTCCTCCCTTTTATTCCCTCCCCGTGCCACCTGCTTCCCCCTGCGCTCCACCCTCCATCCTCCCCCTCAGCCCCGCCCCTTCCTGTTATGCAGGGATGCTGAGCCGTGGGTGTGGCTTCCTCCCAGCTCTCTCTTTCTGGCCTTAGTGGTTGTGTTGGCCCCGCGTCTCTCCCTCCCCAAGCCGCTCTGGGTCGTGGACGGGCCCTCGCCCCAGGCCATTGGCCCGGCGCGGTCCCCTTTCCTCCTCCCGAGGCTTCTCCCCATGGGGCCGGACGCTCATCAGGGGTGATGTCGCCTGGGCATCCTGGAGCCATTGGCCAACCAGGCATTGTGGCCAACCAGGCATTAGCCTGGGAAACAGTTTCAAAAACCACAACTCAGGGCAGCTGGCTGGCTACTATCCCCTCACTTCTGGGTGACATCATCACATTGGAGACATTGGAGGGTGGTGCTGTGCTTTTTGATCAGCTTGTGCCAGCCCACTTGTTACTCAAATAGGCAGTCTCCTACATTAGTTGAGGGAATTAGCCAAGGAGACAGGGCAAGAAGTGAAGATCCTCCACCTATATATACCAGGATTTTTTCCCTTCAGGAGAACTCTCAAATAAACCAGGCAGATGTTCAACCAGAAAGGTTTTTATTAAAAAAAGAATAAAATCAAAATATGCACAATAAACATACACAAGACACATATAAGAGCTGCCTTAAAAAAGCAGGGAGGAAGGGGAAAGCTTTTTAGGGAATAGTGATAATTACTAATCCTGACGAGGTCCATAGAAGCAGCAAGTTGAAGAGCAAAAAGGCCAGCATTTTGGAAGGTGAGTGAGGAGAGCCTGCAAAGTCGGGGTGTATGTGGTTGGCACCAGGAACACACACAAACACACACTACTGGGTACCAAGGTGCCATAGTTATAGGGCAGAACGTCCCCTAAAGTGGGGATGATGTGCTTGCCAGAAAACAGTGACTTAATGGCTTTATCGGAGGAAGACAAAGGTGTGTGAGAGGCTTGATGGCTTCATATGCACCAGATGGGAAGTGCAATTTGGGAAGGCAGATAGAATGAAGCATTACTTAATGTCTACCTAATCAAGGATAATGGGTGCAGGGCGGGGTACAAATCGAATTAAATAAATACTTGGATGGGAGACCACCAAGGAAGTCCCGGGTCCCGGTGGAGAGGAAGGCCATGGGAAACCGCCTCTGTTTGTCTCTCGTCTTGGAAACACTACAGGCTTGCCCTAAGTCGGCTGCACCTTAGGAGAAATCGAGCATTCTGAGCTGGGTCTCTCTGATGCTCAAACGTGCTCTTTGCAAAAAGTCCAAGCAATGTTAATTTTAATATTTTAAACTACGGTTTAATGCTACTTTCAAAACGTGGAAGTTAGTAGTGGTAAGAATTGCAGCTGAGTTTGATTTCCCACCCACCCCTTCTTGCCTTTCTGAATCTTTCCAGCACATGCCGTTAGCGAGTGACCTTCCCGCGATTACCATCTGCTCGGAGAGGAGGGTCGCGGGGGTCTCCGGCTCTTTGTGTGTCTCCTTGTCCTTTTCACCCCAGCTGCTTTCCCAAGCTTCTCGAGGAGGCCAACATCCTCTCGAAACATTCGCCCGCATGTCCCGTCTTCCCCAAGATTCTCAACAGATGCAGCTGCCGAGACTGGTTTGCTGCTGGTGGCAGATTAATTGCACTTGGAGTATTTCCATTTGGGGGGGGGGGAAACAAATGAAAACTTTGGGACAAATGATCTACAAATTGAATGGGTAAAATCCAAATAAACTTTCTTGGGCTTTGTAGATGCAAGGTGTTAATAACAACAACAACAACAATAATATCACCAGGAAAGGATCATAGAATCATAGAATGTTAAGAGTTGGAAGGGACCTTGCAGGTCATCTAGTCCAAACCCTGGGTTAGGACGGGGGACTTACTTTTGCCCTGTCTTTGGCTTCATGAATGGTGACATACATGCTCAGTCTTAGAAAAGGGCAAAAGTCCCTTAGCAACTTAACATTTGTGGCAGGGTATGAGCTGTCATGAGTAGCTGCTCGCTTCTTCGGTAACACACGAAAGCTCATCCCTTGCCGCAAATTTTGTTAGTCTTTAAGGTGCTACAAGACTCTTGTTCTTTGCAGGAGGAGGAGGAGATTGGATTTCTACCCCGCCGTTCACCACCCAAAGGAGTCTCAGAGCGGCTCACAAACTCCTTTCCCTTCCCCTCCCCACAACAGACACCCTGTGAGGCAGGTGGGGCTGGGAGAGCTATTGAGAGAAGAAGGAGATTGGATTTATACCCCATGGCCCTTCACTACCTGAAGGTGTCTCAGAGCGGCTCACAAACGCCTTTCCCTTCCCCTCCCCACAACAGACACCCTGTGAGGTAAGTGGGGCTGGGGGAGCTATTGAGAGAAGAAGAAGAAGAAGAGATTGGATTTATACCCCACCCTTCACTACCCAAAGGAGTCTCAGAGCGGCTTACAAACTCCTTTCCCTTTCCCTCCCCACCACAGACACCCTGGGAGGGAGGGGGAGCTCTGAAAGAACTTATGACTGACCCAGCAGCTGCATGTGGAGGACTGGGGAATCAAACCTGGTTCTCCCAGATTAGAGTCTGCGCCCCAGTTTGATGTAGTTAAGTGTGCGGACTCTGGGAGAACCAGGTTTGATTCCCCACTCCTCCACTTGCACCTGGCCGGATGACCTTGGGCAAGCCGTAGTTCTGATAAGAGCTGTCCTTGAAAAAAGATCAGTTTCTGTCAAGAGCTCTCTCAGACCCGCCTACCTCACAGGGTGTCTGTTGTGGGGAGGGGAAGGGAAAGGAGTTTGTAAGCCGCCCTGAGACACCTTTGGGTAGTGAAGGGCGGGGTATAAATCCAATCTCTTCTTCTTCCTAAACAATACACCAAACTGGCATTCTGCTGCTACAGACAGACAAACACAACTACCCAATCCTGATCTACGCCCAGCCTTTGTGGTCAATAAATCACAACTTTGGTGTGCCTTAGTTTCTTCCAGTCCAAACTGCTGGTGGTAACAATTCCAAGAATACAGCCAGGGTTGCCACGCCAGCCTTCAAATGGGGCCTGAAGTTTTCACAGAATCAAAACTCGTCTCCAGGCTACAGAGAATGGTTTCCTTGGAGGAAGGGGCAGCTTCAGAGCGTACACAATACAAGAACATGTGGACACTCAATGAAATTCATGAGCCGTAGGCTTAGAAGCGATCAGAGGAAGTCTTTCTTCACCCAACAGGTCAATAACAGGTGGAAGTCACTGCTGCGAGAAGTAGTGGTGGCTACAAGCATAGACAACTTCAAGATGGGATTGGATAAACATCTGGAGCAGAGGTCCATCAGTGGCTCTTAGCCACAAGGTATACATAGGAAGTCTCAGTCTGGGGCAAGGGATGCTCCGTATTCTTGGTGCTTGGGGGGGGCAACAGTGGGAGGGCTTCTAGTGTCCTCTGGCCCCACTGCCAGACCTCCTGATGGCACCTGGTATTTTTGGCCACTGTGTGACACAGAGTGTTGGACTGGATGGGCCATTGGCCTGATCCAACATTGGCTTCTCTTATGTTCTTATGTCTGGGGCAGTGACGCTCTGCAGGGGTCATTTCGTAGAAAAAGAGCTAGGGGAACTCATTAGCATAACTCATTAGCATATGCCACACCCCCTGACATCAGGGGCCCGGCGGTGGACCTGCAAGGCCGGCGGGAGTGCAAGGAAGCCCCGCCAAGGCCCTCCCTGGCCCCAGGCAGGCAGGGGTGGGGAGAGGCAGGGAGGAAGCAACTTACCCTCCCTTTTCTCCTGCCTCCTCCTGGCTGAATGAGGGCTGGAAGCAGGAGGCGGGGCTTCGTCATGTGCCCCGCCCCCTGCACCTCACCCGGGGGAACTGCGTTCCCCCCATACCCCCCCCCCGAAATGACCTCTGACGCTCTGTATTATTGGTGCTTGGGGGGGGGACAAAAGTGGGAGGGCTTTTGGAGTTCTGGCCCCACTGGTGGACCTCCTGATGGCACCTGATATTTTTGGCCACTGTGTGACACAGAGTGGTGGACTGGATGGGCCACTGGCCTGATCCAACATGGCTTCCCTTATGTTCTTACGTCTGGGGCAGTGATGCTCTGTGTTCTTGGTGCTTGGTGGGGCAACCGTGGAAGGGCTTCTAGTGTCCTGGCCCCACTGCCGGACCTCCTGATATCCCCTGGTATTTTTGGCCACTGTGTGACACAGAGTGTTGGACTGGATGGGCCACTGGCCTGACCCAACAGGGCTTCTCTTATGTTCTTGTGTCTGGGGCCACACTGGGCATGATTTGCATGATGAGAAAACAATTTGCATAATATGAAAATGAGGTATCCCTGATTTGTCCCTGTTTAGCCTTTGAGATCTGAAGAGTCTGGGCTAGTTTGGGCCATCCAGGTCTCGGGGCAAAAGACATACAGAGGTGGTTACCCGTTGCCTCCCTCTGTGCAACAACCCTGGACTCCCCTGGTGGTCTCCCCTCCACGTACTAACCCAGGGACGACCCTGCTTAGCTTTTGAGACCTGGCGAGTTTGGGCTAGCCTGGGCCATCCAGGTCAAGGCCCATCGAATCTAGACGACTCCTTTCAAAATAAAGGCCCTCCAGGGTGTGCACATCATTGCAAACGTGAGCTTGGGATGTGACAAAAGAGAAGGAACGCGGTTCAGAAAGGACAGGAAGCACAGAGCGGTCGCCAAATGGGAGCGTCAGGGTTTATTTCTATTTGACTTCAGTCAACACTTTGCAGCGGCGATGCCTCACTGCCTCACCCGCCCGTAGGCAAGCGGGGGCTCTACGACGAAGTCCAAGTCTTTCGATGTGGGTCACAGCCCATTCCTGCCACCACGGCCCACACTGGTGTCCATTCATGCTCGGCTTTGGGTAGCGCAGTGTTCTGTGTATTCTTCGGTCAATTTTTAGCAGCCCCCCGCTCACCTGGACAACTGCCGATATCCCAAGTCATGGAAATCTCCGGACATTCCCATTGTTCTGTCAAAGACTCTCATTCCCGTAGCACCCAATTAATATCACCTCTCTGAACACCACTGAATGGCCGCTCTCCTCTCACATGGCTTCTGTCTGCTCCATAGCTCCGCTCGGTCGTTATTGCTTCAGCGTCTTTTCTTCTCGCACCAAATGCTCCATCAGGTCAAGGCTGAAGCGCCACGAGTCCTGGCTCTACTCTACCTGGGAGGGGTCTCTTTGTTGACGAGTCCACTTTTCAGCCAGCTGCTTTTGGCCACTTGACCCACCGCAGGTCGGGAGGCGGGACTGAACTGCAGCAGCTGGGCGATCAAAGCTTTGCAGGGATCGGGCAAGGCGGGAATACCCTCTGGATAGAAGACTCCCTTCTTTTGGCGGCGAGGCATGCTGTGGATGTGGGTGTCGTCAAAGGGCATGCACCCGGTTACCATCACGTACAGCACTACCCCCAAGCTCCAAATATCGTACTTCTTGGGGTCATAGGGAATGCCCAGCAGCACCTCAGGGGAGGCGTAGGCCGCAGACCCGCAGTAGGTGGTGCTCAGGTCCGGATACCCATGCGATTCCCTGCCAAAGCCAAAGTCAGTCAACTTTGCCCTGCGGGTATCCGCGGTGAGCAGCACGTTCTCGCACTTGAGGTCGCGGTGCACCAGGTTGCGGTCGTGCAAGTAGCGGACGGCTCCCACGACCTGGGAAAAGATGTCCCGTGCTTCCGGGGTGCAGGGCAGCTGCCCCAGGTGTTGCACCAGTTGGAGCAAGTCAGTGGAGGCGGCTTCCATCACGATGTACAGCTTCCCATTGCACACCTCAATGAACTCGAAGACTCGCACGATGTTGGGGTGGCGGATGGCCCGTAAGATGGAGAGCTCTCGCGGGAGGAACTTGTGCACGAAGTCAGGGGGCGCCCGGCGTCGGTCGACCACCTTGATGGCGAGCGGCCCTTTGTACTTGGCCGAGGTGGCCACCCTCACCTTGGAATAGCTCCCCTCGCCCAGCGTCTGGCCCAGCTTGTAGCCGAGCTCGCTGAGCCATCTGTCCCCTCCAGAACTCTTCGACATGGTGCAGGAGAGCTCCGACGGGAATGACCGGGGCCTGGATTTCAAAGCTAGGGTTGGAGTCCTTTAACCCATTTTGTTGTGGTGGGTGTTGATCTTCACCCCCCCATTTTCCCCACTAAGTGTCTTGAGGCAGGAGCAGCAGACAGACTAGCCGGGTATTGTGATGTCCCAGGAGTGTCACGGGTCACTCCCCCTTTGGGTTGCCGGGGACATCTGGGCCCTCTTCATACCTGCCATTAGGGCATGCACAAACCCCAAGGGACTCGTAGCGATCACTTCTTTACATTTACTGGTATACCTTTTTAAAACTTGGGACTTGGGGCTAAGGGCGATGCCGTTACAGAGCCGATATCCTTCATGCGGAATTTAAATTCCTTACGGGAAATGCGACTGAACAAACACTGTGATGTGATGGCTACGACACTTAGGCTCTGATCAAACACAGAAGTCGCCGCGGGATACTCACGGATGCCGGGCGGATTCAACGGGCGTGATCACACAAGGACATCTGGCAAGCGCTGTGCACCCGTTGGCAAGCCGTCGCATTCCACCAAAGATTCGGAGTTAAAAGCTACTGCAGAAACTCCACTATTTTACACTTGCGACGGGCCACAGATGGACGTCCTCCATCTGATCGCTCCAGCGCCACATGAAGCGCGCCGGAGACATGCGCCGACCTACCCTCGATTCCCTGCCATCGCATCTGATCGTGTTCGGCTGGGTCACAAGTGCGGCACAGCGATAAGCCACGCCTCCCCCCCCGCGTTCTCTGGCCGGTGTGAATGGGACTTTAATAAATCATAGCATTGGGAAAAGTGCAGAAAAGGGCAACTAGAATGATAGAAGGGTCGGAACACTTTCCCTATGAAGAAAGGTTAAAGCACTTGGGGCTCTTTAGCTTAGAGAAATGACGGCTGAGGGGTGACATGATCAAGGTTTACAAGATGATGCTTGGGACAGAGCAAGTCGAGAAAGAAGTCCTTTTCTCCCTTTCTCACAAGACAAGAACTCGTGGGCACTCAAAATTGCTGAGCAGTTGGGTTAGAACGGATAAAAGGAAGTCCTTCTTCACCCAAAGAGTGATTAACACCTGGAATTCACTGCCACAGGAGGTGGTGGCAGCTACAAGCATGGACAGCTTCAAAAGGGAATTAGATAAGCATCTGGAGCAGAGGTCCATCAGTGGCTATTAGTCACAAGGTATAGATGGGGACTCTCAGTCTGGGGCAAGTGATGCTCTGTATTCTTGGTGCTGGGGGGGGCAACAGTGGAAGGGCTCCTGGTGTCCTGGCCCCACTGCTGGACCTCCTGATGGCCCCTGGTATTTCTGACCATTGTGTGACACAGAGTGTTGGACTGGACGGGCCATTGGCCTGATCCAACATTGGCTTCTCTTATGTTCTTAAATCTTTGCATATTAAAGATTGTATTACATTATACATAAATAAATATTTATAATACTACAAGGGAAAAGCCCATCCATCTCCATCCATCTTTTCCTTGTTGTAATATAAAGTTTTATGTTTATCTCCCAGGTAGATCGGCATTCAGTCGTATTTCCTGTGAGGGTAACTGTGATCCCTCGTGTGGGTCCCCCCGCCCCAAATTTAAATTCTTGGCATCTCCACTTGAAAGGGAGTGCAGTCGGTAGGGTTGCCAGGCTCCAGGTGTAGCCTGGAGGGCTCCCGTCATTACAACATCTCCAGATCGATCAAAGTGGGTAGCCATGTCGGCCTGAAGCGACAGAACAAAGTTCGAGTCCAGCGGCACCTTGAGGACCACCAAGGTTTTATTCAAGGCGTGAGCTTTCATGGGCACGCACGCTTCGTCAGACGAAGAAATGGAATTGCAGGTCATAGTTGTATGCATAGATGGTGCCACAATGTGCATGTACACGAAAGCTCACACCTTGAATAAAATTTTGGTGGTCTCAGAAGTGCCACTGGACTCGGACTTTGTCCTAACATCTCCAGATGATATCGGTTCCACCTGGCGAAAATGGCTGCTTCAGAAGGTGGACTCCGTGGCACTCTGCCCCAATG
>NW_015174468.1:2710-19949 GCF_001447785.1 Gekko japonicus | reverse complement strand
ACTGCAATCATGTCCCCTCTAAGTCTTCTAATGTGTGGCTTCCATTCAGTGAGCCTGTGGGGTGACATGATTGAGGTTTATAAGATTATGCATGGGAAAGAGCAGGTAGAGAAAGAGGTACTTTTCTCCCTTTCTCACAATACAAGAACTCGTGGGCACTCCATGAAATTGCTGAGCGGTCGGGTTAGAACGGATAAAAGGAAGTACTTCTTCACCCAAGGAGTGATTAACACTTGGAATTCACTGCCACAGGAAGTGGTGGTGGCTACAAGCATGGACACCTTCAAAAGAGAATTGGATAAGCATATGGAGCAGAGGTCCATCAGTGGCTATTAGCCACAAGGTATAGATAGGGGCTCTGGGGCAAGTGATGCTCTGTCTTCTTGGTGCTTGGGGGGGGTCAACAGTGGGAGGGCTTCTAATGTCCTGGCCCCGCTGGTGGACCTCCTGATGGCACCTGGTATTTCTGGCCACTGTGTGACACAGAGTGTTGGACTGGATGGGTCTTTGGCCTGATCCAACATTGGCGTGTCTTATGTTCTTATGTGTTAATGACTCTTTGTCTGGGATTTGCCTTCCTCCTCTGTCCCTCTAGTTGCCCAGGGATCCTGTAAAATCGAGGATGAAAACAAAAACAAAAACCACCAGACTTGGGAGCCTTCAAATGCTGGCCCCTGATATTTTTTAGACTTCTGTAAATGTTTGAGACATGATTACCAGAATTCCGGGGCGGGGGGGGGGCTTTTGCTCTGGATGTGTGTCAAATGTTGTCAAGTCACTTCCAACTTCTGGTGATGCTATGAATTAATGACCTGCAGAGCATCCTGTCATTAAGAGCCCATTAACAGCCTTGCTCGGGTCTTGCAAACCAAGGACCCTGACTTCCTTGATGGAGTTCATCCATCTCGTGCTGGGTCTTCCACTTTTCCTCCCACCTTCAGCTTTCCCTGTGGTTCTTAAGTCACACAATCAAGTCCGACTCTTTGAGACCCCGTGGACCACGTCATGCCAGGCCCCCCTGTCTTCCGTCGTTCTCCAGAGTTTGCTCAACTTTATGTCCATTGCCTTGATAACACTGTCTAACCATCTCATCCCTTGGCGTCCCCTTCTTCTTTTATCTTCAATCTTTCCCAGCATCTGGGTCTTCTCCAGTGAGGACTCCCTTCTCATTTGGTGGCCAAAGTGTTTGAGCTTCAGCTTCAGTCTCTGGCTTTCCAGGGAACTGTCAGGGTTGATTTCTTTTAGGATTGGCTGATTTGATCTCCTTGAAGTCCAGGGGACTCTCAAGAGTCTTCTCCAGCACCATAATTCGAAAGCATCTATTCTTCAACACTCGGCCTTCCTTATGGTCCAACTATTGCAGCCATACATCACTACTGTACACAGAGAGTGCTTAAAATGTGGAATTTGCTGCCAGAGGATGTAGTGACAGCCAGAGATATAAACAGCTTTAAAAGGGGATTAAATAGATTCATGGGGAAGAGGTCTATCAGTGGCTACTTGCCATGGTGACTGTGGGGAACCTCCATATTCAAAGGCACTAATCCTCTGAATCCCAGAACCAGGGGGCGACATCAGGGGGAGGCCTCATCCTTTAAGCCCTGTTGTTGGCTCTCCAGAGGAACTGGTTGGCCGCTGTGTGAGACAGGATGCTGGACTAAATGGACCACTGGTCTGATCCAGCAGGGCTCTTCTTATGCTCTTATGAAGGCCTTGGCCTCTCTGCCCTGTTGTTGGCCCTCCAGAGGAACTGGTTGGCCACTGTGTGAGACAGGATGCTGGACTAGATGAACCACTGGTCTGATCCATCAGGGCCCTTCTTATGTTTTTATGACTGAAGGGGACTTCCATATAGAGAGGTAATAATCCTCTGAATCCCAGTGCCAAGAGTCAATATCAGGGGAAGGCCTTGACCTGTATTCCCTGTTGTTGGCTGTGAGGAGGAACTGGTTGGCTGCTGTTTGAATCAGAATTCTGGACTAGATGGGCCACTGGTCTGATCCAGCAGGGCTCTTCTGATGTTCTTATGAAGGCCTCGGCCTCTCTGCTCTGTTGTTGGCCCTCCAGAGGAACTGGTTGGCCACTGTGTGAGACAGGATGCTGGACTAGATGGACCACTGACTGGTTTGATCCAGCAGGGCTCTTCTTATATTCTTATGAAGGCCTTGTTCTGTATGCCCTGTTGTTGTCCCTCCAGATGAACTGGCTGGTCACTGTGTGAGACAGGAGGCTGGACTAGATGGACCCCTTGTCTGATCCTGGGGGGCTCTCCTTATGTTCTTTAGCTTTTTTAAAAAAAAAAATGGTCCAACCATTTGTGTTTCAAGTCACTTGGCAATGGGATTCTTTATCTGGCATACAGCAACCCCCCCTCCCAGTAACCTCATGGTACAATGTTTCTCCCCCCCCCTGCACTGATAGTCTGTTCTTCCTTCTCTTTAATTTGCCCACATGCAGAGAATTGCAAAAGGACTGGCTAAAAAAATGCAGGCAGAGAGCTCTGTCAAGTGGGCCAGAGCCACCTGCAGGGAGGAAAAGCAAGGTTGCAGTTTGGAGGAGACAGGTGTGCTGATTAGGAGCAGAGGGGGGACAAGCTATGCACTCAGGGTGTTTGCTTTGCCTTCAAGGACAATGTTGTAGGACACGTCACACAGTCATCATCATTAAGGGACTGCTTGCACACTGGCCCTACCACAAGCTCCTTCCTATTTCTGCTTCTTTGTCATTCAAGAAATGCACACTCCGCTCCTCCTTGATTCCTGTTTCACATGAACTATTGAATCAGTTCCAGAACTTGAGCATGCACAGACTGACCAGGCAATTGTGGTGTGGCTCTTTTTGTAGCAGGAACTCCTTTGCATATTAGGCGATACACCCCTAATGTAGCCAATCCTCCAAGATCTTACAGTAGCCCCTGTAAGAAGAGCTCTGTAAGCTCTTGGAGGATTGGCGACCTTGGGGGTGTGTCGCCGAGCAGGGGTCTTGTTGTAGAAAAAGAGCTGCCGGAGCTCATTAGCATAACTCATTAGCATAACTTATTTGCATATGCCACACCCCCTGACATCACCGGAAGTGACAGAAGGCCACACCCCCTGACATCACCGGAAGTGTGTCAGAAGGCCCGGCTACTTACCCTCCTGCTTCATCCTCATTCCCAAACGGAATGAGGATCGAAGCAGAGGGCGGGGTAAAGAAGGGGGCGGGGCTTCACCACGTGACCGCCCCGCCCCCTAGAGGTTCTCTTCCGGAGCTCCGTACCTGAGAGCTCCCCCCCGACTAGAGCCCTGTCGCCGAGTATGAAAAGGAGTTCCTGCTACAAAAAGAGCCCTGTAAAAGTGTGTGTGTTCTTTTGCATCTCCCCTCCCATTTTACCAGCCCACACATAGAAACATAGACGTAGAAGGGACCTCAAGGGACATCTAGTCGAACCCCAGGAACAACATTGGAAATCTACAATTATCCCACCCCACTCTCCCAGTGACCCTTGCCAGTTTGGTGTAGTGGTTAAATTCACGGACTCTAATCTGGAAGAACCGGGTTTGAGTCCCTGCTCCTCCACTTGCACCTGCTGGATGACCTTAGGCAAGCCATAGTTCTGATAAGAGCTGTTTTCAAAAAGAGCAGTTTCTGTCAAGAGCTCTCTCAGCCCCGCCTCTTTCACAGGGTGTCTGTTGTGGGGAGGGGAAGGGGAAGGAGTTTGTAAGCCGCTCTGAGACTCCTCTGGGTAGTGAAGGGTGGGGTATAAATCCAATCTCCAGTCTCCTCCTCCTCCTCTTCTTCTTCTTTGTTTGGAGGAAAGGGGGGACTCCAGGATCCCTGGGCCAATCTGTCCTGGAGGAAAATTGCTTCTTGACCCCAAGTGGTGATCAGCATTTCCATGGGCATGTAAGAAAGGGCCACAAGAACTAAGCACTGAGGCAACCCTTCCTGCCCTCCCTAAGTTCACAGAATGATGCACAGAATCAGCATTGCTGTCAGATGGCCTCCATCCTCTATGTGAGAGCCCTTCAAATAGTTGAAGGTGGCTATCATTTCACATGACCCTTGATAAAATGTTACCCAAAGAAGCAAGATCAGTGTGCTTGCAGGTAAGAGTGGTTGAGCAGTGGAACGGACTGCCTCGGGAGGTGGCGGATGCTCCTTCGCTGGACGTTTTCAAGTGGAGGCTGGACGACCATTTTTCAGGTGTGTTGTAGGTATGTGGGGCTATCTTTCAGCTATGCTCCTGCAGAGTGCAGGGGGTTGGACTAGATGACCTGCAAGGTCCCTTCCGACTCTAACATTCTGTGATTCTATGATCACATCAGGATCATTTTATGCCCTCATCTAAGCAATGTGTTGGCAGAAATCAGTCATATTGACAATAAGATTGATGTTTTGCAGTGCTATAGCAATATGGACATACAACGATGCAGGATTCATAACACTTTTGGAAATTTCCCACTAACAGAAGGGTAACGTTTCTCCTAAATTCTCTTTCCTGCCATGGTCCTCTGATTTGCCCCTCAGGAATAGACTTGGGAATAATAATAATAATAAGAAGAAGAAGAAGAAGAAGAAGAAGAAGAAGAAGAAGAAGAAAGATTGGATTTATATCCCGCCCTTCACTCAGAGTCTCAGAGAGGCTTACAAACTCCTTTACCTTACCTTCCCCACAACAGACACCCTGTGAGGTAGGTGGGGCTGAAAGACCTCTTTCCAGAACTGTCCTTGAGAAAACAGCTCTGAAAGAACTTGTGACTGACCCCAGGTCATCCAGCAGGTGCAAGTGGAGACGTGGGGAATCAAACCCGGTTCTCCCAGATTAGAGTCCGCACACTTAAACCACTACACCAACTATAACTGGCAGGAAAGTTATATTCTGGTGATGGCCATTCTTATTTTTATCAGCTAGATTCCAGTACAATAGCACCTTAGGGACCAACAAGATTTCCAGGGTAGAAGCTTTCGAGAGTCAACCCTCCCTTCATCAGATACAAGTCAGAACGGAGATTTCGAAGTACTCCTGTTCCACTCAGAAGGTGGCAGGAGTGTTGAAAAGAAGGCATTCAGGATGCAAAGGTATAAACACCTTTCAATTTAATAATACCTTTCGATTTATTAATCGCTTTCCCCACAAGTGGGCTCAAAGTGATTTACAGTTACACTTTAGACAGGGGACTAACAATGTTTCATAGGGGATAGGAAAGACAACATATAATTCATTTTAATTGCACATGCTGTAACTGCACGGTGGAAACGTCTCTGGCTTGGACCAGTCATGTCCCAAATGGCTTCGTTGACCGGCTTGATGACATTAGGGCTTCAGGACCCATATGTCGTATCGCCACACTGCCACTGCCTGGCTGAAATATCCCATTGCAGGGATTTTTTGTAGCCGAGTAATTCTTCCGCCTTTCCGGTCCTGGGGCAGGACATCACACACACGGCAGCTAACACCTTCCCACAGGGGAGTTGCTGTGCCCACCCTCTCTAAGGAGTGGTTCCCATTCTATCTACTCAACGAGGCTTTCGAATCGCTGGGTGGACGATGAGCTAGAGACAACAGGCTGGCTGCTCACACCAGTGCGGGGCTTGAACTGACACAGTTCGGATGTTAAGGCAGTGGGATATACCTTTCCCTTCCCCTCCCCACAACAGGTATGATGCACGTTGGTTAGCAGAAAATGTCGCTTAGTTCCAAGTTATTTGGAGTTTCAAAAATCTGGAAAAGAAATGCAGATGCTGAGAAATGTGGGGAACCCTCTTAGTTCCTGAAAGAATTTTCCAATTCCTTCTATGACCTCAGGACCACCCATGAAGGCAAAGAGGCTTCACCTCCAGTTCCATGCAAGGCTTTCCCATTTACAATGCCAGCTGAGCCCTGTTTCATCTGCAGAATTGCTACGTTTATTGAAGTCGATGAGAAAATCTTTTAGAAGAGCTTCCTGCACATCTAGGACTCTTCCGCATTCTTATTTTCGTTGCTTGTGTGCCCCATTGCTCTTTTTTGTGACACATTTTTCTTCCTTTAGTGGTCAGAGGACAGCAGAAGACAGGAGGGCCTGGCGAGATCTTGTCCATGGGGCCGCGAAGAGTCGGACTCGACTGTGCGACTGAACAAAAACAAGAAGTGGTCAATTTGATATTACATTGCTCTATGTCCAACATAAACACCTGCAGGACATACAGTGATGTAATATTTAATTGACAGCTAGAGGGAGCAAAACACAAGCAGAGAAGAAGAGCAACCTCAAAGCAATTTGGACACATAAGCAATGAAAATAAGAAAGAGGGAGAACCCTCATGCAGACTTATGGAGGTTTTGAATCAAAATTGTTGGTGTTTTTCCCTCCTGTAGACATGGTGCCAAAAGGTGAAAATCTGGGGAACTGCAAGCCAAATGCTCGGAAACTGGCTGTGGGAGACTGACGCGAGGTAAACAAGAGTCCACAAGGGCATTACTGGATACGCAGACATGAGACTGGGCAGTGACCATGCCAAAGAAGTATCATGCCACAAAGAAGAGGACAACTTTCATTTTTAAGGCATTTTTAAGGAGTGAAAATGCACTTATTCACAGCAATGAACAAACCTCTTGAATAAAACCATTGGTTTTCCAAAAGGTTATGTTTCTGAATCCAATCCAAAGAGTTGGTTGTTATCTTTTGAGTCGTCAACAGTCGGGGCCCAGGGTGCTAAAACACCACCTGCTTCCGTATGAGCTGGCCCAGGAAATATGCTCATCTCTGGAGTAGGAATGAGCTCCAATTTGTTGTTCCCACTGTTTTCCCCATGAAACCCCCCGCCGTTCCCCCTTTGTGTTATTAAACCCATCCTTTGTTTTATTTTTGTAACAAGTTCTGTTTCTTGGCATTATTTTCTCGGAAAAAGCAGGCCCTTGTAAACATTGTTTGGGTATTAGTGGAGGAGCATTGTGTGTATAAATGAAACACAGAAACGGAGCACTGGAAGGGTTCCCAAGGGGCATCTAGGCCAACCCCTTGCACGATGCTACCTACTCCCTCAGTGACCCCTGTGTTATGCCCAGAGGAAGGCAAAAAGCCTCCAGGATCCCTGGGCCAATCTGGTATACTCTGGTGGCGGTCACACGTGTGAGATAACGCGGGCGGGGAGTGAGGCTATTCCCTCCGGAGGAATTTGACCCGCAGTTGCACGACTACACAGTCCGTTGAAGCTGTGGGGGCAGCCCGCCACTGTGTGATCAGACGCAACCGCAGATGAGTCTCTCTTTTTTTGCCATTTGTCCCTGATGCGCTTAAACGGGGAATCGATGAATCGCATCTCAGCACTGAGGGCTCCCTGTGGAGTGTGCGATGATGCGCACAATCAGAAGGGGGGGGGAACAACGGCACGGAGTCGGGATGGCCTGATCAGACCATCCCGATGCTGGAGCGATCAGACAGGGGAAAGTCCGCCCGTGGCCCGTAGCAACCCGTTTGCTACTGGACTTTCCCCGGTGTCTTTTTACTCCGCTTCTGTGGCAGAGCAAAACGGGTTGCTGATGGGTGTGGGAGGCTCCCCAGATGTTCAGTTTGGTGTAGTGGTTAAGTGTGCGGTTTGATTCCCCCACTCCTCCACTTGCACCTGCTGATGTGACCTTGGGTCAGTCACAAGCTCTGGCACAGCTGTTCCCGAAAGAGCAGTTTGTGTCAGAGTTCTCTCAGCCCCACCCACCTCACAGGGTGTCTGTTGTGGGGAGGGGAAGGGAAAGGAGTTTGTAAGCCGCTCTAAGACTCCTTTGGGTAGTGAAGGGCGGGGTATAAATCCAATCTCTTCTCTTCTTCTCTTCTTCTTCATGTCTGACTGCACCCTTTAAATCCACCTAGCATTCACAGCTAAGGTACAGCTAATTGTGTGTGTGATCGTGCTCTTTGTACATTGAAATGGTATACGTTGTATGCCCAAATGCTGTATTATGTGTATAAAGGTAAAGGTCTCCCTTGCTCGAAAGCCAGTCGAATCCGACTCTAGGGTTGCGGTGCTCATCTCCGTTTCAAAGCTGAAGAGCCAGCGCTGTCCGAAGACGTTTCCGTGGTCATGTGGCCGGCATGACTAAACACCAAGGCGCACGGAACGCTGTTACCTTCCCACCGAAGTGGTCCCTATTTATCTACTTGCAATTTCTTGCTTTCGAACTGCTAGGTTGGCAGGAGCTGGAACTAGAGACGGGAGCTCACTCCGTCATGCGGCACACTCGGGTCTCGAACTGCTGAACTACCGACCTTCCACAGCCTGCAGTTCAGCGTCTTAACCACTTGAGCCACCGCAGCTCAAGTGTATAGATACCATCTAATGTGAACACTTGGTGGTGGGTCACTGGAAAAGCCTTTGTTCTGCACGTGGAAGGTTCCAGGTTCAACAATCTCTGCTTAAAAGAGTCAAGTAACAGCTGATGTGAAAGACCTCTGCTTGTGATCTTGGAGCGCTCCTGAAAGAGAAGAGAAGAAGAGAGGAGACTGGATTGATACCCCGCCCTTCACTCGGAATCTCAGGCCTCGGTCACACGGGAGGTTTTGCCCTGCAAGAGGGACGGATTGGGGGCGCAGCAAACGGGCGTGATCACACCGCAACATCTGGGAAGCGGTGTGCACCTGTCCCTGATCCGTCCCTTCAGGCCGGAAACGTGTAGTAAAAAAGAACCTGCAAAAGAGCAGGACTTATCTGAAACGCCACAGCAAGCGTGGCTGTGGGATCGCCGGCGCGCCCGTCTTCAGGAGCATTCGAGGCTCCTGGCCGAACTGCACATGTGCACACATGCGCAGCCGGCTGCCTCGTTCTCCCTTCAGTGGCTCCCCCCCCCGGCATCTGATCGTGCCGGGGAGCAAGTGCTCAGAGCGGCTTACAAACTCCTTTCCCTTTCCCTTCCCACGACAGACACCCTGTGAGGTAGGTGGGGCTGAGAGAACTCTGACAGAAACTGCTCTTTTCCAAGAACACCTCTGAGAGAACTATGGCTTGCCCAAGGTCACATCAGCAGCTGCAAGTGGAGGAGTAGGGAATCAAACCTGGCTCTCCTAGATTAGAGTCCGCACATTTAACCACTACACCAAATGGATTGGACAATACTGAGAGCCAGTTTGGTGTAGTGGTTAGGAGCACAGACTCTAATCTGAGACAACCAGGTTTGATTTCCCACGCCTCCATATGCAGCTACTGGTGTGACCTTGGATGAGTTACAAGTTCTTTCCGAGCTGTTCTCTCTTGGGCAATTCTCGAAAGAGCGCTCTCAGCGGAACCGACTTCACAGGATGTCTGTTGTGGGGAGGGGAAAGGAAAGGAGATTGTAAGCGCCTCTGAAACTCTTTCAGGTAGCGAAGGGTTCGGGTATAAATCCAATCTCCGCTTCTCTTCTTCTTCATAATGGATCAAGAGTCCCAGTCGGTATAAGGCAGCTTCATTATGCAGTGATGACCATGGGCATAAGCAACTTTAAAGGGGGATGAGAAAGATTAATGAAGGATGGGTTTATCAGTAGCTACCAGCCATGGTGACTAAAATGAACCAACAGATTCATAGGCAGACAGCCTCTGAATCCCAGTGCCAGGAGGCAGTATCAGAGGAAGGCCTCAGCCTCTATGATATATTGCTGGCCTTCCAGAGGCACTGGTTGCCCACTGTGTGAGACAGGATGCTTGACTAGATGGACCATTGGTCTTACCAGCAGGGCTCATCTTAGATTCTTATCATGGGAAGGCCTTGTCTTCTATGCCCTGTTGCTGAACCTTGAGAGGCAATGGTTGGCCACCGTGTGAGACAGGATGTTGGACTAGGTCTTACCAGCAGGGCTCTTTTTAGATTTTTATAATGGGAAGGCCTCGGCCTCTATGATCTGTTGTTGAACCTCGAGAGGCACTGGTTGGCCACCGTGTGAGACAGGATGTTGGACTAGGCGGACCACTGGTCTTACCAGCAGGGTTCGTCTTAGATTCTTATCATGGGAAGGCCTCAACCTCTCTGCTCTATTGTTGAACTTTGAGAGGCACTGGTTGGCCACCATGTGAGACAGGATGTTGGACTAGGCGGACCACTGGTCTTACCAGCAGGGTTCGTCTTAGATTCTTATCATGGGAAGGCCATGGCTTCTACGTCCTGTTGTTGAACCTCGAGAGGCACTGGTTGGCCACCATGTGAGACAGGATGTTGGACTAGGCGGACCACTGGTCTTACCAGCAGGGTTCGTCTTAGATTCTTATCATGGGAAGGCCTCAGCCTCTCTGCCCTGTTGTTGACCCTCCAGAAGAACTGGTTGACCACTGTGTGAGACAGGACACTAGAATAGCTCTGGCTGGGCTCTTCTTCTGATCTTCTGTTCATTTGTGGGATGGATCTGCAAAACCATCCATGAAAAGCAGGAAAGAGAAAACAGTGAGAATAATTGGAGATGAGTTCAGGAGCATGTTAGAGACTGAGAAGACTTTCGGGGTATAAACTTCCCAGAATCAAAGCTCCCTTCGTCAGTGAAAAAATATAACCAAATCGAAACTTGGAGGGGCATATTCTGTGAGCCCCCCACCTTCTGAATTGAAGCTGTAAGCAAAGTCATCTATAGGCAGGTGTCTCAGCTTTCAGTCTCCCTCCCCACATCGATTATTCTGCAGTTGGATCTCTTCACACTCTGGCAGTGAGCAGTTCCCTCTCCCAAGGCTTTTAGGAGAAATGCCCACCTGCCTTGGAGACTGTAGCAATCACTGTTGTTCTGACCTTTTCATTATTTTATTCTGCTGGGGGTTTTTTTATCAGTGGCCTTTTCAATTTTTTGACTGTTGTTTTAGAGTTTTATTGTCCCTGTTGTAGATTGCCATTAATTAGAGTATGTCTACTTAATTTGATGTGCCCCATAAAATGCATTGGGAACCAGTTTTGACAGACACGTTTTAAACCATTAGATGTTGGAAATGCAAGTTAAGGGAGGGGCCTTGGCTCAGTGATAAAACATTACACAGTGGCCAAAAATACCAGGTGTCCTCAGGAGGTCCACCTGCGGGGCCAGAACTCCAGAAGCCCTCCCACTCATGCCCCCCCAAGCACCAAGAAAACAGAGCATCACTTGCCGCAGCCAGAGTGTTCCATTTTATGGAGTGCGTAAGAGTTTTTGTATTGTGAGAAAGGGAGAAAAGTACTTCTTTCTCCACCTTCTCCATCCCATGCATAAACTTCTATCATGTCATCCCTCAGTCATCATTTCTAAGAGCTAAAAAGTCCTAATCACTTTAACTTTTCTTCATGAAGGAGGAGGAGGAGATTGGATTTATACCCCGCCCTTCACTCGGTGTCTCAGAGTGGTTTACAATCTCCTTCCCTTCCTTTCCCCACAACAGACACCCTGGGAGGTAGGTGGGGCTGAAGGACTCTCTTTCTGAAAAAGGGGCGGCCACCCTTAAAAGTCCATATAAACTGGGGAAAAGACAAGAAAAGAAAAAATGAAGGCTGAAGGACTCTGAATTGTGCCTTTGAAAATATGGTTTTTAATAATGGGATACTCTGGGGTTTCTCTCTAACAGTTAAATCTAAGTGTTAAAAGATATTTTAGCATGTCTGACGAAGTTCAAAAGATATTAGCGATTCAAGGAATGATTTTGTACTTAAGCTGTTTTAATGATCTCCTTCTATTGGGTTTTTAGTCAGTAGTGGTCATCTTTACTTTCTCCTTAATTGTAGTTCCCTTCCCCTATTTCTTTGTAGTTTGTAGTCTAATTTAAAAAAGCAATAAAAAATTCCCCTCCGGGGGGCCAAAAAAAAAAAATTGCAATCGCACACAGAGTCCACATCTTCAGTGAGTTATCTACCACAGCTCCTAGTTCTCTCTCCTGGTCAGTTACCACCACTTCAACACCATAGACATATATTTATAGCTAGGATTTTTGGCTCCAGTACTTTGCACTTGACCCCGTTGAACCTCATTTGCCACATCGATGCCCACTTGCTCAGCCTCGACAGATCCCTCTGGATCACCTCACAGTTCTCCCTGGTTCTCACTGCCCTGAACAACTTAGTAAAAAGTAGCACCTTTAAGACTAACAAACTTTATTGTAGCATAAGTTTTCAAGAGACACAGCTCCCTTTGTCTCCATGCATCTGATGAAGAGAGCTGTGTTTCTTTCAAAGCTTATGCTACAATAAAGTTTGTTAGTCCTAAAGGTGCTACCGGGCTTTTTACTATTTTGTGGCAACAGACTAACATGGCTAACTCCTCTGGATCGCTAAACAACTTAGTGCAGGGGTGTCAAACATGCGGTCAGGCCCCCGGAGGGCTTCTATCAGGCCCACGGTGAAACTGGCTGTCTTCTGCTTCTTCTTCCAATTCTGCTGTTGCTGCGACATTGTAGGTTTGTAGCTTATAAATACACACCTGAACAGCATACTCAAGATTGCAACAGCACAGACGTTTTGATGCAATAATTCAGAGCAAGAGGTGTCAGTTATCAGACATTGTTAAATAAACAGAATATTGCAAGAGTGCTAATGTTTTAAGCATGTTTTTAAGTTAAAAAAACCCTTTGTGTTTATATCTTTGCTACCTGGCATTACCTTTTATGACACACTCAGCCCGGCCCAACAAGGTCTCATTTATGTCAGATCTGGCCCTCATAACAAATGAGTTCGACACCCCTGACTTAGTGTCATCTGCAGACTTTGCTGCTTATTACCAGCTCCAAATCATTAAGGAACAAGTTAAAAAGCACTGAACCTAATGCTGACCCCTGCAGTACCCTGCTGCTTACCACCTTCCACTGTGAAAAATGCCCATTTCCGTTTCTTTCTCCGTTTCCTGTTAATTAAACAGCTTTTAACCCACAAAAGGACTTGCCCTCTTATCCCATGACTGCTGAGTTTACTTAGAAGCCTCTGATGAGCAACTTTCTCTATATCACAGAATTTTTGTGAGGATAAAATAGAGGAGAGGAGAATCATAGAATGTTAGAGTTGGAAGGGACCTTGCAGGTCATCTAGTCCAACCCTCTGCACTTTGCAGGAGCTTAGCCGAAAGAGAGCCCTGCAACATACCCGAAAGATGGCCGTCCAGCCTTCGCTTGAAAACGTCCACCGAAGAAGCATCCACTGCCTTGCGAGGCAGTCTGTTCCACTGCTCAGCAACTCTTACAGTTAGGTTCTCCTGATACTTAGCCGGTATCGACTCCCTTGTAATTTCCACCCATCAGATCTAGCTTTGCAATCAGGAGCAAGAGAGAATAGATCTTCTCCATCTTCTACATGACAGCCCTTCAAATACTTGAAGACTGCAATCATGTCCCCTCTAAGCCTTCTCTTTCCCAAGCTAAACATACCCAACTCTTTCAGCCTTTCCTTGTAAGACTTGGATTCCAACCCTCTCACCATCCTGGTTGCCCCCTTCTGGACACGCTCACACTTGTCAACAATGTCAGCTATTTTGGTTCCGCATTGGGGAGAGCGAGAGGGTACAAATTGATTCTTTATTCATTTATTTAAACTGTATCTGTTTATGTGTCTACCTAATGGCCCAAAGTGTCAGAACGTTGTACGCAGCTGAATTAGCACCCGAAAACATTTTTGATAGTCTCCGTAGTTGACGGTGTCTCCGTGATTTGATCTTCCTGTTGCCGTTCTGCGAAATGTCATTTGAGCCGTCTCTGATGTGTCAAAGCTGTGGCCATTACAACCTCTGTAATATCGTCCCTGTGGTTGGCTATAACGTTATCGATCCCAGTCTCTGCTCGTCCCGGCACCCCGCTGGAAATGCGACTATCATGAACAAATGAGAAAATAACAAGAAGGTATCTGAACAGGAGACAGAGAAGCTGGCTTAAAAGAGAAGGCTTTGAATACCTTGGGTGTAAAGGCAGGGCTGCCATGGAGAGTTTCCAGAAACAGACTCCCCCCCCCATCCGGGTCCCTCGTTTACATGACATTTGGGCCTCCTTACATTCAGAAGAGATGGAACAATAGGAAGGGTATTGAAAACAGATCAGCCAATATCATAATGCCCCTATATAAATCAATGGTGAGACCTCATTTGGAATACTGTGTGCAATTCTGGTCACCACACCTTAAAAAGGATATTATAGCTTTGGAAAAAGTGCAGAAAAGGGCAACTCGAATGATAAAAGGGTTGGAACACTTTCCCTATGAGGAAAGGTTAAAGCGCTTAGGGCTCTTTAGCTTGGAGAAAAGACGACTGAGGGGTGACATGATCGAGGTTTATAAGATTATGCATGGGAAAGAGCAGGTAAAGAAAGAGGTACTTTTCTCCCTTTCTCACAATACAAGAACCCGTGGGCACTCCATGAAATTGCTGAGCGGTCGGGTTGTACAGTTCTGGTCACCACACCTCAAAAAGGATATTACAGCATTGGAAAAAGTGCAGAAAAGGGCAACTAGAATGATAAAAAGGTTGGAACACTTTCCCTATGAAGAAAGGTTAAAGCACTTGGGGCTCTTTAGCTTGGAGAAATGATGGCTGAGGGTTGACATGACTGAGGTTTATAAGATTATGCATAGGATAGAGCAGGTAGAGAAAGAAGTACTTTTCTTCCTTTCTCACAATACAAGAACTCGTGGGCACTCAATGAAATTGCTGAGCAGTTGGGTTATAACAGATAAAAGGAAGTACTTCCTCACCCAAAGAGTGATTAGCACATGGAATTCACTGCCACAGGAGGTGGTGGTGGCTACAAGCATAGACGGCTTCAAAAGGGAATTAGATAGACATATGGAGCAGATGTCCATCAGTGGCTATTAGCCACAAGGTATAGATAGGGGCTCTGGGGCAAGTGATGCTCTGTCTTCTTGGTGCTGCTCTGTCTTCTTGGTGCTTGGGGGGCAACAGTGGGAGGGCTTCTGGAGTTCTGGCCCCACTGGTTGGTCTCCATATGGCCCCTGGGTTTTGGCCACTGTGTGACACAGAGTGTTGGACTGGATGGGCCATTAGCCTGATCCAACATGGCTTCTCTGATGTTCTTATGTTTGGGACAGTGATGCTCTGTCTTCTTGGTGCTTGGGGAGCAACAGTGAGAGGGCTTCTGGAGTTCTGGCCCCACTGATGGATCTCCAGATGGCACCTGGGTTTTGGCCACTGTGTGACACAGAATGTTGGACCGGATGGGCCATTAGCCTGATCCAACATGGCTTCTCTGTATTCTTGGTGCTGAGGGGGCAAGAGTGGGATGGATTCTGGAGTTCTAGCCCTGCTGGTGGACCTCCTGATGGCCCCTGGGTTTTGGCCACTGTGTGGCACAGAGTGTTGGACAGGATGGGCCATTGGTCTGATCCAACATGACTTCCCTTATGTCCTTATGTCTGGGGTAGCGATGCTCTGTATTCTTGGTGCTGGGGGTGGGCAACAGTGAAAGGGCTTCTGGCATTCTGGTCCCACTGGTGGACCTCCTGATGGCACCTGGTTTTTGACCACTGTGTGATACAGAGTGTTGGACTGGATGGGCCACTGGCCCGATCCAACATGGCTTCTCTTATGTTCGTATGTTATTAAAAGCATGCACAAGGTGCTTCATTGGAACAGGCAGTCCTATTCTAGATAGTCCAGGCTAGCCTGTTCTTGACAGATCTTGGAAGCTAAGCGGGATCAGCTCTGGTTAGTAGTTGGATGAGATACCAATAAAGAAGTCGAGTGTTACTATGCAGGGGAGTGATGGCAAACCACCTCTGTTTGTCTCTTCCCTTGGAAAACTGCATGGGTTCACTTGTACGTTACATGGATACATGAAGCTGCCTTATACTGAATCAATAATGGATTTAAATTAAGGGCGGGGAGGTACTGGCTGGATATTGTCAGCTATGCTGCCATGAAAGTTGGGGAGGTTGGTCTGTGTCTGGTTAATTGCTATTGCTTTCCTTTCAGGTTAATTGTGATTGCATTCCTTTCTGTGCTTTTTCTGCCGAGCGCCAAAACGCTTATCTATACAGATGTGCAGGAGGGTGTTGTGTCTGGGATTTCATCAGGTGCCGTGGGAGAGTGTTCGTTCTCAGCTTCAGCTAACTAACGGTTTCTAAGCCTTAGCCCGTGTGCGGGAGGCCGCCTAATTGGCCAGTACTGTGGGGGGGGGTGCATACGAATACCCTATATCCTATTATGCCCATGGGGCCGCCGCCATTCTTAACAGTGCCTATGTTACTGCATCTATAGCTCTGCAATAAAAGTATAACCGTTCCTGAATGCGTGTCCTTCGTTGTTGGCTGTGGGTTCTGACAGATATTAGGGAGGGGGAAATTGCAGTAAGAGCTGTTCAACAGCTACCTAGGGAGGTGGTGAGCTCCCTATCACTGGCAGTCAGTCCTCAAGCAGAAGCTGGACAAACACTTGCCAGGGATGCTCTACACCGATCCTGCATTGAGCAGAGGGTTGGACTAGATGGCCTGCAGGACCCCTCCCAGCTCTGTGATTCTATGTGATTCTATGAAGCATGAGTCCATCCAGGTCAGTAGTGTCTACTCAGACTGGCAGTGGCTCTCCAGACTCTCAGTCAGAGGTCTTTCACATCACCTCCAACCTGGTCCTCTTAACTGGAGATGCTGCGGATTCAACGCAGGCCCTTCTGCATGCAAAAAAGTTGGTTGCGACTTGGCAGCACTTTCCACCAACCGTGTCGCCACCATCCTCCAGCAACAAGTTGCTCTGCTCCCTGGACCCGAAGATGTTTGCGGCCTTGTGTGTCATTTGCTGTCAAGTTCCTTCTGACATGGCAACACTCTGAATCAATTATCTTTAATATCCTATGGTTAATGGCCTTCCTCAGGTCTTACAACTTAAGGCAACTTCGTCTCTTCATGTCACTGTTGGACTAGGGAGAGCCTGGTTCAGCTCCTCACTCTGCCATCAAGCTCATAAGGACACAAGAAGAGCCCTGCAGGGTCAGACCAGTGGTCCATCTAGTCCAGCATCCTGTCTCACACAATGGCCAACCACTTCCTCTGGAGAGCCAACAACAGGGCAGAGAGGCCGATGCCTTCCCCGATAAGAACATCAGAAGAGCCCTGCTGGATCAGACCTATGGTCAGGGGTCATTTCGTAGAAAAAGAGCTAGGGGGACTCATTAGCATAACTCATTAGCATATGCCATACCCCCTGACATCATCGGAAGTGTGTCATAAGGTCACACCCCCTGACATCACCGGAAGTGTGTCGTAAGGCCACACACCCCGCCCCCAACGGTCCCGGCTGCCACCGCCGGCCTTGCAGCTCCACTGCCGAGCCCCATGAGGG
Source organism: Gekko japonicus (assembly GCF_001447785.1). Classification (NCBI taxonomy): domain Eukaryota; kingdom Metazoa; phylum Chordata; class Lepidosauria; order Squamata; family Gekkonidae; genus Gekko; species Gekko japonicus. The sequence continues at coordinate 2,749 of NW_015174468.1, read as the reverse complement.
GCCCGGCGGTGGACCTGCAAGGCCAGCGGGAGTTCAAGG
>NW_015174468.1:0-2569 GCF_001447785.1 Gekko japonicus | reverse complement strand
CTTCTAAAGTTGTCTATGCCTGTGGTCATATCACTACATCTTCTGGCAGTGAATTCCACATTTTAATTTCTTTCTGCGTTAAGAAGTATATCCTTTCATCCATCCTGCATCTACTGCTCATCAGCTTCATTGGATGCCCTCAAGTTCTAGTATTATGGGAGAGGGAGGACAAATTTCTCTTTGTCAACTTTCTCCACCCCACTCGTAATTTTATAAAGTTCTATCATGTCCCCCTTTAGCTGTCTCATTTTAAATCTGAAAAGTAGTGTTGGAGTGATGGGGCAGAAGAGAGGAAGACAGGAGAAGAAGGAGAGGAGAGGCTGTGGCTCAGTGGGAGAGCATTTGCTTGGCAGGCAGAAGGTCCCAGGTTCAATCCCTGCATATCCAGTTAAAAGGACAAGGCCAGTAGGTGATGTGAAAGACCTCAGCCTGAGACCCTGGAGAGCTGTGGAGGGGACTGTGGCTCAGTGGAAGAGCCTCTGCTTGGCATGCAGAAGGTCCCAGGTTCAATCCCAGGCATCTCCAGTTAAAAGGACCAGGCATTAGATTACATGAAAGACCTCAGCCTGAGACCCTGGAGACCTATGGAGAGGGCTGTGGCTCAGTGGGAGATCCTCTGCTTGGCATGCAGAAGGTCCCAGGTTCAGTCCCCGGCATCTCCAGTTAAAAGGACCAGGCATTAGGTGATGTGAAAGACCTCAGCCTGAGACCCTGGAGAGCTTTGGAGGGGGCTGTGGCTCAGTGGAAGAACTTCTGCTTGGTATACAGAAGGTCCCAGGTTCAATCCCCAGCATCTCCAGTTAAAAGGACCAGGTATTAGATGACGTGAAAGACCTCAGCCTGAGTCCCTGGAGACCTATGGAGAGGGCTGTGGCTCAGTGGGAGATCCTCTGCTTGGCATGCAGAAGGTCCCAGATTCAATCCCCGGCATCTCCAGTTAAAAGGACCAGGCATTAGATGACGTGAAAGACCTCAGCCTGAGACCATGGAGAGCTATGGAGGGGGCTGTGGCTCAGTGGAAGAGCCTCTGCTTGGCATGCAGAAGGTCCCAGGTTCAATCCCCGGCATCTCCAGTGAAAAGGACCAGGTGTTAGGTGATGTGAAAGACTTCACCTGAGACCCTGGAGAGCTGCTGCCAGTCTGAATAGACACCGCTGACCTTGATAGACTGATGGTCTCATTCACCATAAGGTAGCTTCACATGTGAGTATGTGTAATGAAAAGTTCTACCGTAGCATTGATGAGACTCTGAGCAGGAGGAGTACCTGGGTTTATAATACTCCCTTTCCTACTCAATGTGTGCATTAGGAACCAACAATGCTCATATTCTGAGCCTGGGAAACCCATGTTTTAATGTTACCAGTTAGCTGGTACAGCTTTCCCCCTCCCCCTGAGCCACAGGAGAGAGAGCGATAGAGAGATATACCCCTGATTAAAATCTTCTATAAAGCCAAGCGAGCACACATGAAGATTAATCTAATAAGCACTATATTGATTTGGGGGAGTATTATGCTTAATGTTATTACTAGATGAAGACAAGAATCCTTTCCACAGAGTGTCCCTGTAGCACAAGTGAAAAAGAATTAGCACAAGTTAAGAGAATCCACTTAGCCCCCAATATAAGACTTGAAGGAATTTGGATGCTGCTTAGATCTGTTCTGCTGAGAGTAGGGGGGGGGGCAATCCATTTTATTCACAGTCTCTTAAATCCTCTTAGTGCCTTTTTCTCTGGTTAGCCGGGGAAAGGAGAAATATCTATTAAAACAAAAATTACTTGAACTGAATTTTACTTTTCATAGCTTAATGAGGACGTAATTTGGGCTGCGTCTCTTTCATTGCTGTCCCAAATGGGCAGAACACTAGGGGGGAAAGGGGGGGGATACAGGATGGCTTTCTCTATTGAATTTCACTCAAAAAGGGTTCTTGCTTTTAAATGCTTGGATGTGTGTCTGCTCTGTAGACAGAGACTGCTGAATTGTTCCTTCAGCGACTCAAAGTGAGACCATTATGGAGGCTAACTGGATAAAGGAGCTTGAAAAGATTCTTCGTGTAAGGAGTGTTCCCTCTAAGCTGTGGAGTCTTGTGAGCAAAAATTGTACTTTGTGTGCTACTAGCATTGAAGTTGTGAGCAAGCGATTTGGTTACTGCATAACTTAGGCCCTGGTCACACAGGCCGGATATCGTGGGGGGGAGGCATGGCAAATTGCCCCGGCGCAGTTTGACCCACAATTATACATTCAGATGCGCCAGCGGCACTCTACAGGTCCTTTTCTCAGAGCCGGCATGTAAACAAGGGGCGGGAGGGGAAAGCCGTGTGCCAGCGCGATCACACCGCGGGCATCCGGAGGCATCCCATGACAAACCGTTTGCCAGTACTTTGACTTTGGAGGTACTACTTTTTTATTGCACGTTTTCGGTGGTAAGCCATGGGTTGGCCATGGGTGTGCTCCGCTTCCCAGATGTTGGGGTGTGATCGCGCACGGATAATCCGCCCACCACCCGTGGCTTTCCTGCGGCAAATTCGCTGTGTGCATGGGGTCTTAGTCTGCTTTGGAGCCCTCCTTCCTGA
>NW_015174467.1:0-20492 GCF_001447785.1 Gekko japonicus | reverse complement strand
CTACTAGAACTGGTGGCATAGTGGTGGAGATTGGGGGAGCCCAAGGAACAAGGAAGCAAAACAATGCCCCCCTGAACAAAGGACATTTGGAACAGATCCCAGAACTGTACTGAATTATAGGATTGAATATGTATATCTATAGCATAATCCTGAACTTCAGTTTAGGAATAGAACATAAGAAGAGCCTTGCTGGGTCAGACCAGTGGTCCATCTAGTCCAGTATCCTGTCTCATAACAGTTTGGTGTAGCGGTTAGGAGTGCAGATTCTAACCTGGGAGAACCGGGGTTGATTCCCCACTCCTCCACATGTAGCTGCTGGCATGACCTTGGGTCAGTCACAAGTTCTCGCAGAACTATTCTCTCACGAGCAGTCCTCGAAAGAGCTCTCTCAGCCCCACCTGCCTCACAGTGGGTCTGTTGTGGGGAGGGGAAGGGAAAGGAGATTGTAAACCGCTCCGAGACTCCTTCGAGTAGTGAATGGCGGGGTATAAATCCAATCTCTTCTCTCTCTGCTTCATACGGTGGCCAACCAGTTAGTTTGGAGGGTGTACAGGCCAAGGCCTTCCCCTGATGTTGTTTCCTGTGTCTGTGATTCACTGGTTGACTGCCTCTGAATGTGGAGGTTCCCATGGCTAGTAGACACTGATAGACCTCTTCTCCATGAATCTGTCTAGTCCCCTTTTAAAGTGGTCTATATATATTTCCCGGCAGCAAATTCCACATTTTAATCACTTGTTGTGTAAAGTAATATATCCTTCCGTTCATCCTGAATCTACTGTTTACAGACAGTTTAAAAACAGATCCTGATTCCCCACTCCTCCACTTGCAGCTGCTGGATGACCTGGGACAAGTCATAATTCTGCCAGAGATGTTCTTGAAAGAGCAGTTCTTGAGAGTGCTCTGTTAGCCCCGCCTGTTGTGTCTGTTGTGGGGGGGGGAAGGGAAAGGAGATTGTAAGCAGCTCTGAGACTCCTCCGGGTAGTGAAGGGCAGGCTATAAATCCAATCTCCTCCTCCTCCTCCTCCTCCTCCTCCTCCTCTTCTGCACATAACTGAGAGGTTCTACACAGGGTTGCTTGGAAACTAATCTCTCGCCCATCAACAGGCTCGCTAAGCCCATTAAGAAACAATAGCCCTAGCTCACTGCCTCATACCCTCTTTATCCAGATGCTACTCTCCAGTCGGCAGGTTACTAGCTTTCAATACTGACCACTCCTTAGTTCCTCTCCCCTCTTCCTGCCAGCCAATAGCATGTTTTTGGGACAGACTAGTAGGAGGTGGGCCAAGACATGTGACCAGCCTGGCACAACCCCCCAGGTAAAGGTAAAGGTTCCCTTGCTCGAAAGCCAGTCGAATCCGACTCTAGGGTTGCGGTGCTCATCTCCGTTTCAAAGCCGAAGAGCCAGTGCTGTCCGAAGACGTTTCCGCGGTCATGTGGCCGGCATGACTAAACACCAAGGCGCACGGAACGCTATTACCTTCCCACTGAAGTGGTACCTATTTATCTACTTGCAATTTCTTTCTTTCTAACTGCTAGGTTGGCAGGAGCTGGAACTAGAGACGGGAGCTCACTCCGTCATGCGGCAGCTCGGTCTCAAACTGCTGGACTACCGACCTTCCACAGCTTGCAGTTCAGCGTCTTAACCACTTGAGCCACCAAGCCCTCCCCCCTAAAAGGGACACCCAGACATGCGCTCGCTCTCTTCCTCTTGCTCCCCCCCCAATGACCTCTATAATCTCTGCTTCCTGACACATGTGGCCATCTGGTCAAACCCCCCCCCTGCCTCAAGACTCTGGAACTGCAGCCAGAGTCCCACATGCTTTCTGCTGGTTCAGTCTGCACGCTTCCTTTTCCTAGCATAAATCCCATTTTCTAGAGTTTCCTTATTTTTCCATTTGGAAGACTTCACCTTTTCAGAACCTATTTCTAAAGTATGAACGGATTTTGTTCCAAAAGACAATGCATGTGTGTGTGTGGGGGAGGGGGGGAGAGAGAACCAGAACAAAACAGCTATCATTCTCACACCAAGATTTCAAACACAATGCATCTGTTCATATCTGAGGAGTTAAAAGTGGGGAGGAAGCAACTGCGTGCAAAATCCAGGGTCTCAGACACAGAAGGGTTGATCTTAAAACCTAATACTGAAGGTTTGGGGGGGGGGGTAGGGTTTCCAGTTCTGGGTTGGAAAATGCCTGGAGACTTTGGGGGTGGATCCGGGAGACGGTGGGGTTTGGGGTGGGGATGGCATGATGCCACAGAACCCACCGTTCAAAGCAGCCGTTTTCTCCAGGGGAGCTGAACACTGCCAGCTGGAGATCAGTTGTAAAAGCGGGAGATCCCCAGGCCCCACCTGGAGGCTGGCAACCCTACTGGGGGGCTGTGGCTCAGTGGTAGAATGTCTGCTTTGCATGCAGAAGGTCCCAGGATCAATCCCTGGCATCCCCAGTTGATGCAATAGTCAGTGATGTGAAAGACCTCTGCTTGAGACCCTGGGGAGCCACTACGACACTGACCTTAATGTACTGATCGTCTGAATTGGTATAAGGGAGCTCCCCACATATACCCCCAAGAGCACTTTGGTCGGGGACCCAAAACCGTCTGGTGATCCCCGGGAGGTAAAGCTTGCTGTGACCAGGGCAAGATCCTTCTCAGTGGTGGCCCCTACCTGGTGGAACGGACTCCCGGAGGAGATCGGGGCCCTGCGGGACCTTATGCAGTTCCGCAGGGCCTGCAAGACGGAGCTCTTCCGCCAGGCTTTCACATAGGGGCCGCCGCAGCCACCACCACCAACGGTGGCAATACCATTGGAATTAGGGATCGCCCTTGGAAGCTCAGCCATAAATTTGTGTGGCATTGACAACGTGGGATTGGCATGAACAATCTGCTGGACAGTGGTACCCAAATGGGGTTGATTTGAAGATGCCATCATAACCACTCAAGACCATCTTGTTCACAGAAAGCACTTTATTATTGTTATTACTGTTATTATTTATGATTTTATTGTCTTATTGGGTTTTATGCATGGGCTCTTGCCCCTTGTAAGCCGCCCTGAGCCCGCTTGTGGGGAGGGCGGGGTAAAAATGCCTAAATAAATAAATAAAATAAATTCATGTGGTTCATGTATCGGGGACTGCACCTGGGTCTTTGGCATACAAAGCATGTGCTCTTCCCTTAATCTCCGTCCCTCCCAAAGGCATGATTGCTTGAGTGAGCCATAATTTACAAATACATTTTACCAGTCCACCAATCTACCTCATACTGTTTCTTAATTTATTCGTTTTAAGCAGATTACTAAAATATAGGGAATGCTAGGCCCCGTTTGCAGAAATCTATCACAGATGCATAAAATCTCCCAGCTAAAAGAGTGATAGGTCCGCTATTGTCTTCTAATACAAGAGGTAATGTCTCCAACATGATTTATAATTTGGAGCAAAGGAAGAATTAAAAGATTTCTAGGCTCAGAAAAATGACTGCATTCAAAGGTCACATGATATGGTGTGTCTACCTGCACCACAGTCACATACTCTATCTAAAGATACCTCCCTTTCAAAACTCTAGACGGTGGAGAGACAGTTTGGTGTACTGGTTAGGAGCAGGGACTCTAATTTGGGAGAACCGGCTTTGATTCCCCACTCCTCCACGTGCAGCTGCTGGCGTGACCTTGAGTCAGTTACAAGTTCTTTCAGAGCTGTTCTCTCACAAGTAGTTCTTGAACGAGCTCTCTCAGCCCCACCTACCTCACAGGGTGTCTGTTGTGTGGAGGGGAAGGGAAAGGAGATTGTAAGCCGCTCTGAGACTCCTTCAGGTAGTGAGGGGCGGGGTATAAATCCAACCTCCTCCTCCTCCTTGTATTGGGATTCAATCATCCCTGATCGAATCACTCCAGAGACTGGCTGAGCTTGGAGCACAAGGACAATAGCCTGCCAGGATTCTGAAAGTAATGAACCTAGTAGTAATATTATGTAAATAACCTATCACTGGCAGTGGGTGTGTTTGGGTGTGGCAATTGCATGTTATTTAACAGAGCTGAGGCTCAGGAGTCTTGTCTTGTGCTAATAAATCACTAATAAAGTAGAACTGATCGTCAGGCTTGTGGTCTGTTCATCCATGGAACCCACTATTTAATCATCTTCTTCTTCCTCCTCTTCCTCTTCTTCTGCATTAAGGTGCGCCCACATAAAGGCATACATTCATTCTGAAAGCTCTTTTTGGACAGGATTCCTTTATAACTCTATTACTTCACAGATTTAAGGAGATGGAACTTCCTCCTTGCCTCAGGAATGAGATTCTGGGGGCAAGAACTGTGGCGCACGCTGCTTTCTAAGTTCATCCCCCCACCCGAATCTGCAGAGTCACAGAAACATTTGTGCATGCACCAAGGCTCAAGTATTGCATGTAAGAATCAGGTCCCGGTCACACGAGCGGGATGATCCGCTGCCGAAGGAGAGAAATTAGAGTCGGAGCAAAAAGAACCGCAGGAGCGCAATCCGACGTGCCCCTGCGGCTCCGCGCTCCGCGCTCCAGCAGCCGATCACACGTTGTGCAGCAAACCAGCAGTAGTGCAGTTGTGCGCATGCGTGTCATGGGGAACGGTGCTGGCTGCGACCGGGCTACCAGCACTTCCCCGACCAGACACCTGGAGTTGCCACGCATCATCCGGAAGGTAGTGCTCTGTTGTGGCCCCAGTCACACAAGAGGATTTGCCCCACGAAGCGGACAGGTTGAGGACGCATCAAACGGGTACGATCAGATGCCAACATCTGGCAAGCATCACGCCACCGCCCCCAACCCGTCCCTTCTGGCCAAAAACGCGGATCAAAAAGGTACTAGGGAAAATGTAGTACCTACCGGAAGATCCGCAGCAAGGCCGGGCATGGGATCGCAGACGCGCCGGCAGCCCATGTTATTCGAGGGACTGCTGGACTGTCATGTGCAACTGCCGGACTGCACATGTACATGAATACTCCAGCAGCCTCGGCTCACCTGTCTTTGCCTCGCTTCCCCCGGCCATGTGGTCGCGCCGGACAGAATATGCGTGGCAGCTCGGGGGAAGCGTCTGATCCCGATGCCGCGCTTTCCTTTGGTGCGGCTCTAAGAAGCTGCACATCCGACACGGCTTTTCCCGCCGGTGTGACCGGGACCTGCCTGTACCTATTAAATGCGCGTTTGTGGGCCGAAGGGCTGGATCGGGGACGTTTGCATGACGCTTCCCAGATGTTGCAGTGTGATTGCACCCGCTTGATGCACCCCCGATCCGTCCCTCTTGCAGGGCCAATCCTCCCATGTGACCGGGGCCCCAGCCTCCATCTGAGCAAAAAAAGAGAAGACATCTGCAAATGGAGTCTCTGATTTGTCCTCTGGAACTGAGCCTGCTTTCCCTCCCAGAGAGCTATTATGATACTTCAGGCTTTAATAATATTTGCAAAGAGCTTTGATACCTATGGATGAAAAGCCTTCTCAGAGTGCAAAGCCTCAAGCTGGATGTGATGTGCCAAATTCCCCCCGGGGATGCTGGCTCCGAATTCTCGCGTCTTCCGCATAAGTCAGAATCAGAGGGTGGGAAACGCGAAACAAAGGACGATCTACTGGTAAATACAGGAATGAAAGCGAACGAGCGTAAGAGAAATAATAGGTTAAGTACGAATGACAATGCGTGACATTTCAATTCTACCTTTTGAGTTTGGGAAGTGATTGCAGATGTATGGTCACGTCAGGACCGCTCTGACAGCAGCCCTGCAAAATAAGAGAGTATTATAGTCTGATGACGAAGAAAATGAAATGGTTCAAGGTTTTGTATTCCTTGGCTTCATCATCAGCCAAAAGGGAGAGTGCAAATAAGTTATCAGAAGGAGAAGGAAGAAGAAGAAGGAGAAGGAGGAGGAGGAGGATATTGGATTTATACCCCTCCCTTCACTTGGAGTCTTAGAGCGGGTTACAATCTCTTGGCATTTGTCAAGGCAGTGCTGGCAAGCCAAATTAGAAGAGTGTATTTGTATATTAAAGAGAAGAAGGGTTTTTGAAAGAAAACACATGAAAACTACAAAAGGATAAACCCTTTGGACTACTGTGCCACTATCTATTTTGTATAAATATACAGCTTCTTCAGAAGAGGAGGAGGAGGAGGAAGAGGAAGAGGAGGAGGAGGTTGGATTTATTCCTCGCCTTTCACTGGGAGTCTCAGAGTGGCTTACAATCTCCTTTCCCTCCCCCTCCCCACAACAGACACCCTGTGAGGTAAAAGAAGAAGAAGAAGAAGAGATTGGATTTATGCCCAGCCCTTCACTACCCAAAGGAGTCTCAGAGTGGCTTACAGTCTCCTTTCCCTTCCCCTCCCCACAACAGGCACCCTGTGAGGTAGGAGGGGCTGAGAGAGCTCTGAGAGAACTGCCCTTGAGAGAACAGCTCTGACAGAACTATGGCTTGCCCAAAGTCATCCAGCAGCTGCAAGTGGAGGAGTGGGGAATCAGACCCGGTTCTCTCAGATTAGAGTCCACGCACTTAACCACTACATCAAACTGTAGGGGGAAAGTGTGAAAATTAATTAGATAGGTTTTTTTAATTATAGGAGTCACCAACGTGGTGCCTATGGATGCCCTGGTCCCACCAAAACCATTCCTGAAACCCACCAAGTGTTTTTTTTAGGAAAATGGGTGGGGCCAAGGGGAGTACTTGTCCAGCAGGGCTTTTCATGGGCCACTGTTCCTATTTTCTAGGCCCAGTAAAGAACATTTTTTCAGTGACAGCTTCCACCATCTTGTTGGCTTTATTCCCTCCCTCTCCTCTTCCCTAGTTTTGTATTTATAAATTACCCCCTTTCTCTCTTGCACTTCCACTTCTGTGTGTGTGGCTCCGCCTCTAATGGCAGCCATTTTCTACTTGGCTCCTCCTCCTGCAGCAGCCATTTTGTCATTGTGTCTAGCACCCTGTGTCAGAATTCCAACGATGCCCATGGACTTTAAAAGGCTGGGGACCCCCTGTTCTCTTTTCTCAAATAATAACAGATGTCGACCGACGTAGCGTCAAGATGTTCTTTGTCGCTACGTGTCTCTTCACTAGCGAATTTTCCTGATTTTTTAAAAACATTGCACTGCTCAGAATGCAAGAGGCACAGCGGAGCTGTATTTTTCCCCTAATACTCCATATTAAGGATGACTGTAAAACCTAGTGACCTTTAAATGGGATGTGAAAATTGAGTATAATTGAGTGGCATGACTGCTAATTATGTAAAGGGATTAGGAAGCGGAGAGGAATGAACCCTCGCTGACCTGGCGGGCCTTTCAAGGGGCAGGCTGCCAATTTCCCCAAGCACGGTTTGCATGGCGATCCCTCAATGAGGGTTTCAGAATTCACCTTCAAACATATGGGACAAAACTGAGGAAGAGAAAGGAAAGGTTCAGATCAAGGAATACAAATGGCTCTGATAAGGTATAGAAGTGGACAGTGATCCTATGCAATGGCTGGGGAGGGGAGGGGGAGTTCATCTGCCTTCATTCTACTTATGCTCAAGTTCCACAGAACATAACAAGAGTCCTGCTGGATCAGACCAGTGGTCCACCTAGTGCAGCATCCTGTCTCACACAGTACCCAATTAGTTCCTCTGGAGGGCCAACAGCAGGGCATAGAAAATGAGGCCTTCAAAAGAACCCAGGAAGAGCCATGCTGGATCAGACCAATGGTCCACTGAGTCCAGCATCCTGTCTCACACGGTGGCCAACCAGTTCCTCTGGAGGGCCAGCAACAGGGCAGAGAGGCCAAGGCCTTCAAAAGAGCCTAAGAAGAGCCCTGCTGGATCAGACCAGGGGTCCATCTAGTCCAGCATCCTGTCTCACAGAGTAGCCAATTAGATCCTCTGCAGGGCCAGCAGCAGGGCATGGAAGACAGGAGCATAAGAAGAACCCTGCTGCATCAAGCCATTGGTCCACACGTCCAGTATTCTCTCTCACACAGTAGCCAATTAGTTCTTCTGGAGGGCCAGCAACAGGGCATAGAAGACAAGGACTTCATAAGAGCATAAGAAGAACCCTACTGCATCAAGTCAGTGGTCCAACAAGTCCAGCATCCTGTTTCACACAGTGGCCAACTAGTTCCTCTGGAGTGCCAACAACAGGGCACTGAGGCCGAGGCCTTCATAAGAACATTAGAAGAGCCCTGCTGGATCAGACCAATAGTCCACCGAGTCCAGCATCCTGTTTCACACAGCGGCCAACCAGTTTCTTGGGAGGGCCAACAACAGGGCATAGAGGCTGAGGCCTTCAAAAGAACCCAAGAAGTCCTCTGCTAGGTCAGACCAATAGTCCATCTAGTCCAACATTCTGTCTCAGACAGTGGCCAACCAGTTCCTGTGGAGAACCAGCAACAGGGCATAGAGGCCAAGGCCTTCATAAGAATAGAAGGAGAGCCCTTCTGGATCAGACCAAAGGTCCATTTAGCACAGTATCCTGTCTCACACAGTGGCCAGCCATTTCCTCTGGAGGGCTAACAACAGGGAATAGAGGCTGAGGCCTTCCCCTGATTTTAAGAACATAAGTACACAACAAGAGCCCTGCTGGATCAGACCAGTGAGGGTCCATGTAGTCCAGAATCCTGTCTCACACAGTGGCCAACAGTTCCTCTGGAGGGCCAACAACAGGGCAGAGAGGCTGAGGCCTTCATAGGAAAAGCCCTTTATATCAGGCCATTGGTCCATCGAGTCCAGCATCCTATCTCACACAGTGGTCAACCAGTTCTTCTGGAGGGCCAACAACTATTAGTCTTTACCCCTTCCCCATATCCGATAGGAGATTTAGAATAGAATGGTAGCTGTTCCTCCCCTTATCCAGTAGATTATATGTATTTAGACTTCCCTGACCCATTTCCCATAGTAATAATGATAGGGCATTAGTACTCCTTTCCCCATTCCATATATATGTAGTGTGTAGAAAATGCAAAAAATAAAAAAATTCTCCTTCGGGGGGCCAAAAATAAATAAATAACCAAGATGGTGTAACATGTCATGCAGGCTCAGGCAATTACAGGCTCCTAGGCGGTTTGTCTCGATCCCACTGCAGCCAATCTCCACCGCATATATTAATAGGGGTCGTTGATGGTAATGTGGGCGGCTCCTACTTGAAGGCCTGGTGGAAGAGCTCTGTCTTGCAGGCCCTGCGAAACTGCACAAGATCCTGCAGGGCCCTGATCTTCTCCGGGAGCTCGTTCCACCAGTAAGGAGCTGCCACTGAGAAGGCCCTGGCTCTAGTAGCCGCGAGCCTGGCCTCCCTGGGGCCTGGAATAACCAGTCGATGTTGCGTCCCCGGCCATAGTGGTCTCTGGGGTATGTTGGACCCTGGCCATATAGGGCTTTAAAGGTAAGTTCCAACCTAGACTTGGCAACCCTAGCCCCAAGGTTCTTTCTGGTGGCTCCATACTTCTAAAATCCTCATGCATCCGTTATTGTAGGTCCCATTTTTGTTGACTGCACTGACTCACGATGGCCCTTTCCACACTCTCCTTGTAATCCATGTTCACCGCGGTGTCCTCCAAGCAATTCTGCACTGGAATCGAATCCAACCTTCTTTTTAATCCAGGGTCCCCCCCCCCTCCTTCTGCTCTAAAATCGAGTTCAGCCTTCCTTTTATTCCAGGTTTATTCCCTGTTCTGCATGACATCCCCTCCCTTCAGTGGTCAGCCCAGTTTCAGCCAGCCGTTGCCCCGGGTTATTTGGATACTATCTTGCTGTGGATTTAAATCACCTCGACTCAAACACTGGCAGGCAAATGCAGAAGGGACCTGTGTGCGATCTGCCTTGAGTTCCTGTTTGTGACCCTTTCTGCATGGACAGCTTGCTCCGGAGAATCTGAGGAGTCAGGCCTTAAGGGCTGACTTCGCAGTTGCACGCTGTAATGTATCCAGTCCAGACAAGTCCAGAGACAAACGCAGAGCTTCGCTCCAAGAGACAATGGACTATGCGGATCCTAGCCCGCTGCAATCAGGGGGCTAGGTTCCTGGCCGAGAGCCTATGGGACTGTCAGCCACTGGAAATAACCTATAAGGAAGTAGGGGTGTGTTTTGGGTGGCGGTTTCTCGGGGGATATAAGCTGGCCTGTGAGTCGGCCAAAGTCGTCTTATTCCGGATAGAATAAAGTACGCTTTGCTGAAATCACTCTCCATCTGCGTACTTTTCACACGCCTTCCCTCTGCCCTGGTTCCCTCCCCCCTCCAGTTTATTTATTTGTGTATCCTGCATTCATTCTGCATCTACCCAATGATCATGGAGCTGAAATGGCAGCCGCTGCCAATCAACTTTCTTTCTTTTTTTTAAATCTGCACAGCCAATTAAATATCCAATGGCCAACAAGAAGCCTTGTTGGGTAAAAATGCCACTTGGCCACGCACACTTTCTAAAAAAACACTTGGTGGGGCACCGGAAAAGATGTCAGCAGGTAGCATGGGACCAGTGTTCCCTCCAAGCTGAGTTAGTGTGAGCCAGCTCATGGATTCTAAGCCTCTAGCTCACACATTTTTGTCGTAGCTCAGGAAGGAGGGCTCCAGAGCAAACAGAGAGCCAGTTTGGTGTAGTGGTTAAATGCGCGGACTCTAATCTGGGAGAACCGGGGTTGATTCCCCACTCCTCCACTTGCACCTGGCTGGATGACCTTGGGCAAGCCATAACTCTGGCACACCTGTTCTTGAAAAAGGGCAGTTTCTGTCAAGAGTTCTCTCAGCCCCACCTACCTCACAGGATGTTTGTTGTGGGGAGGGGGAGGGAAAGGAGTTTGTAAGCCGCTCTGAGACACCTTTGGGTAGTGAAGGGCGGGGTATAAAAATCCAATCTCTTCTTCTTCGCCAAAGCCAGAGCCCCTCCCCCAGTATCCATCACATTGTGGGGGAGGGCAGCATGATCCCCAAAGGTTCTCCCCTCTGGCAGATCCCCCCCCCCGGCATACACCAGTGTTATGTACTGGGATCGAATTATCCCTGACTGAATCACCCCAGAGACTGGCTGAGCTTGGAGCACAAGAACAATAGCCGACCAGGACTCTGGAAGTAACCAATCAAGTAGTAATGTTATGTGAATAGCCTATCCCTGGGAGTGGGGTGTGTCTGGGTGTGGCCATTGCATGCTCTGGAGTCTTGTCTTGCTGTTGCTGAGCAAGGCCGCCAGGAAATGGCAGCCCCAACTCGGCGGTGGAGAGGGCCGTCCAGTCGCAGCTGACCTAAGGCAGCCCCATGGGCTCCTCAAGGCAAGCAACGTTCCAGAGGGGGTGGCCAGTGTTCCCTCTAAGCTGAGTTAGTGTGAGCTAGCTCACCGTTTTTTAGCCTCCGGCTCACACATTTTTGTCTTCGCTCAGGAAAGATGTGGCTCCAGAAGAGCTCTGGGGCAAGTGATGCTCTGTCTTCTTGGTGCTTGGGGGGGGGCAACAGTGGGAGGACTTCTAGTGTCCTGGCCCCACTGCTGGGCCTCCTGATGGCCCCTGGTGTTTTTGGCCACTGTGTGACCCAGAGTGTTGGACTGGATGGGCCTTTGGCCTGATCCAACTTTGGCGTCTCTTATGTTCTTATGTTTTGCACCATTTATGTGGAAATTATATAAAATTACCCAAATGCTTTTATTATTAACTAGAAATAATGCCCGTTGCGGAAATAAATACAACGGGATCTAGAAAGAGGCTCTGGGGCAGTGCTCTGGCTTTGGGCAAACAGTGTCAGTTTCCTGTGTTTATGCCGTTGCCAAATTGCCGGCTCACAGCTTTCATGCCAGCAGCTCACAAAGGAGAATCTTTGCTCACGGGACTCCACAGCTTAGAGGGAGCCTTGGCGGTGGCCACTGCCTGCCTCCACGCCACAACCCTGGGGCTCCTCAGCAGCCTCCACTCCAAATACCGCGCAGGGCCAACCCGGCTTAGCTCCTGAGATCTGAGGCGATCAGGCCAGCCCAGGCCGTCCGGTCAAGGCAGCCACTATCTCGCTCCCTGCAGACACGGTGGGCAGCCCGAGACTCCCTTGGCTCAAAGTCAGTCGACTTCCCTCCCCTTCCCTCGAGGAGGCGGGTCAGCATAGAGGGAGCATTGGTCACAAAGTGGAAATTTTGCTCACAAGACTCCACAGCATAGAGGGAGCATTGGTCACAAAGTGGAAATTTTGCTCACAAGACTCCACAGCATAGAGGGAGCATTGGTCACAAAGTGGAAATTTTCGCTCACAGGACTCCGCAGCATAGAGGGAGCATTGGTCACAAAGTGGAAATTTTCGCTCACAACCAGGCAGGGCTCTTTTTGTAGCAGGAGCTCCTTTGCATATTAGGCGACACACCCCTAGCCAATCCTCCAAGGGCTTACAGTAGCCCCTGTAAGAAGAGCTCTGTAAGCTCTTGGAGGATTGGCTACATTCAGGGGTGTGTCGCCTAATATGCAAAGGAGTCCCTGCTACAAAAAGAGCCCTGCAAGACTCCACAGTGTAGAGGGAGCATGATGGGACCAATGGGTACCATGATGGGACCAATAGGCACCATCTTGAGAACCCCAGCTTCAGGCCAACGAATGTCCCATAAGCACGGTACCCTCGGCTTCTCAAGACTGCAGGGGTTCTCCAGCAAGCTTGCTCAGCAAGCAAAGCTCTTCTCCAAAGCCCTAACCCCAGCTTCAGGCCAACGAATGTCCCATAAGCACGGTACCCTCGGCTTCTCTAAACTGCAGGGGTGCTCCAGGAAGCTTGCTCAGCAAGCAAAGCTCTTCTCCAAAGCCCTAATGAACAGCCACAGAAAGCAGATCTTGTCATTTCTTATCAGCTTCTGTATCTGAGGATGATGGGATTTTTTTTTCTTTCTCTCTGAGGCCCAGAAGTCATATTTCAGAGATGGAGTTTCTTTTTTTCCCCTCCTCCTCAAGCTTCCGAGTAGATATATTTGATTTATAAATTCATTCAGAGGAAAAAAAAAATGTCAGTTCGCGCTTCAGCGATGCTACGTATTATTTGTTCCATGGTTCTTTTTCTGTAGAGATTCAATAACTCTCCACGGGGGACATATTAATACAAGTGGAGAGCCATGTAAATTTATGGACGTGGATTTCTCCTTTAATGTAAAAACATAAGACAAGCTCCAGTGGATCGTCACAACAGAAGATCAAGCGCCGCGTTCTGCATCCCGCACTGTCCACCCGGATTCTTACGGGACAAACAGAGGGAAAGCCACGGATAGGACAGGAGACACCTCCTCTGTTACGGGTCTTCTTCTGGTATCCAGGTAGATGGCATTTGGAAATTAAAAGACAAGACATTGGTTCATGATTTAAATTGGGTTTGGGTTGATCTGAATAATATTACACACTTCCCTCCCACTGGGCAAAAGGGTTATAGCACTAAGCTAGGAGGGGCCGTGGCTCAGTGGTAGAGCATCTGCTTGGCAAGCAGAAGGTCCCAGGTCCAATCGCTCTTTAATGATAAAGGTAAAGGGTCCCCGTGCTCAAAAGCTAGTTGAATCCAACTCTAGGGGGCGGTGCTCATCTCTGTTTCCAAGCTGAAGAGCCAGCACTGTCCAAAGACGTTTTCGTGGCCATGTGGCCGGCATGACTAAACATCGAGGTGCATGGAAGACCGCTACCTTCCCACCAAAGCGTTACCTATTTATTTACTTGCAATTTCTTGCTTTCAGACTGCTACATTGGCAGGAGCTGGGGCCAGAGATGGGAGTTCTCTCCATCACACAGCACTAGGGCCTCAAACTGCTGAACTACAGATCTTCCGGACTGCAGCTCAGTGTCTTAACCTCTAAGGTGCCATGGCAACCATTCAATCAATCAGTATCTCCAGTTTTTAAAAAGATTTGGCAGTAGGTGATGTGAAAGACCTTGAGACCTTGGAGAGCCGATACCAGTCTGAGTAGACAAGACTGAATTTGATGGACCAAGGGTCCGAGTCAGTATAAGGCAGCTTCATGCATTCATGCTTTCAAGCTATAGCAGAAGGCCTCCTGCTGGTAAACTCTTTGAGTTTTGTTTTTTTTAAAGCAACTTCATTGATGTCACTATATCACTTCCAGGTACAACTGGGAAGTGACAAAAGGGAGCGCTAGGAATTGCCAGAAACTCTATGGTAAAACCATTCTGATCCGGAAGGACTGGTGAACCACCAGGATGGTGTGATTGGAAGTGTGAGCCTGCAGTGGGGGAGGATAGCTGGTGAAAAGAAGTAGGGTAGTAGAAGGAGAGTAGATTGTTTATACCCACTTTCCTCTACCTCAAGGAGTTTCAAAGTGGCTTACGATCACCTTCCCTTCCTCTCCCCACAACAGGTGCCTTGAGAGTTCGGTGGGACCGAGAGAATTCTGAGAGAACCGTGACTGGCCCAAGGTCACCCAGCCGGCTTCATGTGGGGGAGTGGGGAATCGAACCCAGTTCTCCAGATTGGAGTCCACAGCTCTTAGCCACTACACCAAACTGGCTCTCCATTCACCAGCAGGAAAATGAAGTGGTGACCAAGCAGCCCAGTAGACAGGATTTTGTGGCTTGTGGGGCAAAAACTTTTTCTGGTGGGGATAAAGACTAGGAACCTGGGCAATGGCTATGGGTGAGCCTTGCCTTGTGGGGGTGAAAAATAAGCCTCTCTGGAGCAGGAAAAAGAAGGTGGACTCCCAGCTGGGCATGTTGATGACTCCCTAACAGAGAGATGGAGTTAGGGGAAGGCATAAGTGTTCCCTCTAAGCTGAGTTAGTGTGAGCTAGCTCACAGTTTTTTAGCCTCCGGCTCACACATTTTTTTTAATATATAATTTTTATTGGTTTTCTTACTACACACTACTAACCTAAAAACAACAAAAGAGAGTAACAAGGTACTTTGATAAGCTAGTCATACGCTTTGGCTATATGTCTACATGTTAGAAGTTACATTCAGTTCTTTAAATTCTAATAAAAGTGTTCAAATAGAAAAAACATAAAGGTATTTTTATTATTATATCACATCTGTATAATAATATGGTTCATTAAATGTCAACATAGGCAATCTCAGATCTTCACTTAGGTTTCTTCTTAGCTTTACTTTTCTTCTTTTGCCAGGGGAGATTTACTTTAACAGTTTTGGGAGCAGCTTCTCCTAGGTCAGAATCAGAGTCAAAGATTTCACCCAAAGACATGGAAGTAGCTGTAGAGGATGAACTATCCGTATCGGATTTCTGTTGTTTGCTGGGGGGGATTCCGTTGCCTTCCCTTTCTCTGCTTCATTTCTTTGTTTGTTGTTGTTTGGCTCACACATTTTTGTCTTAGCTCAGGAAGGAGGGCTCCAGAGCAAACTAATTTCTGCAGCAGCCAAATCTCTGGCTCACAACTTGAACGCCAGTAGCTCCAAAGTTGAATTTTTGCTCACGAGACTCCACAGCTGAGACGGCGCATCGGAAGGCGTCCTCAGCCCAAGGAAGTCAGTGTGAAATTGGATTTATGTCGTGTATCCCCGCCTTTCCCCCTCACAAGGACGCTTTACGGCTTCCTCCCAGTCACCCCTGCTTGTTTAAGCAAGAAGAAAGCACCACTGAGGGACTTTAGCCCATGTGACTGACCACAGAGGGATTACAGTTTTACAGCCTTTACATCATTTACTCTTAAGGAAATCCTGCTAAGCTCAGTGGACGATTGCCACACTAATGCTGACAGCATGTTTCAAAGACCCGAAACTCTCGTGTGAAAATGCTAAGAGGAGTCACAAGTCTCCAGCAGCAGCAGCAGCAGCAGCAGCAGGAGGAGGAATTCCCTGATATTACATATAGCCCTTCATAGCAGTGCAGACCAGCTGAAGTTTGTGAGGTTAGTTACACTTGAAAACGTCCAGCGAAGGAGCATCCACCACCTCCCGAGGCAGACTGTTCCACTGCTCAACCACTCTCACAGTTAGGAAGTTTCTCCTGATATTTACCCGGTAACGACTCCCTTGTCATTTCCACCCCTAAGATCTGGTCTTGCAATCCGGAGCAAGAGAGAATAGATCTGCTCCATCTTCTACATGACAGCCCTTCAAGTACTTGAAGATGGCAATCATGTTCCCTCTAAGCCTTCTCTTTCCCAGGCTAAACATACTCAACTTTTTGAGCCTTTCCTTATAAGACTTGGATTCCAACCCTCTCACCATCCTGGTTGCCCTCTTCTGGACACGCTCGAGCTTCTCAACATCCTTCCTAAAATGTGGTGCCCAAACCGGACACAGGACTCCAGGTGAGGCCTGACCATAGCAGAATACAGCAGAACTACCACCTCCCGTGATCTGGACACAATGCTTCTGTTAATGCATCCTAAGATTGCATTTGCTTTCTTCGCAGTCACATCTCTCTGCAGGCTCATATTTCACTTGTGATCAACCAGAACACCCAGATCCCTTTCACATGAGCTGCAGATCTTGGAAGCAAAGCAGGGTCAGCCCTGGTTAGTACTTGGAGGGGAGACCACCAAGGAAGTCCAGGGTTGCCATGCAGAGGAAGGCAATGGCAAACCACCTCTGCCCATCTCTTGCCTTGAAAACCCGATGGGGTCACCATAAGTCTTCGGCTGCTCACCTGAGTTTAACCTGTTGCGCCCTGCTTTGGAGGGAATCCTTTATTTTTGTTCTTTTAAGGAATAAGAAAATTAAATAATATTGTATCCAGCCAGCTTTAACATATGCCAAGGAGCAACTCATATCTGATATAATTTTGAAGGGGGAAAGCTCTTACCTTTTATAACAACTCAGAGCCAGTTGTGAATGTTTTACATGTATTAATTTGACAAACTGACTAAAGAGAGATGCTCCTTGGTTTATGAACACTGGGTTGATTGACAGAGGTGTTTCCCCTCCCTTTTCCCCACATGAGTGCAAGGGAATTAACAGTAGCAAATCTTGAAAGTAGTCTAATCTTTGGAACTAAACAAGGACAATTTAAAATTAAGAATGACGCATGGCAGAACACTCGGCGGAGACGCTAAGAACGAACAGCTGCTCCCGCGGATGCAGGGGGCTTTGACACGGCAGTTCATGTATGCCTTTTTTGTAATTACAAGCCACGGAAGATTATTCTTTGGGGTCGAAACGTTCCCGGCAATCTGCCGCCACGTTCCGTAAATGGTGTAATGATTTGTTCTTGAATTGACACGATGAGAATTGTGTTTGTTTGTACATATTTAATCAAAGGGATGCTATTGGGTTGAACGTCATCCGCCAATGCGCTGCATCTATGTCGGCGAATTTTTGTTCTTAAAAAAAAATCTCAATGTGAACTTAAGGGACACGCGATAAATCGAAAACAGCCTGCAACTGGGCACTACGTGCACCTTAATTCTGTTCTGCTTTACATTAATTGGATACTTCAGCTGTCGCTCGTCTACCGAAAAGATCGCGCAAGCCGGAGTTGACTTTGAAAGCTTATTTACAGCACAGATATAAAGGACTAGGGTTGAACGTCAGAGTAGCTCGCTTCCAATTGGGGCCTAGAGATCGCCAGTATTACAACTGATCTCCAGATGGCAGAGATCAGTTCCCATGGAAGGGGGTGGGGAATGGCTGCTAAGACTGGCCCCTGGAGATTTCATGGGATGACAACGGATTTCCAGACTACAGAGATCAGCTCCATGGGGGAAATGGCTGATTCGGAGAGAGGGCTCCGTGGCGTCCCCTTCGCAATCCCTGACCCCCTTGAGGCTCCACCCCCAAATCTCCAGGAATTTCCCAAACCAGAGTTGACAGGCCTAATGACTGCTATGGCATTTTACCTTAGAAGAAGGGAAGAAGAATCATAGTTGGAAGGGACCTCCAGGGTCATCTAGTCCAACCCCCAGCACAATGCAGGGAATTCACAAATACCTCCCCCTTCACACCCACAGTGACCATTGTTTCATGCCCAGAAGATGACCAAAAAACCCCCCTCCAAGTTCTCCAGCCAAACTGGCCCAGAGAAAAATTGCTTCCTGACCCCAAAGTGGCAATCAACATTTCCGTGGGCATGTAAGAAAGGGCAACAAGAACTAAGCACTGATGCAACCCTTCCTGCCCTCCCTCTCATGATCTGCCTAAGTCCATAGTGCCCGCATTGCTGTCAGCCTCTGTTTGAAAACCTCCCAAGAAGGAGAGCCCACCACCTCCCGAGGAAGCCTGTTCCACTGAGGAACCACTCTAACTATCAGGAAGTTCTTCCTCATGTTTAGTCGCAAACTCTTCTGATTTAATTTCAACCCATTGGTTCTGGTCTGACCTTCTGGAGCAACAGAAAACAACTCCGTACCATCCTTTAGATGACAGCCCTTCAAGTACATATCACCTCTCAGTCGTCTCCTCTCCAGGCTAAACATACCCAGCTCTTTCAACCTTTCCTCATAGGACTTGGTGTCCAGACCCCTCACCATTTTTGTTGCTCTCCTCTCTACTAAGACCCCTAGATCCTTTTTGCACATACTACTGCCAAGACAAGTCTCCCCCAACCTATAACTATGCATTTGATTTTTCCTACCTAAATGCAGAACTTTACATTTACACTGAAATTCATTATTTTTTTAGACCAGTTTTCCAGCCTGTCAAGATCATCCTGTATCCTGACTCTGCCTTCTACTGTATTTGCTACCCCTCCCAATTTAGTATCATCTGCAAATTTAATGCGCATTCCCTCTATCTCTTCATTCAAATTATTGATAAAGATGTTGAACAAAAAAAGTCCTAGGACAGATCCTTGAGGCACTCCACTTGTCATTCCTCTCCAAAAAGATGAGGAACCATTCACAAGCACTCTCTGGGTTCGATCTGTCAACCAGTTACAGATCCACCTAACAGTCATAGGTTCAAAACCACATTTTTCCAATTTGTCAACAAGTATATTATGTGGAACTTTATCAAAAGCCTTACTGAAATCAAGATAAACTATGTCTACAGCATTCCCCTGATCCAGCAAGGTAGTAACTTTCTTAAAAAAGAGAGAGAGATAAGATTAGTCTGACATGACTTGTTCTTGAGAAACCCATGCTGGCTCTTAGTAATAACAGCTGTCCTTTTTAAATGTTCAAGGACTGTCTGTTTGATTATTTGTTCTAAAACTTTTCCAGTTATAGACGTCAAGCTGATGGGTCGGTCGTTATCCGGAGCCTCCTTTTTCCCCTTCTCAAAGATGGGGACAACATTTGCCCACCTCCAATCTGCTGGCACCTCACCTGTACTCCAAGAATTCTCAAAAATAATGGACAGAGGCTCAGAAGAGTTATTTTAGTACTCTTGGATGCAGCTTATCTGGCCCCGAAGACTCTGTTTCATTTAAAGAAACTAGGTGTTTATGTACTACCCCTATGTCAATCCTAGGCTGAAACTCCATTCCCTCAACATGTGTTCTATTGTTGCCATGTTGAACACCATTTCCCTTGCAAGAGAAGACTGAGGAAAAGTAGGAACTGAGCAGTTCTGCACTCTCTTCATCACCTGTTACAATTTCACTTTCGTGTCCCCACAATGGACCTGCTATGTCCTTGCTCTTTTTCTGACTTTGAACATAAGAAAAGAACACTTTTTTGTTGTTTTTAGCATGTCTTTCTAGCCTAAGCGCATACTGAACTGTCGCTTTCCTAACTCTCTCTCCACAAACACTGGTGATTTGTTTGTATTCATCCTTGGTTATAAGGCCCTCCTTCCACTTTCTGAATGAGTCTTTTTTTTTTTTAATTTTTCAAGCCCTTAGAAAACTGTTTATTGAGCCACCTTGGCTTCTTTAGGCTCCTCCCATTTTTCCTTCTCATAGGAATCGTTTGTGATTGTGTCTTCAGTATTGCGCTTTTAAGAAGCTCCCATCCCTCTTGAATTCCCTTCTCCTTAAGTATTTCTGACTATGGGATTCTACCCAGCATCACTTTAAGTTTATCAAAATTTGCTTTCCTGAAGTCCAACCTATATGTCTGACTATGTACAACTTTTACCTGCCCCAAGACTGTAAATTCCAAAATGGCATGGTCACTATTACCCAGGGTGCCCACTACTTCCACCTCATCAACCAGTTCTTCCCTGTTGGCAAGAATCAGGTCCAAGATAGCGGATCCCCTTCTTTCCCTCTCCACTTTCTGGAAAATGAAGTTGTCAGCAAGACAAGTCAGGAGTGTATTGGACCTTTCATTCTAAGCAGAGTTGGACTTCCAACGGATATAGGTAAAGGTAAAGGTTCCCTTGCTCGAAAGCCAGTCGAATCCGACTCTAGGGTTGCGGTGCTCATCTCCGTTTCAAAGCCGAAGAGCCAGTGCTGTCCAAAGTTGTTTCCGTGGTCATGTGGCCGGCATGACTAAACACCAAGGCGCACGGAACGCTGTTACCTTCCCACCGAAGCGGTACCTATTTATCTACTTGCAATTTCTTGCTTTCGAACTGCTAGGTTGGCAGGAGCTGGAACTAGAGATGGGAGCTCACTCCATCATGCGGCACCCGGGTCTCGAACTGCTGAACTACTGACCTTCCACAGCCTGCTGTTCAGCGTCTTAACCACTTGAGCCACCGCAGCTCCTGGGTTAGGGTTACAGATGGTTTTATACCCTGCTCTTCACT
>NW_015174466.1:12353-20807 GCF_001447785.1 Gekko japonicus | reverse complement strand
TGATGACACTACTCCATGGACCCCTGTGCACTACATTTCACAGCCCACACTGTGTGACCTTGGACAGCGGCAACTGAGTTACATTAGGTATGTGAGCCTTCTACTTTTTAGCATGCAAACTTATGGTTGATCACAATGTATTAATGACTGCGGGAGACTTACACTATCATTCCCTGTGTTTACCAGTTCTTACAAATGAATTACTTGCTTACTTTTCCCTAAAAAGGGATGTTACGGATATATACTGAGTTACATAGCTTACTATAATTTTCCAATAAAAATCCTTCAGACAAATTTGATCATTCGCTTTCACATTTGTATCTTACAGTAACACACTGCTAATATTTACTTTACCTCCTTCCAGCCTATGCGTTCGTTATAGACCACATCTTTCTAGATCTCGTTGTATTGGTTTCACAACGGGCTTTACCGCTAGTAGAATAATAATAGTATAGTACTGATAAAATGAAATGTAGTAGATAGAATATTGATGAATTAGTTTTACAAAGGGAATAGATACTTGGTCCAATAGTGTATGTTATTGAATAAAAAATTAAACAAGGGGGGGAATGGGAATCTGTATGCAAATATGATTATGTGAGCGAGATATTTGGCTTGCTATTTTAAAATGTATGGCTCTTTTCTATGTAACTTGTTAAAAAAAAAATAAACTTTGCCCAATCTGGGCAAGTAAAAAAAAAAGGACAATTTAAAAATTCAATCAAGTCCAAGTCTGGCAGTGAAAGAGTTAAGGGAAACTCTGTTGTGCCCCCTCCCCCTCCCTGGGTGTTCTAAACATGGGCTTGTATTGCTTAATGGTTAATCCAGGCCTGTCGCACTCTCAGGGTCTTCAGACAACTCCCTGTCCCACCTGTCTCTGATGATACCTAAGGGACCTCCCACTCTTCTCCCATACTACTATTTGAAGGGAGTAAATCCTGCACTCCCTTGGGGAAACTCAGGATATGCAAACAGCAGGCGTTGGATTTGTATGCCCCAGTTGTTTGAGTGCTCAGCAGGATAAGCTTCTACCATTTTCCCAAAGGTCCCATTAAAATGTTCTGTGAGTGTGTTGTACCTGTTCTTGTTGATGTAGATGTTATTAATTAAAATTTTGAATCCCTGCTACTACAGGGCTCTGGACGAAGTACAACAATGGATAAAACCATAAATATTCAACAAGTAGACTACAACAGTACCAACAAAAAAAGTTAAGACTGGAGACAGAGAACTGAAATCACTCCCCAATCTGGACTACCCGGCTACCTCGTGGGCAGGGGAGGAAGAGGGATGACTCGTCTGGAGAGCAGAAGAGGATACGGGCTAGTGTGAAAGCCATTGCTATCCTCAATAAGAACATCAGAGAAGCCAATGTTGGGTCAGGCCAATGACCCATCTAGTCCACCACTCTGTCACACAGTGGCCAAAAGTACCAGGGGCCATCAGGAGGTCCAGCAGTGGGCCAGGACACTGGAAGCCCTCCCACTGTTGCCCCCCCAGCACCAAGAATACAGAGCATCCCTTGCCTGAGAGTTCCTCCCTATACCTTGTGGCTAATAGCCACTGGTGGACTTTGGTTGCATTGGCTTATCTAATTTCCTCTGGAAGCCGTCCATGCTTGTAGCCTCCATCACCTCCTGTGGCAGTGAATTCCATGTGTTAATCACTCTTTGGGTGAAGAAGTACTTCCTTTTCTCTGTTCTAATCCAACTGTTCAGCAATTTCATTGAGTGCCCACAAGTTCTGAGCTTGGCGCTTGTGAACAATAGCTCATCAGGACTCTGGAAGTGACCAAACTTCTGTTACGTAAACAGCCTCTCATTGGGAGTGGGGATCAATCAAATGCCTGGCAGAACATCTCTGTCATTTCTGGGTGATACAGGATTGAGGTCATATGTTTCCCTCCCCCAAAAGTTTCCACAGTCTTTGCACTACGACTGACATGACGGATGTCACCATGTCAGATATTAGGAAAACTTAGTTTACAAGTATTAAATACTGGGTTCAAGACGCATTGCAGTGAACAACTGTACTTTATTAAGCAATTTCAGGAATAAGACTGAAATCTCAGGGCAGTAGCCTTGTTTAAATAGCATGCGAAAACCCACATCCAAAAACACCCCACTCCCAACGATAGGCTATTTACATAATGGAAGTTCCTCATTGGTCACTTCCAGAGTCCTGGTGGGCTATTGTTCACAAGTGTCAAGCTCAGCCCATATCTCATGGACAGAGCTGGGATGTTCCAGCTCCAATACATAACACCAAGAGAGATTTGTTAAGGCATGGGCCTCCACAAGTGGGCCCATGCTAGACAAGGCTACTGCTTCGGCATATTTTGGGGCGTAGTCCATTACAGCGAGGACATGTTTGTTCCCCTTCCAGGTTGTTTTGATTAACGGACCCATTTGGAAAATACATTAAGTTGTTCTACGAATCCCCAGCAACTCTGTGGTTGAGGGTATCCGTGGAAAGGCATGTCCTCAAAACTTTCTCAAAAATGCTTGCTGCCCAGCGTCCCTTTAAAAATACTAGCACTGCATACAGTATGATGTCACTTCCAAGGAATACCTTTCCAAGCTCAGCCCGTCTCCCATGGACAGAGCTGGGATGTTCCAGCTCCAATACGTAGGACCAGGAGAGATTTGTTAAGGCATGGGCCACCACAACTGGGCCCATGCTAGACAAGGCTACCGCTTCCACATATTTTAGGGCGTAGTCCATTACACCGAGGACATGTTTGTTCCCCTTCCATGTCGTTCTGGATAACGGGCCCATCTGGTCGATGCCTGTTCATTTGAAAGGCTTCTGCATGAGTGGGATTGTATGTAAAAAGGCTGTGGCTTTGTCCTTCCCAATCTTTCAGCAGACGTAAGAACATCAGAAGAGCCCTGCTGGATCAGACCAATAGTCCATCTGGTCCATCATTCTGTTTCACACAGTGATAAACAGGTGACCCTGGATGGCCAACACCAGGGCAGAGAGGCTGAAGTCTCCCCCTGATGTTGCCTCCTGGATCTGGGATTCATAGCGATTAGTGCCTCTGAATGTGGAGGTTCCCCTAAGTCAGCAAGGCTAGAAGCCATTGATACTCTTATCCTCCATGAATCCAAGGTAAGAGCTACCCTGGATATCCAGGTGGGGCTTTCTCAGCTCAGCTGGAAAGGAAGGGTCTGGGGTTATCAGGTCTCCCATTGGGCCAGAAGGCCTCCCTCTGGCCACGCTTGCTGCCCAGCGTCCCTTCAGACACACCAGCACTGCACACAGTATGATGTCGCTTCCAAGGAATACCTGGAAATGACATCAAGTTGTTCTAGGAATCCCCAGCAACTCTGTGGTTGAGGGTCACTGTGGAAAGGCATGTCCTCAAATCGTTCTCTGGTGACAGGGAACCAAAACCAAATCTGGTTATGTTGATTTATTTCTTTAGAAAATGCCCATGCCATCTTTCCAGGGAACCTTCCCTGGGTAGTTTACAAAGCAAACCTTAATAAAAATGTTGTTGTTGTTGTTGTTCAGTCGCACAGTCGAGTCCGACTCTTCGCGACCCCATGGACAATCTCCCGCCAGGCTCTCCTGTCTTCCGCCGTCCTCCGAAGTTGGCTCAATTTCATGTTCGTTGCATCGCTGACACTGTCTAACCATCTCATCCTTTGCCGTCCCCGTCTTCTTTGACCTTCAATCTTTCCCAGCATCAGGGTCTTCTCCAGTGAGTGCTCCCTTCTCATTTGGTGGCCAAAGTATTTGAGCTTCAGTTTCATTATCTGGCCTTCCAGGGAACAGTCAGGGTTGATTTCTTTGAGGATTGACTGATTTGTTCTTCTTGCAGTCCAAGGGACTCTCAAGAGTCTTCTCCAGCACCATAGTTCAAAAGAATCTATTCTTCGGCGCTCGGCCTTCCTTATAGTCCAGCTCTCGCAGCCATACATGACTACTGGGAATACCATTGCTTTGACCATGCGGACTTTTGTTGGCAGGGTGATGTCTCTACTTTTTATCATGCTGTTTAGGTTCGCCATCGCTTTCCTCCCAAGGAGCAGGCGTCTTTTAATTTCATGGCTGCAGTCACAGTCTGCGGTGATCTGGGATCCCAGGAACGTGAAGTCTGTCACTACTTCCACGACTTCCCCTTCTATTTGCCAAGGAGTGATGGGGCCGGATGCCATGATCTTAGTTTTTTTGATGTTGAGCTTCAAGCCCACTTTTGCGCTCTCCTCTTTTACTCTGAGCAAGAGGCTCTTTAGATCCTTTTCACTTTCAGCCATTAGAGTGGTATCATCTGCATATCTGAGGTTGTTGATCTTTTCCCCAGCAATCTTAATTCCCGCTTGTGATTCATCCAGGCCAGCATTTCGCATGATGTACTCTGCATATATATTAAATAAGCAAGGTGACAGTATACATCCTTGTCGTACTCCTTTTCCTATGCTGAACCAATCAGTTGTTCCGTATCCGGTTCTAACTGTCGCTTCTTGGCCCTTATACAGGTTTCTCAAGAGACATGTGAGGTGGTCTGGTACTCCCATCTCTTTAAGGACCTGCCATAGTTTGTTGTGATCCACACAGTCAAAGGCTTTAGCATAGTCAATGAAGCAGAAGTAGATATTTTTCTGGTACTCTCTTGCTTTCTCCATAATCCAGCGAATGTTGGCAATATGATCTCTCGTTCCTCTACCTCTTCGAAACCCAGCTTGTACTTCTGGTAGTTCTCTATCCACGTACTGTTGAAGCCTAGCTTGTAGGATCTTGAGCATGACCTTGCTAGCGTGTGATATGAGTGCAATTGTGCGATAGTTTGAACATTCCTTGGCATTGCCCTTCTTTGGGATTGGAATGTATACTGATCTTTTCCAATCCTGTGGCCACTGTTGCGTTTTCCAAATTTGCTGGCAAATGGAGTGCAGAACTTTAACAGCATCATCTTCTAAGACTTTGAATAGCTCAGCTGGAATACCATCACCTCCACTAGCTTTGTTGTTAGTAATGCTTTCTAAGGCCCATTTAACTTCACATTCCAGGATGTCTGGCTCAAGGTCAGTGATTATACCGTCGTGTTTGTCAAGGACATTGAGGTCTTTCTTGTATAGTTCTTCTGTGTATTCTTGCCATCTTTTCCTAATCTCTTCTGCTTCTGTTAGGTCCCTACCGTTTTTGTCCTTTATCATGGCCAGCTTTGCATGGAACGCTCCCTTGATTTCTCCAATTTTCTTGAAGAGATCTCTAGTCCTTCCCATTCTATTGTTTTCTTCTATTACTTTGCACTGTTCATTCAGGAAGGCCTCCTTATCTCTCCTTGCTGTTCTCTGGAAATCTGCGTTCAGTTGGGTAAATCTTTCCTTTTCGCCTTTGCCTTTCGCTTTCCTTCTTTCCTCTGCTATTTGTAAAGCCTCATCAGAAAGCCATTTTGCTTTCTTGCATTTCTTTTTCTTTGGTATGGTGGTGATTGCTGCCTCCTGTACGATGTCACGAACCTCTGTCCATAGTTCTTCAGGCACTCTATCTATCAAATCCAGACCCTTGAATCTATTCTTCACCTCTACTGTATATTCATCAGGGATGCGATCTAGGTCAAACCTGAATGGCCTCGTGGTTTTCCCAATTTTCTTCAGTTTAAGTCTGAATTTTGCAATGAGTAGCTCATGATCTGAACCACAGTCAGCTCCAGGTCTTGTTTTTACTGACTGGATAGAGCTTCTCCATCTTTGACTGCAAATTATATAGTCAATCTGATTTCGGTGTTGCCCATCTGGTGATGTCCATGTGTAGAGTCGCCTCTTAGGTTGTTGGAAAAGGGTGTTCGCTATGACCAGTGTGTTCTCTTGACAAAACTCTGTTAACCTTTGCCCTGCTTCATTTTGCTTTCCAAGGCCAAACTTGTCTGTTATTCCGGTTACCTTTTGACTTCCTACTTTAGCATTCCAGTCCCCTATGATGATGAGGACATCATTTTTTGGTGTTAGTTCTATGAGGTGTTGTAGGTCTTCATAGAACCGGTCCACTTCAGCCTCTTCTGCATCAGTGGTTGGGGCATAGACTTGGATTACTGTGATGTTGAATGGTTTGCCTTGGAATCGGACAGAAATCATTCTGTCATTTTTGAGATTGTATCCCAGTACTGCCTTTTGCACTCTCTTGTTGACTATAAAGGCCACACCATTTTTTCTACGAGATTCCTGGCCACAGTAGTAGATATAATGGTCTTCTGAGTTAAATTCGCCCATTCCTGTCCACTTTAATTCACTGATTCCTAGGATATCGATGTAAATGTAAAAATGTAGAACACCCTAAAATCTGTAAATTAAGACTTAGCACTGAAGACTGAGGCAGGACATTTTTAAAATGAGCAACTTCACACTGCGTTTACAAGTTCAGACTAAAACAGGCCATAAATTGGGGGTAAAACAGAGATACGCTCCTTTACATTCACATGCATAACAATGAAGATCCATGCTTTCTTTACAGAGGACATCGAAAATGGAAATCATTTTTATTCTATTGACCACAGTTGACCAACCCCCTGTTCAAAAGGGGCAGTAGAATCAATGAATGGGAAGTTTTATGGAAAAACATAATTCATGGAGCGGAGGGATCCAAAAAATCCGATTTTCACCCCCATGCTGGAAAGGGTCCATAGTTATGGTTGAACCAATGTACAGATATTTTTAAAAAACCAAGACTCTTCTAGTTCACAATATGGTAGTGAATTGTTCTCGGGAAGCCATGGGAATGTGGCATTGCAGGAGAAAATGTCTACTGTTCTTCTTGAACCCCGCCAAGAAAATACACCCACAATGCAGCGAAGTCCAAGTCCTTTGAGCACTGGATACTGGGGCTAAGGCGGTGGGGGAATATTGCTCTTGGCTGTTCAGGGGAGCTTACCAAGTGAATTTAGGGGTCTTTGGTGCAACCAAATGCTGGGAGAAAGGGGTATAGTGTTACCTTGTGAGAATGCTTTTGCATCCTTATGCTCACATTCACAAATGCACACACAAGTGGAGCTCACCTCATCAATGGCTGCTCTCCTTCCTTTCCAAGGTCAGTCCTGGGCGTAGTACGACATTCCGTTGCCTCGCCCGTCTTCATCCTGACGTTGTGAACCAGCATCGTCATCCTCCTCATCCTCCATAGAGACAGACAAGTTCAGAAAGGTACGGAAGCAACAGGGCAAGACATGGACGGTGCATCCTGGAGGACTCGGGAGACTCAGAAATGCACAGTGATGGGCCTGGTCTCTTCAGTGCTGCTGGCTGCTGTGAGATCCTGCCTAGACCTCCACGGAATTTGTTCTCCCTCTGAGCGATGGGACACTCTCCTCTCCTTTCCCAGAACATTTTTATTTCTGTTTCCAGTTTGGAGGTGATGCAGCACAGAGATAGCATCTCCTCCTCAAAGTCCCTTTGCTACAATGGTCCAAAAAGATGACATTGTGTGGATTGTGATGTCAATTCTGGGCGCTATGACACTGCACCCCACTGAGGGCCCTGTCCTCCCGGGGCTCCATCCCCAGGTCTCCTGGAGTTTCCCAGCCTGTGATCTGGCAACCCTACCCCCCATCTCCCCCCGGGGGTGACCTGGACACCCTGTGGGGTCAACTGGAACATGTCTGGGAGTGAGGTCATGCATAAAAACTCTTCAACATTTCTGGCACTGGCAGATGCTCTGTTGAACACGATGCCTTTTAACACAGAGCTGCGGTGGCGGCTACTGCTGAAGCCCGTCTTCCAAAGTCTGCACAACCAATCAGGAGCCCTACTCGGCAAAATCCCCACCTGGCCCCTCCCACTTTCTAAAACACTTGGCGGACATCAGGAAAGGTATCAGCAGGCACCGGGGTACCCACGGGCAGCACACTGGGCATCCCTGCTGTCGCTTACAGCATTGAATTAGAAAAGGCAAAAGATACCCTAAAGAGAGAACTGCGAGCTAAAACCAGTCCCTTGAAGTCCCCACAAAGATAGACAGTGCAATCACAACTGCTGCATTGACAAGAAACTTTATTCTGAATCCGCAGATCTTTGTCTCAGTTTCATGGTGCTCTTCAAAGCCTCCTGAACTGTCTCGATTCGCGACGAAACTTTTCCTTCCAGCTACTTATCCAGGATGATGCATTTAATAAACATTTTCGAATTACTGCAAACAGAAGAGAGAGGTGGAGTTATGGAAACAGTCACAGTCAGACAGAGATGACATCCCTTGCAGAGCCTGTTTGAAAGAAGCCCAATCAAGAGCGTAGTTGTAGGAGAAGAGACCGGGCTTAAATCTCTCCTCCGCCGTCAGAGATCAGGCTTGGGGAGGCAGCCCTTGGTCAGAGGAAGGAAGACTTGGCTCAGTGGACCAGTGGGCTTGTTTGATGTAAGGCCGCTCCCTCTCCTGATGCTGCAGAGGAAGCAGGGATGCCACTGAAGATAGCACATAGGGCTTGGACCAGGTGGACCTTCAGAGACATCATTTCTG
>NW_015174466.1:0-11583 GCF_001447785.1 Gekko japonicus | reverse complement strand
AATAAAGAAGACGACGTGTTTTTTCAAGAATGGAGTGACTTTAAAATATATCTGGAAAAGAACTGGGATGTGAAACAAAACTTAATATGTTTAGATCAATATTAAGTCAAATGATGTTATCTTTAGATTGTAATGATAAGAAACTGATATAGTTGATGATATGAAGTAATTTGGAGCAGGGGTGGAAGCATTGCGGGAAGCCATTGGAGGGAGGGGAGGAATTGGGAATGGGGTAGACAATTGATAAAATGAAATGTTTTAACTATATATGTTGTATTCCTGAGAAAAATAAAATTTGTTTACCAAAAAAAAAGAGGATAAATCCACGTTTTAGGAAAAAGCAAAATTTATTTCAAAGCATTGGAAAGATACTCAAACAGGCACTTTGTTAGGAATGGGTACATACTGCAGGGACAAGCATAATAAAGGGATTTGAACCAGGTACGGAACCAATGGGTCACCTTCCCGCTGGCGGGCGAAAGGGAACGGTTTTGCGCTCAATTCCCTGAGAACGCTAGTAGCCTCAGACATAACATAGGTACAATTCCCAGGCTCTAAAGACAACAAGCCAGCACTCGAGCACTAATACAAAACACTAGATAGCATCCTCCTCCACAACCTCCAGCTGTTCGGCTTTTGCGTTTCTGCAGACGAAGGGAAAGTACAGAGGGGGGGAAGGGAGAACTGTACAGCCGTACAGGTAACACAGAACGAGATGGCAGCTTGCTGACATACTGCCCCCCTTAAAATACACCTTAACCACCACCTCCCGGGTTGGGCGGGAGATCTCCCGGTTTGGGCGGGAGACCTCCCGGTTTGTCTGGGAACTTCTTGTGGAACCTCCGAAATGCGGTAGCCCAAAAAGTCTATATGGGTCTTGTGGAATTCACACTTAGACAGCTTGGCAAACAGTTTGTGCTTGTGCAACGTACGGAGGACCTTTCGAACCAATTTTACGTGGGAAGGGAGGTCCTGAGAGTACAGTAACACATCATCAAGGTAAATAACAACACCCTTAAACAAAAAGTCATGTAGGACTTCATTAATCAGGTTCATGAGGACCCCCGGAGCCCCCTGAAGTCCGAACGGCATAACTAAGTACTCGAACTGTCCCAGGGGTGTGTTAAAGGCAGTTTTACTCTCATCTCCCTCTCGGATGCGAACGCGGAATTACGCGTCCCTCACGTCTAGTTTCGAAAAGATTTTGCCCTTTGTGGCTTCTGCCACCAGATCTTTGATGAGGGGTAGGGGGTAAGCATTAGACATAGAAACAGCATTCAAACCCCGATAATCAGTACAGAGACGAAGCCCCCCATCCTTCTTCTTGCGGAAAAGCACAGGAGCAGCAAAAGGGGAGGACTCTGGGCGGATGAAGCCGCGTTCCAAATTCTTGTCAATGAACTTGCGAAGTTCAACTCTTTCAGCCGGCCCCATAGCGTAAATTTTCCCCTTGGGTAGTTTGCAGCCAGGTAATAACTCAATGGTACAGTCAGTAGGTCTATGGGGTGGCAATTCATCAGCTTCTTCCTCCCCAAAAACCTCTGCTAAGTCTCTATATTCGGGGGGAAGAGAGTCTAACTCTTCAGGTTTCAGTGCAGCACAAGGAAATTGCACAGCTGGCTTGCCCCCCCACCCCTCTTCCCACCGATGAGATACACATTTGGGGGACACAAATTTGATCTTCCTCTCTTCCCAGAGGATGTAGGGGTCGTGAGTACAAAGCCAGGGGCTGCGTAGGACTAAGTCAAACTGAGATTTTGGGGTAATGACGAAAGTTCTTTGCTCCCAATGATCACCCGCTCCCAATCGCAGCTGCATGGATTCATGCGTGCATGGTTCCATAGGAGCCCCATCCATTTGGGTGAAAATAATGGGGGATGTCAAAGTTTTCACCCCCGCTTCAAGTCCCAGAACCACCCTAGGGCTAATTAAGTCTCTCCCACATCCCGAGTCCACCAGAGCTCTCACCCGGACATGGGTACCGAGGACTGGGTTGATTAATGAGACAGTCACGAAAAAAAGGGATGGGGTTTCTCTCACCACCTGCGGCGCATCAGCTGAATGGCCCTGTCGTTTTGCGCCCCTCACAACAGGACGTTCTCGTTTTCCGCCGGTTCAGGTTCAGAGTCATCAGCAGAGTCGGCAGCTTCGGTCTCTTGCACAGCTTGCAGTGCTTTCGAGAACTTAGGTTTAGCAACCCCTTTCTTTGCCGGCGTCGTCCCTCTCGGTTTTGGTGTTGGTGGCTTGTCTTTTTGTTGGCGGCTTCCACAATCCGCTGCGAAATGCCCCTTGTCCCCACATTTGAGACAGAGCCCCATCTTCATCCGGAGATCCCGGGCTGAGTCGGACAGGCGTGGGGGACGCGGTTTAGACAAGGCGGGGTTGCTCGCTCTCCCTCCGGTAGCTGCCATGTCAAGCTTTATGGTGTTCAAGCGATCTTCGGTGTTTTCCGCTTCTTGTGCCCATGCCATCAGGGAGATAGGGTTAACAGACCGTAGTACCGTCTCTCTGATTTCTGCGTTGAGCCCCAGGCGGTACATCTCGGCTAGAATGTGATCAGGACAGTCTCGTAACTTAGCCGCCTGGTTGTGGAACTCGAGGGTGTATTCCCGCACCGACTTTCTGCCTTGTCTGAAGGTTCGAAGAAAGGCTTTAGCTCTCTGACTCGCATTCACATCTTCAAAGCGAGTTCGCAGAGCCCACATGAACGCCCTCAAGTTATACAGTTCCGGGCCACGATCATTGTACAGCCCTACGTACCATGTGGCGGCGGAGCCTTTCAGCCTCACAGAAATAACATCGATGAGAGCCCCCTTATTCGGAAACAGGTGTCGACTTTCGGCAACGAATTTCTGGACGCGTACCGTGAAGAACGCAAGGTCATCTGGATTGCCATCAAATGTTGCTTCTAATAAATCCTTCGGATGTGGTCTTGCCCCTCTCAGGAGTTGATCTAACGGCCCCTGTCCCCCCTGGAGAGGCGGGACAGGTGCCGCTGGCGCTCCCGGCTGTAGCGGTATCAGGGGTGGAGGTAGACCCGGTCCCGGTTGCAACGGCGGCCCTGCGGGGCCCGGTGGAGGTTGCACGGGTGCTCCCGGTGCAGGCTGAGGCGGTGGGGGAGCCACAGGTTGTTGTTGCGCTTGAGCTGCCATAAATTCGCCTAGGTGAAAGTCCATCATCCCTGGTAGCGCCTCAAACACGTCGTTCACGGTTCTCATCAAATCCCGAATCGATTGTTCCAGTTCATTAAACCGTTCCTCAGTATCCTCTTCCGGGATCCGTTCTCTGGGTCGGTATCTCGGTGGCGGCTCGTAGTTTCTCTCGTCTGGAGGCATCTTAGGTCTCTCCGGTTCATACTCCCCTTCGTCCGGGGGTTCCAGCATCCATTCTTCGAGCTCCTGTCGGTAAGCTCCCGAAGAAGTCTTCCTCTCCGGTTCTGGATACAGTCCTTTGTCAAACAAGCTCTCCCGGAGCCCACTTCCGCGGCGGGAGTAGATCTCACGGGTGCCCTTCGTATTGTACATAGTCCAATCATCCTGGGCAGCTGCTCTCCTCTTCCCCCAGTGTGAAGGGGTTGGAGGCGGCCAGGCCAAATACGAAGGCAGGCGAGGAATCGTTCCCCCTACAGCGCCCGTCGTAGACACCGTAGTCACGGCTGTAGTGATCAGCTGCGTGGAGGTTACCGGGACCGATCCTGTGTCCCCCTCCATTGTAGGTGGTTTTCCCTCTGTCCCGCTCATGACTTCGTCAGACTCGGGGTGACAGGAAAATTATGGGATTTCCTAACAATATGTTGGATCCCCAAGCATCGAGAATAAATCCACGTTTTAGGAAAAAGCAAAATTTATTTCAAAGCATTGGAAAGATACTCAAACAGGCACTTTGTTAGGAATGGGTACATACTGCAGGGACAAGCATAATAAAGGGATTTGAACCAGGTACGCTGGCGGGCGAAAGGGAACGGTTTCGCGCTCAATTCCCTGAGAACGCTAGTAGCCTCAGACATAACATAGGTACAATTCCCAGGCTCTAAAGACAACAAGCCAGCACTCGAGCACTAATACAAAACACTAGATAGCATCCTCCTCCACAACCTCCAGCTGTTCGGCTTTTGCGTTTCTGCAGACGAAGGGAAAGTACAGGGGGGGGAAGGGAGAACTGTACAGCCGTACAGGTAACACAGAACGAGATGGCAGCTTGCTGACACTTCTTCACGAAAGCAGATCCCCCGCCACAGATTTTCTTAGTCTTTAAGGTGCTGCTGGACTCTCACTCTTTTCAACTGGAATCTGCTGTTAGAAAATGCCAGGAGAATGTGGTTTAGTGTCATCTTGCAGGAATGGTCTTGTATCCTTAAGGGGACACACACAGAGAGACAGACATACAGAAACATTATTACCGAAAAGTCATGATAACACAGGACTCGGCAGAATCTTGGGTTTTGGTGATCAGAACATCTTGAACAGTCAAAGGGCTTTGTTGTTAAAGCTGTAGGGAGCGACATGATCAGGAAGAAGAGAAGCAACGTTGCAAGAAATGGACGCAGCATCTCAGAAGGCCAGAGAGTCTCCCAAAACACACAGCGCCCGACCTCCTCTCCTCAGTCCTGCCGGCTGCAGTGAGATCCTGCTCAATCACCTCGGTTCTTATATCCCTCCGAGCAATGGATGACTGGCTCTGCTTTGCCGGAACATCTTCATTCCCATTACAAGTTTGGAGGTCATGCGGATCAGAGATAGGATCTCTTCCTCAAAGTCTCTTTTTTTATTGCTACCATGTTCCTCGCGGCAGATCTGATTATGGGGTGGCTTCAGTGGATTGTGGACACAAGGAGGGGAGGGAAATCTTCCCTAGAGAGTCAGCGTGGTGTCGGAGCTACAGACTAGTGTTGAGCTATTTGGTTCATGTAGCGGAGGTTTGCCCAGACTCCAAGTAGATCCAGTTCACATTCAGGTTGCAGTCGAAAGGAGAGAGAGAGAAGTCTAATCACAAGAGGACTTTCCCTATCACAACTGGCCAGCTTGTCTGGCATTGTGTGTGTGGGAATATGAGGGCCTTGTCTCTACGGAGCTTCTAAGAGAAACGGCATTTTGTGTGGGGGGGGGGATGTATTCTTTTAAGGCATTTTAACTGTTGACTCTTGTAGAAATGGGAAAATATCCGCTCGGCTCTTTTTTATATAACGGGGCATTGCCGCCAGATCTGGCAACGAAAGATCCCTCCTGTTTTCTACATCTCCAGCAAATATTTGGTCTCATTCTGATCTTCGCAATTCCCAGTGGTGGTGGAAAGTGGTATCAAGTCACAGGCGACTTATGGCACAACCCTGCAGAGTTTTCAAGGCAAGAGAGAAACGGAGATGGTTTTGCCATGGCCTGCCTCAGTGTGGCAGCCCTGGACTTCCTTCGTGGTCTCCCATCCGAGGACTAACCAGGGCCGACCCCGCTTAGTTTCCAAGATTATTAGGGCCTATGTTCACTGTTTCCTGAATGTCCCTTCCTCTTGATTGTCTTGACTCACTCCGTGTAACCTGCCTTGAGTCCCAATGAGCAAAGCAGACTATAAAGAATGTAAATAAATACATGAAATGAGAATAAAAATCTGCCAAGATCAGGCTAACCTGGGCCATCCACACCAGGATTAGCAACTCTTAGGGTGCGGTCACACTGTCCCTTTGATCGGGATTCCCGCATTTAAAGTTTCTGTTTACATGTGCCAATCCGCCTCCCTCACCGAAGCAGGCTCACTCTCGCAATACTCTCACAATACACCCTGCTATGGAATTTTGCATCATTTAATGTATAGGTTAAATACTTATGCTTTGGTTCAGTTCCCTGTTTAGCCTTCTGGTTGCTTCTACAACCCTAATCCTATTGCAGTGTTTACTGTATGTCCCTTCCTGTTGATTGTCTTGACTCTCTCCATGTGATCCGCCTTGTAATTCGCCCCAATGAGCAAAGCAGACTATAGAGAATGTAAATAAATACATAAAATGAGAATAAAAATCTGCCAAGATCAGGCTAACCTGGGCCGTCCACGTCAGGGTTAGCCACTCTTACTGACAAGTCCTGATGAAGGAAAGTGGCGCAAAGTCACAGCTGACTTACGGTGATCCTGCAGGATTCTCAAGACAGGAGACGTTCAGAGATGATTTTCCACTTCCTGCCTCCACGTCACGATCCTTGGTGGGGGTTCTCCCATCCAAATATAAGCCAGGGACAACTTGCTAAGCTTCCAAGATCTGACAATTGCTGATGTCCCTGAGGAGGCACCTGCCAGCCAGGAGCCTGTGGACTTACAGGCTCCTGAGGACAGTACTGCAGCAGAAAGGCAAAGACTGGATCCTGTAGCTGAAAGCTATCTAAGTGGTGAGGAGGATAGAGCCTCCCAGGGAACACCTGCAAGGGATCAGTCTCTGCTGCAGCCCAGTAATTCATCATCAGACTCGCCTCCACCTGTAACCAGGCTCAGGAATGTAAGAAGACAACAGCTGAGAGAGCGAAGGCAGAATGCACGCATGCGTGCCAGAAGATCTCTTAGCCCTGATTACTGACAGGATCCTGTCCTCACTCCTGGCTAGCTAATGAGTTGATTAGCTAGCACTGTATATATGCAAGTCTGTTGCCAGCAGTCATTTGTGCTGGCAAACGTCGTTTGTTCAGGACCTGAATCCTTGCATCTCGGCTCCAGACCTTGTGGAATTCTGCTCGGCTTGATCCTTGGCTTTTAACCTTCAGCTTTGTTGACCCTGCGTTCATCTCTGACTCCTCTGGTATCGTTGTGATTTATGGACTTGAAACTTTGGTATGTCTGACCCTGGTTTTGGACTGTGATTTGAACCTGCCTGAACCTTACTACCTGATTTGCCTGGCTTGACCTCGGACTGTTCCTGGACTTTTGCTTACTTGCGTCACGCCCCCTGGTCCTGCCGTGACAAAGGGTACCCAGCCCCGAGGTCCCGGCAGGGGTTGCATAATGTCCCCTGATGCAATGACGTCTATTGGAAGTGATGTCATTGTGTCAGTGACGTCAGACGTACATCCCCGGTGAGATGACATAACTTCAGGGTGATGTCATCACATTGGGACATTGCACATGATGTCTCCCCCAACCCTGGAACGCCCCCCAAATCCCCTCACCACAGTGGTGACGGGAACTGGCAACCCTAACTACTGACAAGTAATTCTGCCTTTATAAAATTTTAGAGCATTGTCCTCCTTCCTATATTTCTGCAAGACTTTTGCTATAGCTCTATATATTTGTAAACAGGTGTGATTGAATTGTGATTGAATCTGCCTCAAGTGCCATGTCAGAAGGATTTATAAAACAGGATTTATAAAACAGAAGGATTATAAAACAGAAGGGTTTATAAAGCAGAAGGACTTATAAAACAGGGAGAGTTTAACAGATACTGTGGCCCACCAAAAGGACAGATCAGTGGGTTCTCGGCGAAATCAAGCCTGAGTTCTCCCTAGAAAATCATATGAGAAAACTGAAGCTATTGCACTAGGAAAGTTGAAGGCAGCAGGAAAAGTGGAAAACCCAACATAGAATGGATTGACTCATTAAGAGAAGACACAGCCATCAGTTTGCGAGACCTGAGAATGGCTGTTAACGATAGGATGTTATGGAGAAAATTCATAGGGTAGCCCTAAGTTGGAAGTAATTTGATGGCACAGCTTCAGATCTGGGTGCTAGCCTCAAGGTGAGATCAGGGTATCCGTTGGAATTGCAGCTCATCTCCAGACTACAGAGATTGGTTCCCCTGGAACAAATGGCTACTTTGGAAGGAGGGCTCTGTGGCATTGTACCCCACTAAGGCCCCCGTCCTCCGCAGGCCCCACCCCCAGATCTCCGGGAGTTTCCCAACCTGATGTGGCAACCCCATTCCTCCATCTTCTGCTGGTGGCCCAGGGAGACCTAGCCACCCTGTCTTCTGAAGCATTCCTTAAAATCTCTTTTTCACATCTGGGTCTATATGCCAGATCTCCAGGTTCCAACACAGTTAATATCCTTTAATGTTTTTGCTGTTCATCCCTTGTGATCCTGTTAATATTAATAAAACCAGCTTGATGTATTAGACTGTTTTGTACCCAAGCTTCAAAACAGTATCCTGATGACCTTCAACAAAATCCAGGGAAATCGCCCAAAAAAAGAAAAAAGAATTTTGAAATCCTCCCCAGGGACTGTGTGGTGGCCCATGTAGCTGTGAGAAATCATGGTCTGGCTGGTGTCATAAACAGGGCCGCTCCTTGGCATCCTCTCCCAGGCTTTGGCAGGCTGCTGTCTCCTGGGTGTAGTCGTGTAGACAGGCTTGGTATGGAAACCAACAGGAGCCTGTGGGGGCAGAGATGCTGGGGCAATGAGACTGACCTTGGGAGTTGTGCATTACTTCCAGGGTACACCAAAAAGTGATGTCACACTTCTCTCGGGTCTAGCTGAGGAAGTCACAGCCACCTGTTTTGTCTCTTTTTCCTATACAGAGAGCCATGACTCGAGGTCCCTTCTCTCATTCATGGAAAAAGTATCAGGCAGGGCATCCCACTCCCCTTATCAACCAGCCCTCACTCAGACACTTCACAGACCTCTATGGTTGGGACCCCAACAGTGCTTCAATATCCTGCTGCCACCATTTATTCATAAGTATATGTATATAAAGAGCCCAAGGTTTATTGTTGTTTGTGTGTATGTCCATATTTCTGGCCTTGAGACAGTATATCAGTAGGGTTAACCAGAAAAGAGCTGATTTTTGCTGAAAGCTTAGAACAATATTGGAATTATTCGGTTAAACAGGTGTAACGTTTCTTAGCACAAACTCCTGATTTCTAAACTGAGTCATGCTTTCTGGTCTATTTGGTCCAAGTTATCTTCCTTTCAGTCAGCTGCAGATTGCTGTTTTCTCACTCACTGGCTCAAGCTGTCATCCCCTTTCTACCCAGCTCTCCCCAACTGCCCTAACTGCTTTAACTGTCAGCTCCTCTCGCAACATTCTGTCTGCTCTCATTGGTTCTTCACAGTCAGAGGCAGAACTGACCTGTGCATCATATGCCCCTCTTTGAAGACATTTCCTAAGTGGAGGTCTTCCTCAATCTCTATCAGCGATAATCATTACTTACTGCCTCGTTGAGAACTGTGGATCTGAAAATTTTTTCAAATGGCCCAAATACTTTAAAATATACCTTTTCTGTTCATACAAATCTGATAAATAGACACTAGGAAAATAATTTCACATCTTCATTCTTACATTTACAAAAAGTACGACTTTTCTCATTTATTTTTCCTGAAGAAGCAAACTTCCCCCCTCAACAGGTTAAAGGTATATCGGAATACTGTAATTCTATACATACTATGTGTTCCTTATAATTCTTCTCCCTTCCTTTGTAAATGGAAGGGGAAGTCATGGAAACAGTGACAGAATTCACGTTCCTGGGATCCAAGATCACCGCAGACTGTGACTGCAGCCATAAAATTAAAAGACGGCTGCTCCTGTGGAGGAAAGCTATGGCAAACCTGGACAGCATAATAAAAAGTAGAGACATCACCCTGCCAACCAAAGTCCATATGGTCAAAGCATTGGTATTCCCAGTACTAAGGTATGGCTGCAAGAGTTGGACCATAAGGAAGGCCAAGTGTCGAAGAATAGATTCTTTTGAATTATGGTGCTGGAGAAGACTCTTGAGAGTCCCTTGGACTGCAAGGAGATCAAATGAGTCATTCCAAAAAGAAATCAACCCTGATTGTTCCCTGAAGCAGAATCTCAAAGACTTTGGCCACCCAATGAGAAGGGAGCACTCATTGGAGAAGACCCTGGTGCTGGGCAAGATTGAAGGTAAAAGAAGACGAGGATGGCAAAGGATGAGATGGTTAGACAGTATTATAGATGCAACAAACATGAAATTAAGCAAACTCTGGGGGACAACAGAAGACAGGAGGGCCTGGTATGATGTGGTCCCAGGGGTCACAAAGAGTTGGACTCAACTGTGCAACTGAACAACAAAAGTCAAAAACAGCAGATAAGGACAAATTAGGGGAAGAGGGGTGATGGGGGAGGAGGGGCGATGAAGTAACAAGGTGGCTTGAGACTCCAGAGTTCTGGATCTCTCCTACCTTTGGAGTCTTTTTAGGGGACTTTCTTGACATTTCTGGACTCCTCCAGATTTGACAAGGGTCCACCACTTCCTCGGGACTAGGAAACTGGAAGCAGAAGATTTAAACTGAGCTCCCTGTTTGCAGCAACAGCAGGTGAAGTTTCAGTTTGTCTTGAAGCAGAAGCTCCAGAAGGAGTGGTCACAGCAGTTCGCGGCTGGAAAGCTACATTCAAGCCCCAAACAAGAGCCTCCATAAAGGTAAAGGTAAAGGCTCCCTTGCTCGAAATCCAGTCAAATCCGACTCTAGGGTTGCGGTGCTCAAGCCGAAGAGCCAGTGCTGTCCGAAGACGTTTCCGTGGTCATGTGGCCAGCATGACTAAACACCAAGACACACGGAACGCTGTGACCTTCCCACCGAAGTGGTACCTATTTATCTACTTGCAATTTCTTGCTTTCGAACTGCTAGGTTTGCAGGAGCTGGAACGAGAGACGGGAGCTCGCTCCGAGGATTCTAGGACAGATGAAAATATACAACTGTTATCAGATGACCGATGGGACTGTTTAAAAAGTCAATTGACAGGAAAAAAACCCAAAAATGCTGTTATGGAAGCTCTGGGAAAGTATTGGGATTGTTTTGAAGAAGAGATTACAGAGACACAAAATCAGATGCTGTCAGTTTCTACACAAGAGGAAAAATGGCAGGACCTGTTTCAACACTCGATATCTACAATAAGAGACATTTTTAGGAACTGCTTTGATGAGTTATTGGAGGCCTTTTGTTTTTGTACAAAAACAGGCCAGAAGAGAATGAGACATTAAAAAATCAAAGACACCAAAGAAGAATGATTTTTATGAGACATTTTCAAAGAAAGCAAGAGAAATTTAAATTTTATGAACAAATGGAAGTAGCACTCTTGGAAGTAGCACTCTCTGACAGTTACCATGGCTTTGTTAGCAGAAGAGATAAAGATAGCCAAAACTGGAATTTTTAAGCTGATGAGATCTGTTTATTTACTGTGTGCCTTGTACCTGATTTACACGACGATTTGATATCCGATTGATTTATGAATATAATCTGAAGCAAAGTATTTTAATTCCTGCATTATCTTGAATGTTTAATGAAAGCTAAAAATATGGGCAGTCTGAAATTTTAGAGAGGATAAGTGGAAGTAGCACTCTTTGACATTCTGCATGGTTTTAATTTGCTCCAGATCTACTAAAACTGGAACTTTTAAGCTGTTGAGAACTGTTTATCTATTATGTGTTTCTACACCTGATTTACATTGTTATTTGATACCCAATTGATTTATGAATATACCCTGAAGCAAAGTACCTCCAACTTTTGCTTTGTCTTGACTAATGAAAGCTAGAAAGCATGGACTTTTAATTTGAAATAATTTACTCTCTGTACATGTAATGTCCTAATTGAAGGAGGATGAAAAGATATGGGCAATCAGAATTTTTACAGAGGGATTGCAGGGAAAATATAATTAAA
>NW_015174465.1:1046-21574 GCF_001447785.1 Gekko japonicus | reverse complement strand
CATTAGCATAATAGGCCACACCCAATAGTCGGAATGTATTAGCATATTAGGTCACACCCCTGACAGCACCACTCATTAGTGGTGTTGCCAGAAGTGTGGTCATCCAGCCACACCCACCTTTTGCTTCTTATTCTGTTTACCTTGTTTGTTGTCAAAACCCAGAGCTCTTTTTGTAGCAGAAACTTCTTTGCATGTTAG
Source organism: Gekko japonicus (assembly GCF_001447785.1). Lineage (NCBI taxonomy): Eukaryota > Metazoa > Chordata > Lepidosauria > Squamata > Gekkonidae > Gekko > Gekko japonicus. The sequence goes on along the minus strand of NW_015174465.1, from coordinate 21,376 downwards.
GCCACACACCCCTAATGTTGTAGCCAATCCTAATGAGTTTCTGCTGTTGGGTGTGGCCTGTTATGCTAATGAGTTCCTGCTGGGCGTGGCCAACTCAGGAGCCAGCCGGAACTCCGTTCCTGTGTGTTCCTGCCCAAAAATAGCCCTGGTAGGCACAGTCAAGGCATCTGGAATGTATTTTTATTTATTTATTAAAACACTTCAACCCCTCCTTTCCGTGTGGTTCAAGGTGGCTTCCAATAATAATTGAAAAAATAATTCCAAGAAACAAGGCATCTCAGACTCCAAGACTAGGTCCCAGCCTACTGCATAGCCTCCTACTGTCTCTATTTTCTGTTTGGAGTTTCTGTCAAATCATCAACTGTATCATTATTTCTGGCTGAGTTGAGGCACGTTTCACAAATGGATCAAAGGGTCTGGTTCACACAGCCACAGCTGTCAGGCGTTCCCCAGCCGTACTCAACCCGTCCTATGACGATTCCCTACCGTGTTAAAAAAGTACCAGGTGAAAGCAGTAGCAAACCCCTGGAGAGCGTGTTGATCCCGCTTCCCAGAAGTGTGCATGCTAAAAGCCGCAAACAAGCCGCATTGCTGCGGTGCTGTGCCTATGCGTATAGGCGCATGTTGCCAGAGTGAAAAAAAGCCACTTACAGCCGCGCCTCCGCCAGAGGCGGGCCAACAGTATGAATGCTCCCTTGCGCCTCCTCCCCGGTATGCTCCCACATCAGTGCGACCGGGAATCCCCGGCACAACTTGGTTCGGGTCTTTTTGCCCCGCCTCCCACACGCTTCATACTGCCAGTCTGTCCTCAGCCTCTGTTTCTTGGGTATGCTTTTTTAAAAAATTATGTCATTCTTCAAGCCTGCCAGTCTGTCCTCAGCCTCTGTCTCTTGGGTATGCTTTTTAAAAAGGTTCAAGGTTCAGTTCCCTTTCCTGTCTCAATATGGCTGGCTGGGGGAACCTTGTTTCAAAAGCACAGGTGTGTGAGTAGGGTTGCCAACCTCCAGGTAGTGGCTGGAGATCTCCTGGAATTACAGCTGTTTTGCAGGGAGGACGGAATGTAAGCCTAAGTAGATAAACCAGATTTGTGCAAACATATACTTATTTCAGAAGCACTCATGGAAAAGAAAAGCTGCAACATAAAGAGCGACTTTAACCTAATGCATTCCAAGGAGGCTATAGTCTAGTACAATATTTGTAGTGGGCTGCAACAGGTAAGACAATTTTTTTACACAGTCTCACAATACTGTGGAGTTTTGCAGATGGTTTACTTGGGTCTACTCTGGAGGTTTTTTTATTTATATATTCTCTACTTAATTTATTTATACACATTCATGGTTGTCTTCTCCATTTTATCCTCAGAACAACCCTGCGGGGTAGGTTAGGCTGAGCGTGCATGACTGGCTCCAGGTCACCCAGCAAGCTTCCATGTCAGAGGTGGGATCTTAACCTCGCTCTCCCAGATCCTTGTCCATCACTCCAACCACCACACTATGCTGGCTCCCGTACTTTAAATATGCCTATAATAATTTTTGTAAAGCATTTTATGAATATCTGTAATTGTTGGACTTTATAATCAAAACAACAGACTGGAGTGACTCTGCACAGTATTGTCTGCATGCGGGGGGCAGGGCAGTCTATAAACTACATTAATTAATTAACAAAATAAAATTACACGCCTGATCGTATCAAATCTGTTTCAGAATTCTAACCCGGCAGCTTCTAGAGAAATTGGTGATAACATGCAGGTGTTCATTGCTACCACTAGAGGCCGCTTGTTAATAACACAACTATTTGGAAATCCCAATGGTGTGTCTTGTGTGCCTTTAATTTTAATTTAGACAGCTCTTAAAGGTTTTGTTACAATCAGTTTTGGCAAAGAGTATTAAAGAAACTGCAGACTGGTGATGACAATGCCCAGCTCAGCCCTTTTGTGTGATTTGGATAATTCTTACAGAACACAAAGAATATTTGTGGGGACAGAGGGAATCTGATATCCCACACGTATTTCTGCAAGGATATCAATATTTTTATTTTTAAAATTCTGATTCTATGGAATGTCTGGAGAATTGTGGGGTTTTGCATTGTATGTAATAAGAACACTAATGTCATACATATTCTTTCTGTCTCAAGTAACTGAGAAACATGACTACTGTAACATGCTCTGCGTGAGTCTGCCCTTGAAGACAACTCAGAAACTGCAATTACTGTCAAAAATCTAAAGGACTGTCTGTTCCTGTCTGTCAGCTAAGGTCTTCCCTTTGCCACCTTCTGGGTGTTCCCTAACTAAAGGTAGCCCACCAGCCATCAACTAGGGCCAGTTTGAGAGCCAGTTTGGTGTAGTGGTGAGGAGCGCGGACTCTAATCTGGGAGAACTGGGTTTGATTCCCACTCCTCCACATGCAGCTGCTGGTGTGACCTTGGGTCAGTCATAAGTTCTTTCAGAGCTGTTCTAAGACCAAGTTTTATTCAGGTACAAGCTCTCCCTCTGCCAGGACAGATCTTCACCCCCCCCAATAGCTAGCAATCCAAAACAGTCCAGTGGAGCCTGAGCGGTGGGTGTTGCTTTCTGACACACTTCCGGTGATGTCAGGGGGTGTGGCATATGCAAATAAGTTATGCTAATGAGTTGTGCTAATGAGCTCCTGCACCTCTTTTTCTACAAAATGACCCCTGAGTGCGATCCTATGAATGTTCGCTGGGAAAGATGTTGGGTTAGATAGATGCAGGGTTGTTGTTTTTTATTCAGTGGCACTCAGTTCTCCTTCTTACTATTGGGATATCTGGTTAATCTAGCAAAGTTTGCCCAGTCATAGAAGCATGGTACGGAGGGCAGTAAATAAATCTCCCAGGAAGTATATTACAAAAAACATAAATAAATCTGCCAAGAAGTATATTGCAAAAAAGGTAAACTTAAATTTATTTAAGTCCAAAACAGTCCAGTGGAGCCTGAGCGGTGGGTGTTGCCTTCTGACACACTTCCGGTGATGTCAGGGGGTGTGGCATATGCTAATGAGTTATGCTAATGAGCTCCTGCACCTCTTTTTCTACGAAATGACCCCTGGGTACCAGAGATAGAAACAGTGTATAAAGGACTGCAGCTGGTGAGCTCCGAGTGGATGTATCCTCGCTGCAAGGCCCCATGGGCCGGGAGGGGGGTGCAGAGGAAAATCCACATGGGTGGACTGGAGAGGCAGCAGCATAGCACTGGGCAGATGCTCCCACGATGCTTGACTGCTGCAGACGAGGTTGTTCTGCTGGGCTGAAGCCACAGTGGAGTGGCTCCCCCCACTCCCCCCAGCACTTCCTTCCTTGCATCAGTTGCTCGCAGGCTGCACAAGAGCCCTGGATGGGCCGGATCCGGTTTGGTGTAGTGGTTAAGTGCGCGGACTCTAATCTGGGAGAACCGGGTTTGATTCCCCACTCCTCCACTTGCACCTGGCTGGATGACCTTGGGCAAGCCGTAGTTCTGATAAGAGCTGTTCTTGAAAAAGAGCAGTTTCTGTCAGAGCTCTCTCAGCCCCACCTACCTCACAGGCAATGTTCCCTCTAAGCTGTGGAGTCTTGTGAGCAACAATCCTACTTTGTGAGCTACTGGCATTAAAGTTGTGAGTGAGCGATTTGGCTACTGCATAAATTAGTCTACTCTGGAGCCATCCTTCCTGAGCTAAGACAAAAATCTGTGAGCCGGGGGCTAAAAAACGGTGAGCTTGCTCACGCTAACTCAGCTTAGAGGGAACACTGCTCACAGAGGATGTCTGTTGTGGGGAGGGGAAGGGAAAGGAGTTTGTAAGTTGCTCTGAGACACCTTCGGGTAGAGAAGGGCAGGGTAGAAATCCAATCTCCTCTTCTTCTTTTGTTTGACACCCCTGGCTTAGAGGGAGCATTGCTCACAGGGTATCTGTTTTGGGGAGCAGAAGGGAAAGGAGATTGTGAGCCACTCTGAGACTCCTTCGGGTAGTGAAGGGCGGGGTATAAATCTTCTTCCCTCTTCTGTGCTTCCTCTGCAGTTGCTCCCACTTTATTGAATAGGCTCCCCCTAGGAGGCGAAGGGGGGGCGCCATCCTTGGAAATGTTCAGGAGTTCCTATAAGACTATTTTATTTGTTAGAGCTTTAATTGGAGTGTAAGTTGCAGGCATGTTATTAGACTGGGGGTGAACTGGGGGTTTCTATTTACTTGGATGCTTTTAATTATGGAAGCCACCTCAAGTCACGGGGAAGGCAGGGTAGGAAAGTCCAAATAAATAAAATGCCTGTATCTCCTGTATTTCGGGAAGTAACCCAGAGGGCTCACATTACCCTGTCTTACTGATGGCTATACTTAGAAGGATGCTTGAGGCCTCATAGAAAGAAAGCAGCAGGGATTTTTTAGGCGGTAAACTGTTTTATGGATCTTGTTGCAGGCTTCTGGTAGTTTATTCATATACGTCATTGCTTCACTCCTATGCTGTTACTTGCCTTGGGTCCCACGTTTCTGGGAGAAAGGCAGGCTTATCAGTATTGTGAGTGAATATCTGGTTACCTGTGAGAACAGGTTTCTCCAAACACAATTGATCATCTCCAGAGCTGTGTCAAGACTATACTTGCAACATGGAGCCAGTTTGGGCCGCTTGCACACAGTGACTGTTCTCTGTGTGGTTCTTGTTGCTGCTGCTGCTGTGAATGCAGAGGTACTCCCCTTCCTTGTGCCACTGGAGGGCTTTGGGGGGACGGGAATTCAAAAACCCATAATTGACAGTGGCTAGAGTGTCAGACTATGGAGCTGCGGTGGCTCGAGTGGTTAAGACGCTGAACTGCAGGCTGTGGAAGGTCAGTAGTTCAGCGGTTCAAGACCCGGGTGCCGCAAGACAGGGTGAGCTCCCGTCTCTAGCTCCAGCTCCTGCCAACCTAGCAGTTCGAAAGCAAGAAATTGCAAGTAGATAAATAGGGACCACTTCGGTGGGAAGGGAACAGCGTTCCGTGCGCCTTGGTGTTTAGTCATGCCGGCCGCATGACCACGGAAACGTCTTCGGACAGCGCTGGCTCTTCGGCTTTGAAACGGAGATGAGCACCGCAACCCTAGAGTCGGATTCGACTGGCTTTCGAGCAAGGGAACCTTTACCTTTACCTTTAGAGTGTCAGACTAGGATCTGACAAGCCCAAGTTCAAATCCTCACTCTGCTAAGGTAGCTTGCTGAATGACGCTTGGCTACTCTCTCTGTCTGATCTGCCTCACAGGGTTGTTGGGAGGGCCAGATCTGACATAAATGTCACTTTGTTGGGGCGGGACCAGTGTTCCCTCTAAGGTGAGTTAGTGTGAGCTAGCTCACAGTTTTTTAGCCTCCGGCTCACACATTTTTGTCTTAGCTCAGGAAGGATGGCTCCAGAGCAAACTAACTTAAGCAGTAGCCAAATCACTCGCTCACAACTTTAATGCCAGTAGCTCACAAAGTAGAATTTTTGCTCACAAGACTCCACTGCTTAGAGGGAGTGTTGGCCGGGACACATGTGCTATAAATTTAATGCCAGGTACCAGAGATAGAAACTGTATGAAGGACAGCAGCTGGTAAGCTCCGAGTTGGTGTGTCCTCACTGCTCCCACAATGCTTGACTTGCTGTAGACGAGGTTGTTCTGCTGGGCTGAAGCCACAGTGGAGTGGCTCTGCCCACTCCCCCCAGCACTTCCTCCCTTGCATCAGTTGCTTGCGGGCCGCATAAGAGCCCTGGATGGGCCAGATCCGGCCCCCGGGCCTTATGTTTGACACCCTTGCTGTAGGGTATTCAGGGCAAGAGTTTTCAGAGTTACCGCACTACAGCATGTTAATCACCAATTTTTATGTGCAAAAAGCCCTCTGGTGGCAGAGGAGGGAATGGCAGATAGAAGGACTGTCATGAGGAAAATGGCACCAATGTGAGCAAGACCTGGAAAAATCCATACTTCCCATCCACATGACATCCAGCCTGCTTTGTCTGCAGCCTTTCCGAAAAGGTTGTACTAAAGCAGTTTAGGGAAATTACAATAAAGCCAGGGAAAAGCCAGGATGTAAGCAGTGTTCCCTCTAAGATGAGTTAGTGTGAGCTTGCTCACAGTTTTTTAACCTCCAGCTCTCACATTTTTGTCTTAGCTCTGGAAGGATGGCTCCAGAGCAAACTAATTTATGCAGCAGCCAAATCACTTGCTCACAACTTTAATGCCAGTAGCTCACAAAGTAGAATTTTTGCTCACAGGACTCCACATCTTAGAGGGAACATTGGATGTAAACATGAATGTAACAGGCAGACACGTGACAAAAAGATTGCTCCTATTTAGGAACTAGCCGGTAAAACCATAGTTACCACTGTTTCCTAAAGCTGAGTGATGTCACTTCTGTGGTGTGGTGGTGTGGTGGTGTGGTTAAGAGTGTCAGGCTCTAATCTGGAGAACCAGGTTTGATTCCCCACTCTTCCAGATAAAGCCAGCTGGGTGACCTTGGGTCAGTCACAGTTCTTTCAGAGCTCTCCCATCCCCGCCTGCCTCACAAGGTGTCTGTGGTGGGGAGAGGAAGGGAAGGCGATTCTAAGCCACTTTGAGGCTCCTTCAGGTAGTGAAAGGTGGGGTATAAAAACCAACTCTTGTTCATCTTTGCCCTGGAAATGACATCATGTCATTGCCCAACAACAATTTTTTACATTATTTTTTCCTACCGGCCACAGGAACAGCTGCAGGAAACAACAGCCGAGTGGGGGATTTCCCACCCCCAGCAGGAAACTGGTAAGCCTGGTTTAAGAGCTTCAGTTGAGCAAACCATTGTGTTGAAACAGACTTGGAGAAACAGACTTAGTGCCAGAATTCATGGTTTTGCAACCTGATTCTGTCTAGCATGATATTCTATATTGGATAAGACAAGGTACTAGCTATGACAGGTTTTATTGTTTCTGATTTATATTTGCATTGCCTACAACAACTAAGTCTCTCTCTGTGTCTTTCTCTCTCTCTGTATATATTTTTGTGTTATATGCTGCAGCCAGGCTGTTAGTGAACTGCCAGAAGCTCATGACTCTTCTTTTGTTTTATCTGCACCAGCTGCTGGTTACTTTCCAGGCCTCGGTCAGAGTGCTGGTTGTGATTTTGTTCAGAAACAGTGTCAGATCTCAGGAAAACCTTTTCCCCAACAGTCCTGTCTAGGCACTGAGGTCATCTTTGGGTGTTCCATTCTGTGTACCTGCACCTTCTGAAATACAGTGCATGTGCTACATGTTTAGCCTGGGAAAGAGAAGGCTTAGAGGGGACATGATTGCAGTCTTCAAGTATTTGAAGGGCTGTCATGTAGAAGATGGAGCAGATCTATTCTCTCTTGCTCTGGATTGCAAGACTAGATCTAATGGGTAGAAATTACAAGGGAGTCATTACCGGCTAAATATCAGGAGAAAGTTCCTAACTGTAAGAGTGGTTGAGCAGTGGAACAGTCTGCCTCGGGAGGTGGTGGATGCTCCTTCGCTGGAGGTTTTCAAGCGGAGGCTGGACGACCATCTTTCGGGTATGTTGTAGGTATCTTTCTGTAGCTGTAGCTGTAGGGCTATCTTTCAGTATAGTCCTGCAGAGTGCAAGGGGGTTGGACTAGATGACCTGCAAGATCCCTTCCAACTCTAACATTCTATGATTCTATGTTTCTATGACTTAAGAGCGTAAGAGAAGCCAATGCTGGATCAGGCCAATGGGCCATCCAGTCCAACACTCTGTCACACAATGGCCAGAAATACCAGGTGCCATCAGGAGGTCCACCAGTGGGGCCAGGACACTAGAAGCCTCCCACTGTTGCCCCCCCAAGAATACAGTGCATCACTTGCCCCAGACTGAGAGTTCCTATCTATACCTTGTGGCTAATAGCCACTGATGGACCTCTGCTCCATATGTTTATCCAATCCCCTCTTGAAGCCATCCATGCTTGTAGCTGCCATCACCTCCTGTGGCAGTGAATTCCATGTGTTAATCACTCTTTGGGTGAAGAAGTACTTTCTTTTATCTGTTCTAACCTGACTGCTCAGCAATTTCTTTCTTGAGAGCAGCACTGAGGTGTTGGGGTGTCCTCCCAAGGAGAGTCCTTCTCTTCTTTTACTATGTACCGGATGTGGTCCTTGTTGAGAAAACCTTCCATTTATAAGCACACAGATGCAGAAGTGTGTTCTTACTGGTATTAGCAATGCTTTTGATTGTATCTGTTAGCCCACTGCAGATTGTATATATATTTTTAAAGTGCAGTATTATATATTTATACCATTTTAAACTTAATATTACCCAGTCTGGGGATCTGTATTATGATGGATGGGTGGAATAAAAATCCTTATAATAAAACAAATAATATATCCATGCCACTGTAACATTGAGACTAGACTATCACAATACAATCTACAGGGGTCTACCCTTAACATCAGCTCAGAGACTCTAGTTGATACAGAATGCAGCAGCTCGGTTATTATCGGGAACTAGGCAGACCATTCCTATTACATCCAATGCTCCCTCTAAGCTGTGGGTTCTTGTGAGCAAAAATTCTACTTTGTGAGCTGCTGGCATTAAAGTTGTGGGCGAGCTATTTGGCTATGGCATAAATTAGTTTGCTCTGGAGCCAACCTTCCTCAGCGAAGACAAAAATGTGTGAGCCGGAGGCTAAAAAAACGTGAGCTGGCTCACAGTAACTCAGCTTAGAGGGAACACTGAATCCATTCTGCAGTTACTCCACTAGCTGCCCATCAGTTACCGCGTTTGGTTCGAGGTACTGGAGATCACATACAAAACCCTTCAAGGCCTTGGATCCCCATAGCACAGGGCCCCCTCTCTGCTATGCTCTGTTGAAGTAAATGAGCCCAAATGCCTGGATCCTAAGGAGGTGCTGTCGTTCTCTATGCACTGGAATGTGATTGTGTGGACTCTAATCTGGGAGAACCGGGTTTGATTCCCCATTCCTCCACTTGCACCTGCTGATGTGACCTTGGGTCAGTCACAAGCTCTGGCACAGCTGTCCTTGAAAAAGAGCAGTTTGTGTCAGAGTTCTCTCAGCCCCACCCACCTCACAGGGTGTCTGTTGTGGGGAGGGGAAGGGAAAGGAGTTTGTAAGCCGCTCTGAGACTCCAAGTGAAGGGCGGGGTATAAATCCAATCTCTTCTTCTTCTCTTCTTCTACAGTGGTCTACCCTTTTTCTTATCTTGCAAGAGGCAAGATGTCTCTGTCAACCTCTCCAGCAAGAGGCCACCCTGGGCAAGTCCAGACTTACCTTAACGGATCATACCTGCTGTTGCCCAGGCAAGACAGGCTAGCAGGTTGTTTTTTTGAGGGGGAAGTATTATTTGGATTAGGCTTTTATCTATCTATACTACAAGGGACGTGAACCTATTTCAATAAAAGTCAGGATTATTTCGTAATGTACTTGCCTCACTCGTTTGTTTATTTGCTGTACCTTCCACCCACGCTTCCTCTGCTATGCAGCTTTGCTGTAGAAACTAAAAAAAATATCCCCACTGTGCTCCACCATGCCAGCTTTGCTCATTTGAGCAGGGCCTTCAGGGGGTGCCACCCTGTAAATGGGCAAGATCAACAACGGTCCATACACAGACCTTTTCAGCTGTGGCCCCCACCTTGTGGAATGGCCCACTTGAGGAGGTCAAGAAGGCTCCCATGCAAGCAACATGGTGAATTTCCCCCATCCTGATCAACTACGGTTGCCAGCCTCCAGGTGGGGCCTGGGGATCTCCTCCTTTTACAACTGATCTCCAGGTAACAGAGTTCAGGTCCCCTGGAGAAAATGGCTTCTTTGAATGGTGGACTCTATGGCATCGTACCATGCTAAGGCCCCTCCCCTCCACAAACCCTGCCCTCTCCTGGATCCACCGCCAAAGTCTCCAGTCTTTTCCAAAGTCTTTTCCAACCCAGATCTGGCAACCCTATGAATGACCCACGTGTCCAAACAACGCTGTTTTGGTCCTGTCTCCCAAAGTTAATGTGTACTCTCTCCTCCCCTTCACCTCTGCCCACCCCCCCACCAATGAATGATCTCTCTCTACTGTGCATGTGCCAAATTCTTTTCCACATCACCCTCTTTCTCTCTATGGGTATAAATCAACAGCAGTTTGCTTTGATGCCTCCTGTTAACTGCCCGATCATGTGATCCTTTTAAGTTAGCAAGATGCAGATAGTGAGTGGATGTCGGCTCTCCATTCAGAGTGGGGGGCAGGAAATCTCACTGGAGCTTTTGCCTCCCTGTCCCACAAGCAGGGCCGGCTCACTCACTAGGCGAACTAGGCATTCGCCTAGAGCGGGCCGGCCCTTAGGGGTACCAAACTGCACCCGCCCCCCAAAAGCCCCCCTACCCAGCACAGCCCATTCCTATGACCTGCCAGCCTGTGGGAGGCTCCACCGGCAGGGGCCGTGAAAGGCGCTGGGCAGCTGGGTGAGGCAGCAGCCGGGCAAAGTGGGTCAGTTGGTGCCTAAATCCTCTGGCCGCTGGCGGCAGCTCCCAAGTGAGGGGGGCAATGCACAGGGGGAGGGGCGGTGCACGGGGGGGGGCACCAGAGGGGATCCTCGCCTAGGGTGCAAAATAAGCTGGGGCCAGCCCTGCCCACAAGGGTGTTTTGATCTTGAGCCTTTTGCAACTTGGTGGTACTTCCCCAGTCTCCTGAGCAAGACAGTTGGGCCCCCTCCCTTTGCTTTGGTTCCTGCTTCTCCCAGGGCGATTCTGCATCTAGCATTCACTCCTCAACTGGGAGGGAAAAGTGCAGCTCAAAACCACATTCAAATGCCTCAGGGCAAGGCTGTACTGACTGCAAAGTCACCCCTGAATGGCCATAAATCTATGCAGAAGGTACCATAAAACCCAATGATCAAAGAAAGCGAAAGTGGCATGCAGTGTGGAGGGTACCAAAAAATCCAATGATCAAAGAAAGTGAAAGCAGCATACAATGCAGAGAGGAATTTCTGTTCCAACGTGGGTTTGGGAAAAGCCAGTGCAGAATTGCCCCTAGCCAGAGGCTTCAGTTTGCTCAAAGAGCTCCCACTGAATGTGAGCCGAGCTTCCCCTCCATGCCCCCCAACAACAACAACACGTAGACATTTCCCCGATTTCTTTCTTTCTAAGTGTCTTGTTGGATGTTTCAAGATTGCTTCAGTGATGCACATCTCTCCTCTGGTTAATTTGCTGTCTTGTATTTTGAATCTGGGTAGCAGAAGAACCGGCCTCCGACAAAATCCAAAATTAAGACATGCATCAAGAGTGTAGCTCCCTTTTGTGCTCTGCTAAACTCTTCGAGACAAAACAATTATGCATACTTTGGTGTCTGAAAATCCTTTTGATCATTTGATTCAGATGCTGAACATTTCCAATTTGCACTGATAAATATATTATGAGGTTCCTCCAAAAAGAAAAAAAGGCTCCCATGCTTCTTTCAGTCTGCAAACTGTGCTTTAATGAAGTCAACAGGACTGTGGACCAATGTTCCCTCTAAACTGTGGAGGCTTGTGAGCAAAAATTCTACTTTGTGAGCTACTGGCATAAAAGCTGTGAGCGAGTGATTTGGCTACTGCATGAATTAGTTTGCTCTGGAGCCCTCCTTCCTGAGCGGAGACAAAAATGTGTGAGCTGGAGGCTGAAAAACGGTGAGCTAGCTCACACTAACTCAACTTAGAGGGAACACTGCTGTGGACTATACTATACTACTGTGTACAGTATATATTCTCTGTTCGCTGTATATATTATCTTGCTTTCACTTATTGTTTTCTACTTATGTAAATACCATTTTCTGTAATGCTAACATATCACGTCTAATACTTATGCTTTTTTCAGATTTGTATAATCCTAGGCCTATTGAAGGCATTGATTTACACTGTGTAATCTGCCTTGAGTCTCTGTGAAAAGGCGGACAATAAATAAATAAGTAATCTGGGATAGTGATCATCAGCAATTACCAGCAAGTGTGCCTTGACTAGCAACAATAAAACTTTGGGTTTCTGCTTTATGTTGGCCTGTTTTTAGCTGCTTCATGCATGAAGTTAAATTCACCTTTTCATGGATGCTGAACATTGTTCAGGTTAATCTATTATGCTACTGTGACGGACTGCATTTTAAAATCTCAGAAGTGCTGTGTAAACAGGCAAGGGACTGTGAAGGGTTATTTCCTCACACAGCCAGAGAGCGCTGAGTGACAGGCTGCTCTAAGAGATCTGATTGGTTATGATCAGCTGAGCAGAAAAAGACTTGAGAGCTGAATGCTGAGGAGAAATTCTGTCTGAATTCAGCCCCGACTGAGAGCAGTTTAACATAGACAGAGGTTGGCAAGGAAGAATGGGTAGTTAGGTGAAGACTCCCATTTGGGCCAAGGAAAGGGGATAGATCTTGTTGGGTGATAGTGAGATATTGAAAAAAATGGTATTTAGCAGAGATAAGATAGTCCAGCAGAGCCAGAGTAAAATAATTCAGACTGAGAGTCCATGTGTGATTAAAATATAAAGTTTTTACTAAATTCTAGCATGGGAAGGGTAACTGGGATGAAAATAACAACAGAGCATAATCGGCTACATCCTTACTCTACAAAGACAAAACTAGAAGAGAGAGATTATGGCTACTCTTCTTCTTCTTCAGAACACCAAACAAAGACGGGAAGAGAAGCCATAAAATGGTAATATACCTTGACACTTTAGTCCCAATCAAATTCCTAGATCAGGGAGAAAATTCCCGGGCTTTCTACATCTAAAGAACATTGGTTACATGAGAAACATGTGACTTCCTGTGAGTAACCTAAACAAACATTTAACCCCAGATATACTGAGTGTTTTCAACTTGTAATACCCAACAGATCTTCTAGTGAGAAAAGAATTTCCGTACCCAGTCAAAACAGGGAGATAGCTCTGAAGAGTGGAGAGATCCCTGGTCGGTGTGGTTAGAGACTACCTTGTAAAATCTTAAGAGTCAGTTAAAGCCCAAGAAGAGTACTGATGTGTTTAGAGAAGGGGTTAGGGTATTGGATATTGTGTCCTAGCCTTCTGGAAACCAAAAGAGTCAGTGAATACTCAAAGAAAGTGTACTGGAGTGTTTGGGGAACACTGGAACAAAAAAGCCTCTCAACATAAAGATTTTAAGTCACTGTGAACAGTGTAAGAAACTCTCATTAGCCTGAAACATATAAACTGTAGTCTGTACATTTATTGATTTTACCTCAGAGTTATTTATTCCAGTCACCTCAGAAATTTTACCCTTGATTTCACCTGACCTTTTCCCCTCTATGTCGAATAAAATATTTTGTTATCTTTGAACTTTCAAAAGCATCGAGTGCCATTTCAGTTTAAGTTAAAGGGGCTCTCGGCCCTTCCCTCAGGTTCCTGGGCTGAGCTAGCACTAAAATATCATACTATGACAGGGTGGAACAGCCAGAGTTCTTCAGGAAATTAGAAAACAGATAACTAGGGTGGCTCAGTCACAAAGGGAAAGAAAAACGGAGGGGAAATCTTGCTTCTGAGGGAAGGAAGTAGACGGGTGAGTCATATTCATTAAAAACAGCTTCAAGCCAATGAATTATACTCAGTGTTTGTTCCCAGCAGTTCCCTAATTATTCAACAGTGTAATCTGAAAATGCATTACACCCTTCTAAGCTCACTGACTTCAGCTGACTGAGAAGTATACAACTGTCCTCAAGACTGCATGGTCATCTTCAATGCAAAAGAAGACCAATTTTTTCAGAAGTTACCTCTATCTTGGCCACGACCAAAGATGCATCCTACTTAGATTTACTTAGAATGCCTCCCCGTTTTCTTTCAGAAAGCATGAAAAAATTCTTTTTGAAAGCAGACACAATGAAAGGAAATTTGGATCAAATGTAATGAGGCAATTAGTACTGTAAGGGGAAAAATCCCCAGTTCTGTATTTAAGGTAAGAGTGTAAATATTTTGGAGAAGCCAAGGAATGTTTGCAGTTCCAACATGCTGCTGAATCTGTTCCTTGAGTTTGCTAGAATTCTTGCTTGAAGCATCAACATCTGTTTCAGATCTGGATTTGGCACCATGGTTTTTAAATGGAGGAGGGTGGCTTTCCCAGGGAGGCACAAACGTTCTCTTTGTTGGCCCTGCAGGAGAGCTGATTGGCCACCCTGTGAAATAGGATACTGGATTTGGGGAGCAAGCCAAAGCAGGCCCTACTCAGAAGTAAGTCCCATTTTATTCAATGGGACTTACTCCCAGGAAAGCATTTTTAGGATTGCAGTCTGGATGGATCACTGGTCTGATTCAAACAGCATCAATTCCATCCATATACTCTCCTGGCCACTCTGATGGGCACCTGTGCAGAAACAAAAGGTGAATTGATTAATTAGTGGAGGCCATTTTAATACGCAAGAAGACCAACAAACTTTAATTCTGTGTATAAGCTTATACACAGAATTAAACTTTGTTGGTCTTAATTAAACTTTGTTGATTTTAACGGTGCCACTGAGCTCAGACTTTGCTACAGGAGTATAAAGAAACATATTCCCCATTGCTAAACTATTACACTATATCCACTGAACCATTACACCATCCTAAATTCACTGAAGTCAGTTGTCTTCAAGGGTGAAACACTGCTCTCAATTGCACCGTCAGGCTGTTTCCTTATCGCTGCATCAGCTGCGGTACTTTTTGCTCCCAAGGAGTGCTGAATGGACAGCTCCCCTCCTTTCCGCTCTGGTCTCTCAGGCAAGCTATGTTCTCAGTTCCCTTCCCTTTTGAAAACACCAGGAAAGAAGCCCAAACCCATTTTGTCACAACAAGGCCACCAACCCTCTTCCTGCCGAAAAACCTTTCAGTGATACTAACCAAATCCCACCATGCCATCATCCAACTCAAAAAAAAGAAGAGTTGGGTTTTATACCCCACTTTCACTACCCAAAGGAATCTCAGAGTGCCTTACGATTGCCTTCCATTCCTTTTCCCTCAAGAGACACCTTGTGAGGTAGGCGGGGCTGAGAGAGCCCTGAGAGAACTGTGACTGACCCAAGGTCACCCAGCTGGGTGCATTGTGGAGGAGTGGGGAATCAACCCCGATTCTCCAGATTAAAGTCTGCCGCTCTTAGCCACTACACCAAGCTGACTCTCCAAAGAGCAGAGTGGGCTTCATCAATTGCCGGCTCCTGAATCACCAAAGAAATCAACAGGTTTCCCCCACAGTCTCTTGCCACAGCCATTCCGCTTTATAATCAGCACCTAACACATTTATATCTGGCAGAGGCAGCATGGTATAGTGGTTAAAGTGTCAAACTAGGATCTGGGAGAGCCAGGTTCAAATCTCTACTCTGCCATGAAAGCTTGCTGGGTGACCTTGGGCCAGTCACACTCTCTCAGCCCAACCTATCTCGCAAGGCTGTTGTGAGGATAAAAATGGTGGTAAGGAGATTGATGTAAGCTGCTTTGCATCCCCATTGGGGAGAAAGGCAGGATATAAATAAAGTAAGTAAGCAAATAAATATCTGTCTTCGGAGAATGTGTATGTGAGAAGAGCCCTGCTGGACCAGTCCAGTGATCCCTCTAGTCCAGCATCCTGTATCACATCGTGGCGGCCAAGCAGTTGTTTCCCTCCAAAGTCCTGCAAGCAGGGCCCAGAGGCCAAAGCCTCCCTCTGTTGTTGTTGTATCCAGCAATTTGTATTCAAATATATACTACCACAGGAGCTGCGGTGGCTCAAGTGGTTAACACGCTGAACTGCAGGCTGTGGAAGGTCAGTTGTTCAGCAGTTTGAGACCCGGGTGCCGCAAGACGGAGTGAGCTCCCGTCTCTAGTTCCAGCTCCTGCCAACCTAGCAGTTCGAAATTGCAAGTAGATAAATAGGTACCGCTTCGGTGGGAAGGTAACAGCGTTCCGTGCGCCATGGTGTTTAGTCATGCCAGCCACATGACCACGGAAACGTCTTCGGACAGCGCTAGCGGTGGCTCTTCGGCTTTGAAATGGAGATGAGCACTGCAACCCTAGAGTCGGATTCGACTGGCTTTCGAGCAAGGGAACCTTTACCTTTATATACTACCAACGTACATGGAAGTTCATTGAGCCATTGTAGCTAATAGCCATTGAAATATTATATTTTTAATCCGGTCCCTCTGCCTTATGGGTCTTAGCTTGCCTGGCTTACTTGAATGATGCCCTCTCTCTAGAGGACATAACGCATAGCTCCAGGTCACATATAATGTCTGTATATAGTCCGAGACCTCAACAGCCGAAAGATTTTTGTGCAAGGCTGGTAAAGCCCTCTTTCTAAGACCTTAGAGAGATGCCTCCCGTCAGGCTGGACAATGCCTGGCTAAACAGACCAATGGTCTTACTATAAAGTCTGTTTCAGACACAAATGTCACATGTGAATGCAACAAACACACATTTGCAGGCACGTCAATAAACAAGAGTCTTGGGAGCACCTTAAAGACTTAACACGCTTTTATTCCAGTGTCAGTTTTGCGAAATGGAGCCTGCTTCTTCAGATGACCACTCATTGGATCGGCTCACTGCATCTGAAAAAGTGACCTCTAGTCCAGGGGTATCGAACTCATTTATTACGAGGGCTGGATCTGACATAAATGAGACCTAGTTGGACCGGGCCAAGTGGGTCATAAAATGTAATGCCAGGTAGCAGAGATATAAGCTTTATAAAGGACACAAACACAAAGGGGTTTTTTTAACTTAAAATAAAACATGCTTAAAATGTTAGCACACTTGCAATATTTTGTTTATTTAACAGTGTCTGGTAACTTATACCTCTTGCTTTGAATTATTGCACCAAAATGTCTGTGCTGTTGCAGTTTTGAGTATGCTGTTCAGGTGTGTATCGGTAAGCTGCAAACCTATAATAACGCAGCAGCAGAAGAAGAACTGGAAGAAGAAGCAGAAGACAGCCAGTTCCACTGCGGGCCTGACAGAAGCCCTGCAGGGGCCTGATCCAGCCCCCGGGCTGCATGTTTGACACCCTTGCTCTAGTCTACAAAAGTTTACACTCAAATTACAGTTAGTCTTGTTAGTCCTCAAGTCCTGTATTTATTTTTGCTGCAACAGACTAACACCGCTACCCCTCTAGAATGATGTATCACGCAGACATATGTACCAAAGAGACAGGGTCAATTCCACCTCTCTGTTAAATGTTCATCAGTGTGGAAGATCCATACAGGAGAGCAGAGGAGATGACTGAGAGGTGATATGATGACCATCTTCAAGTACTTGAAGGGCTGTCATCTAGAGGATGGTGCAGAGTTGTTTTCTGTTGCCCCAGAAGGTCAGACCAGAACCAGTGGGTTGAAATTAAGTCAAAAGAGTTTTTGGCTAAATGTTCAGAAGAACTTCCTGACAGTTTGAGCAGTTCCTCAGTGGAACAGGCTTCCTTGGGAGGTGGTGGGCAGGAAGGGTTGCATCAGTGCTTAGTGCTTGTGGCCCTTTCTTGCACGTCCAGGGAAATGCTGATTACCACTTTGGGGTCAGGAAGCAAATTTTCTCCAGGCCAGCTTGGCTGGGGATCCTGGAGGTATTTTGCCATCTTCTGGATATGGAGCAAGGGTCACTGCAGGGGTGTGTGGGGGGGGAGGTAGTTGTGAATTTCCTGCACTGTGCAGGAGGTTGGACTAGATGCCCCTGGAGGTCCCTTCCAGCTCTATGATTCTATGATATGGCTTGAGTTTGCCATTGGGCAATGAACAAAATGGTTCCAGGGCAGCTGCTTGTGGGGAGAAAGGATGCTGCCAGTCCCTTTCAGCATACAGTAAAGGTCTGTGGCTCAGTGGGTAGAGTATCTGCTTAGGCCCTAGGGTCAGTCCCTGGCACCTTCACCTACAAGGTCTACCCCTGGAGAGGTGCTGCCAGTGAGAGTAGACAATACCTATCTCGACAGACCAGTGATCAGACCCAGCTGTAAGGCAGCTTCATCATGGGTTCATCAGAAAGCAAAAACGAATCCTATCTATAACATTTTTAAATTAAAAAATAATAATCCCAAGATTTCTCCCATGGAAAAAGCAGAGCTTAATCTGAGCGAGAGCTGAGCCCCAGCCTCTGTTTCCCAGGCCAGCCCTAGATCATACAAAAGTGTACCTCTGGACGTGTACAGAGAGCCCTTCTCTGGCCACTGAGCCTCTCTCTGACCCGTCTGAGATGAAGGAAGGCGGCAAACCAGAGCACGGGAGAAGGAGGAGGAAAATGAGGCCAGCGGTCCCTGGCAGAGAAGCGGAGAAAGACGGGGGCGCACGAGACTGGAGCGACGGCCAATGCCCAGGCAGGGGAACACCGCTCCTTCCCGCCCTCCCGCGCTCCCGCTCCCTCCACCCGCAGCAGAAAGCCTGGGAAGAAGAGACCCCGCCCTCGTCCTCCTCCGCTCCCGCGTCCCTGCGAGAAGACGACGGGAAACATCTCCCACCCCCTCCCCCGCCGCACGCCACCCCTCACCTCCCATCCAGAGGAACAAAAGGCGCCGCCAGCCTCCATCTGGTCTTCCCCGGCGCGGGCGGCTCCTTCGCATCCCGCAGGGCGGCGGCAGCGGCAGCAGGCGAGCGAGGAGCACGCGGCCGGCCGCCCCACCCAGGCCCCCTCCCCCCCCCTCTTCGCCCGCAGCCCGGCCCCGGGCGGGGGTCTCGCGCCCTTCCTTCCCCTCCCGCCCTCGGAGCCCGCGTGGCGGACGGACGGTGCAGCGCGCAGCAGCATGCCCGGGATCGGGGCCGTGGGCGCTCGGTGCAGGCACCGCCCGAGGAGGCTCCTCCACAAGGCCGGCGGCGGGGAGGGCGCCCTGGACGCGGCCATCTGGGTCTGCCAGTTCCGCCTGATCGTGCTGGGCGACTCGACGGTGGGCAAGACCTGCCTCCTGCACCGCTTCGCCGAGGGCCACTTCCCGGGGCCCGCCAAGACCGACCCCACCGTCGGCGTGGACTTCTACTCCCGCCTGGTGGAGATCGAGCCCGGCAAGAGGATCAAGCTGCTGCTCTGGGACACGGCCGGGCAGGAGAGGTTCAGGTACGCCGCCCTCCCCTCCCCCCCAGTTTATTCGTTGGTGTGTGTGCGCGTGGCAAAGTTCAGCCCCAGAGCCTGCCCCCTGCCATCTTCCAAATACCCACGCAGAGGCTCCGTCTATGAACATGGCGCCTCGGGGCATGTGCTGAGTGCCTTTCCCATCCCATGCCACCCAGCAATATCCCGGAGTTTAAACCCCCCCCCCCAAGGTTCAGCCCTGGAACCTGCCCCTCCACCAGTGTTGCCTATGTGCGAATGTGGGTGCAGTTTCTTTCCCTGATGCATGACATGAGAAATTGCCTTTATGTTAAATGTTTACAGCTTGAAATATGTGAGGGGGGAGGTTTTTATTTTGCCAAGGCTTACCCATCAAGCATGAGCATATGTTTAAGAAAGCATATTTCTGAGCATATGCAGAGTGCATTTCCCTCCCCTCCAACCAGAGCTTCCACTTCTATTCCTGGCACTCCTTTTCTGCCAAGGCTGGCATTAGGAGACTCGGTGCCAGAGCACAGCTCTGGATTACATAAAGCAAAGAGAAGACAAGTGCCTCTTAGCTTGCGCTGAGGAAATTTGTGTCACTCCTGATCCCCCAAACAGCAGAGTGTAGGGATAAGGAGCCCAGGTGATCATCAAAGGCATCCCTGCCCCTCCTCTGGGCAATGTGTGTTTTCAAAGGAACAAGTGTTTCCCGCTCCCTTCTTCCTCTCTTGCGAGGGAGGTGTCGTTTTCTCCCCCCCCCCCTTCTTAACCCTCTGCTGCAGTTTTGCCAACCTGACTTCCCTTTCCCAATGAAAACAGTTCTCCACCATGAACAAAGGCTTCCACCGCTGTGGGTAAACATATAACCTGATGTTTCATGCTCCTTGCTTCCCCGAACAGTGATAAGCACCAGAAGCCACACTTACCTGGCATGGTTCCCTTTACATGAGATATCACTGGAGTCTTAAGGCAGTTTTTTGTAGTATTTGTTTTATGTACAAACTAGGAATAAGACCCATTGTGAAAACAAATACAATTTCTAAAGAGGCTCTGGGCGGGTGCTCTGGCCTTGGGCACTCAGCATCAATTTGCTGTGGCAACCTCAGCAGGGTATAATGACACAGAGCTTACTGTTTTCTCCAGGGGAACTGATCTCTGCCGTCTGGAGAGCAGTTTTAATTCTGAGTGATCTCCAGCCCTCACCTGGAGAATGGCAGCAATAGTTCCCCAGGAGGAAATGGCTGGTTTGGAGGGTGGAGTCTATGGCATTGTACCTGTCTGAGGTCCCACTCCTCCTCAAACCCCACCCTCTCCAGGCTCCACCCCTCAAATCTCCATGAATTTTCCAACCTGGAGGTGGCAACCCTATTTCCTTCCCAGCCAGCCATCAACATCCCTATATCTGCCCCT
>NW_015174465.1:0-457 GCF_001447785.1 Gekko japonicus | reverse complement strand
CAAACTGTGGCTTCCTTAGACTGGCTTCCTTAGACACAGAATATCCAGGAATTTCCCAACCTGGCAACCCTAGTCAGGACTGGCTCCAATGAATTTCTCACAAAGGCCTGGAAAGAGTTCCCTTCCTTTGTATTTTACTGACAGAATCAAGCTTGGTTGCCTAGCAACAGCTACTGAGAAAAAAGTTAGTCCCACAGGAGCCAAGCTGGAGAAGTGTCTTTGTCAGGAGAAACAGCTGTTTGGCAGTTATTCAGACAGGGAACAGTGGCAGTGGGCGGGGAAGCAGACCCAGCCAATGGCACACAAGTTCTCTTGAGTGGCGGTTGATGGGCCAGTGGCTGACCACAGCTAATGGGAGAGCTGGAAATGGCCAATACATAAGGGAATTATTATATTAAGATGTACAAGCAAAGCATTCTTTTTTACCTTCAAGTCACAGTGGACTTATGGCGATCCC
>NW_015174464.1:20585-21311 GCF_001447785.1 Gekko japonicus | reverse complement strand
CGGTCTGTCCGATTTGCTTTTCTGTCAGCTGCTGAGTGCCTGTGGAATGTCGTAAGCAGGGTGGCATGAGAGATGCACCTCCTTAGGTTGCCATCCTCCAGGTAGGGCCTGGAGTTCTCCCGGGATAGCCATTTTGGAGAAATGGCAGCTTCAGAAGGCAGACAGACTTGGTGGTATCCCCCCATTAACATTCAGGCAATGAATAGTTAACTGTTGGAAGCCTAAGTTGTGGAGATAGCCACTAGCCAAGCCCTACAGGGGCTTTGTTGGTCTTCAGCTAACCACCCGTCAACCTCCAGGGGTGTTCTGAATAATAGCACTAGGAAATGTTCTCCATAGCCTTTCTGTACAAATGTAACACTTCTGTCCTGGCTGCTCCTTACTCATCTTCTCATCTATTCTTAAAACAAAAACCCTCCCAGTCCTGTCACCAGAAGGTATATGCTTATTTGGGCTTCCATTTGAGGAACACTTCCGTATTCACTGGTATATATATACCCCACTTCCCCCCCCCAACTGGGGACTCAAGGAGGCGCACAGCACCATCATTTTGTCCTCAAAACCACCGTGTAAGGTAAGTTCATCTGAGAGAGAGCAACTGGCCCACGGTGAGCTTCCGCGGTTCAGGGACTCAAGGAGGCGCACAGCACCATCATTTTGTCCTCAAAACCACCGTGTAAGGTAAGTTCATCTGAGAGAGAGCAACTGGCCCACGGTGAGCTTCCG
>NW_015174464.1:20009-20477 GCF_001447785.1 Gekko japonicus | reverse complement strand
GTGTGTCGCACAAGGTCATTTCTGCCCCTTGCCCGACCTACGAAGCTCCCAGGCAACGGCCTAGTGGCCGTAATTCATGCCCTGTCCCCTGCAGAGGGTTCTACTTTGCAAGGAACCAGATAGCAGCAAGAGAAACTGGGTTATAGTAGCTGGTGGAAAGTGCCATCAAGATGCAGTCAACTTATGGCTACCCCATAGGGTTTTCAACACAAGAGGTCTTCAGAGGGGGTTTTGCCATTGCCTGCCTCTACACAGCAACTGTGGCAGCCATTTTATAGTTGTTCACTGTCACCCAGTGTCAGAATTCCAAAGGTGCCCACAGGCTCACAAAAGTTGGGGACTCAAGTTCTAGAAGCTCTAAGGACCCCCACAACCCGTTTATCCTTGTTTCTTTATTGTCCCACTTTCCTTTTTCCCCAGCTACAGAGTTCCTGCCTCAGAAAGAAACTTATAAAACGATGCCAAGGA
>NW_015174464.1:18738-18951 GCF_001447785.1 Gekko japonicus | reverse complement strand
GGATTCCACAACTGAGTAGGGTCCAATCCAGCGTGGTTCCATCTTTGAACCCATGCGACGAACACAGCGCTGATTCTTGATGTAAACTATGGAGCCAACACTGATTTCTTTCTTGCTGTTGTGTCGACGATCAAAGCCACGCTCCTGGTATTCCTGGGCAGAGTGGATGTTGCTGCTGACGGTTGAACGGAGCTTTTTATTAATGGTTGTCAG
>NW_015174464.1:13745-18619 GCF_001447785.1 Gekko japonicus | reverse complement strand
CATCAGGGTTAGCTTCATCTGAAAGGGGCATGGAGCCCACAATGTCAGCCTCTGAGGGCTTGAGGTCCATAGGAAGCTTTGCCTTCCGTCCATACATGACCTCAAATGGAGTACACTTGGTTGAGGCATGCACAGATTTGTGATATGCAAACAGAACACCAGGGATAATCCCCAGAAAGCAGGCCTGGGGGGTTAATCTGGCCTGGGGGGGTTATTCTAGCCTAGGCCAGAGTAACCCCGGGGTTACTCTGGCCGGGGGGGTGAATGGGGGGGTTATTCTAGCCTAGGCCAGAGTAACCCCGGGGTTACTCTGGCCGGGGGGGTGAATCCGTCCTGTTACACCGGGATAGCCATTTTGGAGAAATGGCTGCTTCAGAAGGCAGAAGACTCGATGGTTTCCCCCCATTAACATTCAGGCAAAGGATAATTAACTGTTGGAAGCCTATGTTGTGGAGATAGCCACTAGCCAAGCCCTACAGGTGCTTTGTCGGTCTTCAGCTAACCACCCATCAACCTCCAGGTGTGTTCTGAATAATAGCACTAGGAAATGTTCTCCATAGCCTTTCTGTACAAATGTAACACTTCTGTCCTGGCTGCTCCTTACTCATCTTTTCATCTATTCCTAAAACAAAAATCCTCCCAGTCCTGTCACCAGAAGGTATATGCTTATTTGGGTTTCCATTTGAGGAACACTTCCGTATTCACTGGTATATATATTTATACTCCACTTTTCTCCCCAACTGTGGACTCAAGAAGGCATGCAGCACCATCCTCCATTTTGTCCTCAAAACCACCAGGGAAGGTAGCTTCATCTGAGAGAGAGCAACTGGCCCACGGTGAGCTTCCACGGTTCATCAGGTACTTGAACCCCAGATTTCTGGTTATTTAATTATAAAGCATCACTAGGATTTGGAGACCACTTCACTCGCTAGCTGGCTCTCTTTAGAATGATCCCATTTATTTAATTATAAAACATCACTACGATTTGGAGAACATGCAGGTTTATACCCAGAAGTGACGTTGGTGTGTCGCACAATGTCATTTCTGCCCCTTGCCCGACCTACGAAGCTCCCAGGCAACGGCCTAGTGGCCGTAATTCATGCCCTGTCCCCTGCAGAGGGTTCTACTTTGCAAGGAACCAGATAGCAGGAAGAGAAACTGGGCTATAGTAGCTGGTGGAAAGTGCCATCAAGGTGCAGTCAACTTATGGCTACCCCATAGGGTTTTCAAGGCAAGAGGTCTTCAGAGGGGGTTTGCCATTGCCTGCCTCTACACAGCAACTCTGGATTTCCTTGGTGCTCTCCCATCCAAGGACTAATGAGAGTCAACTCTGCTAACTAGTTCCTGGCCTGTACCATGATTAGATGACTTCACCGTAAATACAGAAGACATCTCCATCCTAGTTTGCCATTGGCTTAGTTAGCCATTGCCTGCCTGTGCATAGCTACCCTGGACTTCCTTGGTGGTCTCCCATCCAAACGCTAACCAGGACCAACCCTGCTTAGCTTCTGAGCTCTGACAAGACTGGGCCAGCCTAAGCCAGGTCACGGACCGTGGTCTATTTGCTAGATGGTCCTGTTTTCCCCATTCCTGGTGTGTGTGTGTGTGTGTGTGTGTGATTCAATCTGCAGAAAAACATCTCCCTTTTCCTAAATGGCCCAACTACACAATTTCAGGTGGCAGCCCTGTTGGTCTGAAGCAACAGAACAAAGTTTGAGTCCAGTGGCACCTTTAATTATACTTCATTAAATGTGTGCATGCACACCAAAGCTTATACCCAGAATTAAACGTTGTTGGTCTTAAAGGTGCCACTGGACTCAAACTTTGCACAAATTCAGTTCATCTTATTCAGAGCCTGCAAAGAAATGCATTTTTTCCTTGGCGGTTTAAAAATGAGACAAACCTTCACTTTGCATTTTAAGAGGTTTTTCTTCCTCTAAGCAGAGAACAGACAGGAGGGGGAAGGAAATCAGCCCATGTCTTTCCAGCCTCATCTTAGCTACCTCTTAAGAAATGCTACAATAGGATGGGCAAGTCCCCCCACTTCTCCAAGCAGGGAATCAAGTTTTGGAGGACTTTAGGCTAGAAAAACTCCAAGTAATTTCCAGGGAGAAGCAACTGGAGACTTCAGGAAATGCTTCTCTGACCTTGCTTGACCTTGTCAGTGGGAGGGGAGAGGGAGAAGATAAAACTCCTGGATGCAAGGAGAAAATTCTCTCTTGTGCTAGGTATATCAAAGAAGGCAGATCTCTAGCTGAGGTATGGGTCAGCCAGCCATTTTGACCATGTACTCGCTTAAAGAGCTGGAGAGATCTTTAAGGTGATGCTGACTCACCTAAGCTTAAGGGGCCTGTCCTATATTGTAACATCTGATAGGGCATGTATATAGAGAGGGAGAGAGGATTTGCATTTTACCCATTTCTTTTGGCTCCTTGCTCAATCTGGTGCTGTGTTTTCAAAGTATGCTTGTGAACATTTTCTTTTTAATAAATACTTAAAAACTTTTGATGCTAGGAGGGTTTCTCTGTACCACATAGACATCCACCATCTTGAACATGCTATTTTAAAAGGGGGCACCAGGGGAAGGCAGGCAGTTGGTAAGCAGCTATTACTCTATGGGTGGACAAGGCATTAAACTGTCCCTGTGGTGGCAAGGCACTGGACAGCTGGTGACACAGAGGAAAGGCCTCAGAACTTGGAAGGGAAGCTGGGTTAGTCTCTCCCTCTACCTTACCAACCCTCACAGCAGATGGGTGGGGTGGGCAGTTTCTACTGAAAAACACCATGGAGAAAGGGTTCATCCCCAACCAAGTTTTAACCTTTAACTACATCAGCAGTGCAATCCTAAACAAATGTATACCCTTCTAAGCCCCTTGATTTCAGTGGAAATAGAAGGGTACAACTCTGCCTACAACTGCATGGTGGGAGATCCAATTATCCCATTTCCCACCTAGATGTGTCTCCTGAGGCTAAACATGGTAGCCCACCTATCCCCAACCTTGGTGTACTCCACAGAGGTGAGACTGAAGGGCTTCCTGGTTCATCCTGACCTTTGGTTTACATATTCTTCTAGAACAAGAGCCACCAACGTTGTACCTGTGGGCACCCCGGCACCCACTGACAGCTTACTTGGCACTCAGGTTGCCAACTCTAAGTTGGGAAATTCCTGGAGAGTTGGGGGGCGGAGCTTGGGGAGGGCTGGGTGTGAGGAGGGGAAGGAGCTCAGCGGGGATGTGATGCCACCAATTCCACCCTCCAAAGCAGCCATTTTCTCCATTTCTCTATTTTCTCTCTGTCATCGGGAGAGAACTTGGAATTCCAGGAGACCACCAGGACCCACCTAGCGGTTGGCAATCCTACCTGGCACCCACCAAGTGTTTGAGAAAGTGGGTGGGGCTGAAGGTGGCTTTTGCCCAGCAGGACGTCTGATGGCTGTTTTAATTTGAACAGCCATTGTTTCAGCGGCAGCTCCAACCACAATGTTGGCTTTATTCTGCACTGTACTTCTAAAGATTATCCCTTTTCTCCCTTGCACTTGAGCTTCCTCTGTGCGGTTGGCTCCGCCTCCGGTGGCAGCCATTTTGTTGTTGTTGACTGTGGCAGCCATTTTATAGTTGTTCACTGTCACCCAGTATCAGAATTCCAAAGGTGCCCACAGGCTCACAAAAGACGGGGACTCAAGTTCTTGAAGCTCTAAGGATCCCCACAACCAGTTTATCCTTGTTTCTTTATTGTCCCACTTTCCTTTTCCCCCAGCTACAGAATTCCTGCCTCAGAAAGAAACTTATAACACGACGCCAGGGAACAGGTGACGCCAGCAGAGCATGGGTCCCCCTTGGAAGGTGATGAATCCAGCCTCCTTTTCTGCAAATTTAATGGTTCTGATCTTTGCTGGCCTGTGCAAAGGTAGGTGTGATGTGTGGAAGTGAGACAACCCTGGGAACACGCCTCTAGCTCCATGTGAGGTTCAGCTCACCACAACAAACCATCATGGCAAGGGAATGACTTCAGTGACGGGTTTTAACACGGGTTTCCCACACCTCTCACCCTGGAAACATCTAGTCAAAGGGTGCGTTCAGACGGGGGTTTACAACGGTTAGGGTGCCGGTTCCAACCGGTGTACTTACGGGCGTTCACACGATGAACATTTGCCTCCCATCCCTAACCGTTGTAAATCCTTTTAAACCGTTGCACTCTGCCACTAGGTCCGAAGTGGTGGTAAACAGAGTGCAACGGTTGGAATCGGTGCACCCCGGCATCTGATCGCTCTCCTCCGTTACAGAGACACTTCTGTCGGAAGCCTGAGGCTTCCGGCTTTCCCTGGCCATTTTTAAAAAAAAACAAGCGATATGCGCTCAGGCGAAGCTTCGCCCTGAGCGGGGTTTCTTTTAAAAGCCTTACTTTAACTTCCTGGAGGAGTACGGGACTACAGGGAGGCCAGGTTGGGCTTTAAACTTTAAAGGTAAGTGCTTACCTTTAAAGTTTAAATGTAAGGGGGGGTTGAGCATGCGCAAAAATCGCCATTCTCTGAATGGCTGCCTATGCGCATGCTCAAACTGTCCTTTAAAAAAAAAAACGCCTACGCCCGCAGTGTGTGAGTGGGCGTCCACCGGAGGCAACCGCAAAATAGAGGGTGAGTGTGATCGCGTTTCTGCCGGCATAAACTGCACCGGTTCCAACCGGTGCAGTTTATGCTGGCAGAAACGCCCCATCTGAACGCACCCAAAGAGTCGCATGACTGGATTGCAGCACATTCACGGCTTTCTTACCTCTGCGAGCGGGAAACCGGAGTAGGGTTGCCAAATCCATCTTCGCCCCCAGCGAGGGACTTTGGGGGGGCGTTTCTGGAGGGGGCGGGGCATCCCTGATGTGAT
>NW_015174464.1:4436-9821 GCF_001447785.1 Gekko japonicus | reverse complement strand
GTAGGGTAAGGCAGCCAATGGTCCAAGGTCATGGCGGGGACTCAGACTCCGTTCCTCTTCTGTTTTGTCCCCTCGTCCTGCTCTTCTCCTGAGTCCTGAGTGTGCAACGTGGTAATAGATCAGAGTTGAGGGGGCCAGGGGGAGGGAGGCCCATTAAAATCGCGGGGGTGGGGTGTGTGGTGTGGGTCCCGCACTAGCTACGGGCCTGCCCTGGGCCAATGCCGTACTGACTGCAGAGTCACCCCTGGATTTGGTAAAACAGTGGAGCGAATGCTGGATGCAGAATGGGCCTCTTTGGGGCTTTTAAGGTGGACATCAGAGGGCATCGTTCACTCATGAGGTTTAAAGCAACACTGCATTCCTTTAAACAGGCATCTCTGTGTTATAATCTTATTATCATTCTTAAACCTACAGTTGCCAGACTTGAATTGGTGCCTGGAGATCTCCTGGAATAGCAATTCCAGACCACAGAGTGTGGTTCCCCTGGAAAAAATGGCTGCTTTGGAAAGGGGCCTTTATGTTATCCCTTCCCCACTGAGGTCCCTCCCATTCCCAAGCCCTGCCCTGCCTAGACTGCACCCCCAAATCTTTGAAAATCCCCAACCCGGAATTGGCAACCCTATTTCTACTAGTTCAATGATTGATCTATAATCTTTTAAACCCTTTCAAGGAACTGAGGGGAGTGTAAGGGTTCTTCTCGCCTCTGTTCTGTCCTCAAAAACAAACCTGTGAGGCTTAAGGTCACCCAAAGAATTTCATTATTGGTCAGGAACTTGAACCCAGATCTCTCTGGTCCCACCCCAGTATTCTAAGTACATGATATGACAGAGGTTTACAAAATTATACATGGGATAGAGAAGGTTGCTAAATAAGTACTTTTCTCCCTTTCTCCCAATACAAGAACTCGTGGGGACTCAATGAAAGTAATGAGCAGTAGGCGTAGAACAGATAAAAGTAAGTACTTCTTTACCCAAAGAGTACTTAACGTGTGGAATTCGCTGCCACAGAAAGTGGTGGCAGCTACAAGCATAGACAGCTTCAAGAAAGGATTGGACAAACATAATAGAAAGCAGAGGTCCATCAGTAGCTATTAAGCACACGGTATAGATGGGAAACTATATCTGGGGCAGTGATGCTCTGTATTCTTGGTGCTTGGGGGGGGCAACAGTAGGAAAGGTTTGGGAGTTCTGGCTCTGCTGGTGGACCTCCTGATGGCACCTGGGTGTTGGTCATTGTGTGACACAGAGTGTTGAACTGGATGGGCCATTGGCCTGATACCACATGGCTTCTCTTATGTTCTTACTACACCATGAATTCCATGGATTTTAGATTTATATTTTGCATAGTGGCCCTTTTACTACCCAAATACTTTTTTAAAAAAATCCCCCTGAGGGGAGTTTTTTAATTGAATTTTTTCAAAAAAGTACAAACTATAACCGAAAATTAGGAAGGGAAAACTACAACTAGGGAGAAAGGAAAGAAAACCACTAGTAACTAAAACCCCAAGAATAGGAGATCATAACAACAGCTTATATAAGTGTTATTCTTAATCACTAGTATTACTTTGAACATAGTCAGTTATGCTAAATTTTTTTATCTTTTTACCCATCAATCTATCTGTTTAAGAAAAACCCCAGAGCATCCCATAGTTATTGTATAATTTTCAGGCACAATCCAAAGTCCTTCAGCCTTTATTTTGTCTTATATTTTCTGATCCTCAATTTGTATGGACTTTTTGGGGCAGCTGCCCCCTTTTCGGAGAGAGAGTCCTCTTCAGAAGACACCAAGCCCAGTTCGCCATCAGATATGCTTTCTTCTTCTTCCCTCTTGTCCTCAGCTGGCTCCCCCAGCTGTACTCTCAGGAACTCACATGCTTTAAAAACAGAGTCAATCTTTTCTTTTTTGTTGTGGAGTTTGAAAATGATATTTTCTGGAATTAGCCATCTGTATCCAATGTACATGCTGGCCACATGACCACGGAAACGTCTTCGGACAGCGCTGGCTCTTCGCCTTTGAAACGGAGATGAGCACCGCAACCCTAGAGTCGGATTCGACTGGCTTTCAAGCAAGGGAACCTTTACCTTTTATCCAATGCCATTTGTTTGTAGAAAAAGGATTAAATCTTGGTATTTCTTTCTCTTCTGTCATATTTAAAATGGGATATCTTTTAAAATCCTGATGTTATTGTCCCCAATTTTCAAGGGTGTTCCAG
Organism: Gekko japonicus; assembly: GCF_001447785.1. Classification (NCBI taxonomy): domain Eukaryota; kingdom Metazoa; phylum Chordata; class Lepidosauria; order Squamata; family Gekkonidae; genus Gekko; species Gekko japonicus. The sequence continues at coordinate 7,609 of NW_015174464.1, read as the reverse complement.
TAGTTGCTTTCAAGATAGAGTCTCTCACATGTCTCTTCGAGAATCTGACTACTATTTCCTCAGGCAGATTATTCTTCTTAATGTATGTGGAGTAGGACCTGTAGACCACATCCATCTCGCTATGAGGATATTCCGCTTTCAAATCTGTAACTGGGGCTAATGCTTCACTCAGCAATTGCTTCAGATTCTCCCCTTTTGATTCTGGAACCCCTTGGAACCATAGGACCAGATTTGCTTTCTCCATCTGCAGCTGTAAAAGTTGTGATTCTTCCGCAGCTTGTTTCATTTCCAGATTTTGCACCTTTTTCTTAACTTTTTTTAGTGTTGGCATCCATTTCCTTCACCTTCTCAGCTGTTTGCTGTTACTTTTAAAGACTCAGTCAATTGGAGCTGCTGAGACGCCATACTCTGACTTATTGTTGACAACTGTTGCTTAATGTTAGTCATCTCGTCCAGAAGAGGGCGCAAGGAATCTGCCAACATTTTAGAGAGCTCAATGTTCTCTTCCGGTCGAGGGCTACCAACTGGTTTCAGTTTTACAAGTTTGTCTTTGTCTGCTTTCTTCCCCGCCATCTTTATGGATTGTTAACTTTTATGCAAGTTGCCAAAGTCTCTGAAATTCACCCCTACGCTTATCCACGCTCTGGTAAGTCTCTCAAAACAGATTTAAATGCTTATTCTTCCGCTCCCCCTCCTTTATGTCATGCTTTCGTTCATGCGTTTGGGAGGGACCCCTCCCCCACTCGCTTTTTGTCGCTCCATGGGGGGGGGTAGCTTTCTTTTTAAGTTCTCATATTTGCTTTAACCTGACTCACAGTTCATTGTCGGCCATTCAGCTGGCTCGGAATCCGTTTAACTCACTCGATCTCTGAAGCTTGTCCCGGTCAGTGGCTCTAGATCCATTCAGACACTCAGCGGCAGGACCATCAGGGCGGAGGAGCGCCTCAATTCTCTGGCATCGCACCGGCAAAGAGGTCACCCGTCAAAAGCCCTTTTGCCAAGGCTCCGGGGGGGTAGCGAGCCATCGCCCCCCTCCTATTTGCTGGTGCGCAGATCATATCCCTGGGAGGTCCGGGTGATGTGTCTGCTAGTGTGTCGCCATAAACCGGAAGTCACTACCCAAATACTTAATGTTCATTCTGTCTCTGTCCAACAGCTCAGAACATCATCACCCGTTCAGGTACTAACTGCTTGCTGGTTTACCACTGGATCACTACTTGTGACATCATTAAAGCAGGCCTTAGTCTGATATAGTTGTCAATTCTGGGGTGGGACATTTCAGGAGATTTGGGAGGGGGGTACAGTCTGGAGAGGGTGAGTTTGGGGGAGGGAAGGAAACTTCATAGAGTCCACTCAACGAAGCAGCCATGTTCTTTGGGAGAACAGATCTTTGTCACCTGGAGATTGGCTGTGATCCCAGGAGATCTCCAGGTCCCACCTGGAGGTTGGCAGCCCTAGTCTACATAGGAACCCCCCATGGGATCTGTTTCAAATCATAACCAGTGTAACAAGGAAATAAATGTGAGGGTTGTACTCTTGAGGGTTGTGCTGCGCAAACATATGGCATTTCTACCAGATTATACAAGGATGAGATTTGTACATAGCTGGTGCAGAAAGTGTGTGATTTTTTAAAAAAAATTGGGTTTGGACTCTGAAAGAGTGAGAAGCAGGGGTAATTTCGTAGAAAAAGAGGTGCAAGCACTCATTAGCATAACTCATTAGCATAACTCATTTGCATATGCCACACCCCCTGACATCACCGGACGTGTGTCAGAAGGCAACACCCACCACTCAGGCTCCACTGGACTGTTTTGGATTGCTAGCTACTGGAGGGGAGGAACATGCAGATCTGTCCTCACAGAGGAGGGAGAGCTTGTACCTGAATAAAACTTAGTCTTAAAGGTGCCACTGGACTGTTTTGGACCGAGGGGCCGGGGGGGTGGGCTCTGCAGCTTACCTGGCTGCTTCTTGCTCTGACTGAGGGCTGCTGGGAGAAGGGGGTGGGGCTTGTTGCATGTGCCTGCCCCCTGGGCTCTTTGCTGCCGGAGCTCCGCTCCTGTGCGCTCCTGCAGGAAATGACCCCGGGTGAGAAGGAATGAGGAGCACTGGAAAAGTCTGGATGCAAAGGGCAAGTCGGAATTGATGATGGGTGACTGTGGAGCAATATGATTGATCCCCCAAGTGTCAAGGCTTGGCCTCCTTAGGCAGAAGCTGCGGGGCACATTTCTCCACCTGCAGCCATGGAGAAATGTCTGAGAGCTTGTCCTCCTAGGTTCTGCTAGACCACCCATCCCAGCTCCCCCTTCTTGCTTCTGGGCCACCCCAAATACTGCTTGCTAGACTGAGGGTCTGGGGTCTGCCTCTCTGGCTAGATACGCAGCGGCATCCCATAAAGCTGTGAGCTCAGGGCCTCTTTGGGTGCCTTCCTTCCAGTGTCCAGAATGGTCCTGGAAGGCCTGAGTAGAACTGTAGAAGAGCTCAAACAAAACAGGATTTAACAATCCCCCTGTTCATATTCTGGGCATAAGCTTTTGTGTGCAAGCAGATACTGAAGAAAGGTGCACATAATCGGCCAGTCCTAAGGGGCAGATTCAAACACTGCCACAAAAGATCTCTGCTGTGCATTGCACCTGATGTCCAATTTCCCCGGGGGCTGGGGCTGGGCCAGAGGCATTGCTGCGCTAGGTCCTTAAAAGAACCGAGGCCCAGTGACATCATAGGGAGGAGCCAGTGACGTCACAGGCCATTGTCACTATTTATGGAGGCAGAGCCATGTGGGATTTAGGAAGGGGTTCTCCAGAAATTTAGGGGGACCTGGAAACCCTTGAGAACCCCCCTAGCCAGGCCCAACGGCTCAGAAACAAAGCATGGCATGGGCAAAATCCTCTACATAAAACCCTGGAGAACCACTGCCAGTCTGAGTAGACAATGATGACACTGATGGACTGATGGTAGAGGAATTTATACATGCTACTGTAGGGCAACTCAGTCACTGAGGGGAACTGAAGATTTGACAGAGGAAATCTGCTAGACAGCTAGGGAGATACAGGAGTTCATCATAACGGGTTAATACAAATCACAGTCATAGAATCATAGAGCTGGAAGGGACCTCCAGGGTCATCTAATCCAACCCCCTGCACAATGCAAGAAATACTCAAATACCTCCCCCTCCA
>NW_015174464.1:0-3219 GCF_001447785.1 Gekko japonicus | reverse complement strand
TCAGACGAAATTGAAATACAACTGAGGGGGGGGGGTAAAAACAGGGGGTGTGAGAGAGAATAAAAACAGCACAACAGATGGGTGGGGAGGACAGAAAGGGTATTCCAAAGAGAGCAAAGGCAGTTTTCTTTCAGACTACTCAGCTTCAAGCTCACTGAACACTGCCCTCTCTCAGACCCGGACCCCACCCATGCCCTTACAAAGCCGGCCAACTTGGTCCCAGCTTGCAGCAGCAAGAGCAGCAGCAAAGGGGAATCAGAGGAAGGCAGCAGCCAGACGCAAGAAGTGGAGGAGGTGCCGTGGAGGCCGTCTGGGATGTGGGAGGGACCACAGCCCCTGAGCTTCGGCGCTCCCTTCAGCAGGGCAAGTCTGCCGGGCCAAGTTCCCCTCCGGGTCCGCGCTGATTTTACTGGTAGCTGGGTGAGGGGGGCAGAGAGGCGGGCTGAACGAATGCGCCTCGAGGACTCAGCAGTAAGGGAGAGCCCGGAAAAGCATGCTTCCTACCTTTGTGCGCGTGCGCAAGAAACCAGGAAAGCCAGACTCCGCATGCAGCCCGGCAGAACTAAGGGCTGCTGGGAGCTGAGGGTGGGGCTTCACTTCCAGGAGGAAGCAAGCCCCCGCCATAACTTCCCTCCCTCCCTCCCGGTCCCAACCCAACTGCTGAACATAGTTTCAGAATGGAGCAAGGGTGGCTGGAACCAGTTGCCCCCAGGGGAGGCTGAGCCCCTTCCTGAAAATTTCGGAGATGACTGAGGCCCCGTCGCCCCCATGAAGATTACGCCTATGGTGCACACAGTAAAGCTTATATCCAGAATACAACTTTGTTGGTCTTAAAGGGGCTGCTGGACTCAAACTTGGTCCTCCCACTTCAGACCAACATGGTTACCCACCTGAATCCCTCTACCCATATACCAGCTAACTCCTGTCTTCTTTCTCTGGAAGGTTCGTGGAGCCAGAATTCGGACTATAACTGGACGGTTCCTGCCTCTGTTTCTGTGCAACGCGGCCTCTGTGTTCACATTCCCTGCAGTTTCACTTATAAACAGGGAGGCAGGACCACTCCCGGGAAACTCTATGGTTATTGGTTTCTGAACAAAGGTAGATATCGGCACTATTTTACCCACGACAGCTCCCGCAGTGCTCCAGGTATCCTTGTGGCCACAAATGACGAGAGGCAGGAACTCCAGACATCTGTGAAGAAACGCTTCCATTTAACAGGTGACCTGGATGAAGGTGATTGTTCCTTCAGCATTCTTAATGCCAAACCCGAGGATGCAGGGGACTACTACTTTCGAATTGAGGACAACTATCTAAGATACAGCTATACCACTAACCACCTCCGAACTCATACGACACTGCAAGTTCTCGTGCCAGGCAAGACATTCCTCCTTATGTGTTTCCTGACTGTTTTGTTGTCTCTTGTGCTGCAGAGATGGAAAGGTTAGGTTGGCGGCTGTGGACATTACGCCAAACAGAGAGGAACAGGAAGCTCAAGCGCCTCGTGCTTCCTGTTCCTCCACATCCCGGTCATGTTTGAAATACACCTTTCATGTCTCCTGATGCAGGAACAATGCTGACCACTTCCCTACTGGAGAAACTTTGAGAAACGGAATAAGTGAAGAAGCCCTTGCGCTTCCTGTTCCGGTTCCATCATCATTGGAGGGGGTGGGGATGGGCTCAGCCCAGTCGTTTGCCCATTGAAATTTGCTCTCCTCACACTGCTGATTTGCAGTGCAATCCTAATCAGAGTTACACTGCAAGAAAGAGTGAGCATCTTTCCCCCCACTGCAATCTCTTCTGTCATTCTGGCACCAAACAAAGACATTTATGTTTCGTTTAGCTGCTGCTTTGTACCTTCTTTCTGTGCTGGAGCTTAGTGGGAAAACTTGCTGCTTCATAATTATTGTTGCTCTGATAAAATGCTGCCTTGGATATTTAGTTGCTGGCCTCCAGGTGGGGCCTGGAAATCACCAGGAATTAACAATTGATCTCCAGACTATAGAGATCGGTTTCCCTGGAGGAAGAAAGGGCCTCTTTGGGGAGTGGAATCCAGGAGGAATTTCAGACAGACGATATAATCCGAAAGAGGAACGGTTCCCAAACGGTTTCTGGTCTGTCATTTCAGACAGAACCGTTATAGAACCGGTTCCCTTCCGGAATATATTTGTAATTTCAGACGCAAATGCTTCTGTCCCATTTAGGAAATGGGGCTGAAGCGTTTTACCTGTCCACCGCTTCCAAGTAGTCTTCAGTTTCCTCTCCCGGTTCCGATGCGCTTTCCCCCGAAGTTTTTCACCCGCACGGGCAATCTCCAGCTTTTTTTTGGAACGTTCATTTTATAGTGTTACAGCGCTATAGCACTATAATGGTATAACACAACAGCAGTATATCAACGCCATTGGAATGCCTGGGGTTTTTATAGTGCTATAGTGTTATAAAGTGAACGTCCCCCCCCCAAAAAAAAGGCGGAGATCGCTCGTGCGGGCAAAAACCAGCAGGGGAAAAGCGGTGCAGTCTGAAATGGCAAACTGCTTCAGAACCAGCTTTTTACCGGAATGGGAAAGCCATGTGTGAAATGGCAGCCCTATACCGGTTTACTCCATGACGGATCAAAAACAGCTTCAAAACGGGTTAAAAAGGGTAATGTGAAATTCCTCATTGAAATCATATCCCCGCTGAGCCCCTCCCCCCCAGCAAACTCTACCAACCCCAGGCTCTGCCCCCACATCTTGGCGGGAGGTTCCCAAGCCAGAGCTGGTAACCCAGTCATTGGGAACGAGGTAAAGTTTTCCAGACATCTTAAGAACTGCTGCAGCTTTATTGCGCTTCATTGAGGCTTAATGCACTCAGTTGCTCCAATTTTTAATGTGGATTTATTGTATATTTATTGCATTAAGCTGATTTTTAGCTGTCTTGGAGATTTTGTTGGACTGATGTAGTTTTAAAAAATGTCAACTTAAATAAAAATAATAGCACCTTTGTGATGAGGTAGGTGCTGAGCTGCAAAGTTAAAAGATATTGAATGGTTGGAGTGCCAGACTTCAGTGCAGGAGACCCAGATCCAAATCCCTACTCTGCCACGGAAGCTCACTGACAGTGCCATCCTAAGAACACTTACCTAGGAGTCAGCCCCACTGAATCTGAGTAGGTGACCTTGGTGTTCTTTGGCTGACCTTGGTTCAGTCACATTCTCTGAGCCTAATCTACCTCACAGGCAAT
>NW_015174463.1:19402-22098 GCF_001447785.1 Gekko japonicus | reverse complement strand
CCCCCTATCATCTGCCCCCTATCAGCTGCAGGGGGTTCTTGTGGAGCTGGGCCAGGAGTAAGGAAAGAAGGCATTACTGGGCGTGACAAAGTCCATGGGCTGCCCTCCACCTGGCCTTCTCTCGCTCTCAGGTCTGGGCAGTGCCCGAAGCTGGCCTCGTGAGGTCCTTGAACGAACCCCTGGTGACCCTCGAAGGCCACTCCAAGCGGGTGGGGATTGTCACGTGGCACCCGACGGCGCAAAATCTTCTGCTCAGCGCAGGTAAGGAGCAAGCGACAGGCGTGGCTGGCTGCGGAGGGCTACAGTCCGAGCATGGCCAAAGCCAGTTTTGGTGTTGTGGTCAGGAGCGCAGACTCTAATCTGGGAGAACCGGGTTGATTCCCCATGCCTCCATCTGCAGCTGCTGGCGTGACCTTGGGTCAGTCACGTTCTCTCAGAGCTGTTCTCTCAGGAGCAATTCTTGTCTCAGCCCCACCTACCCCACAGGGTGTTTGTTATGGGGAAGGGAAAGGAGATTGTAAGCCGCTCTGAGACTCCTTTGGGTAGTGAAGGGCAGGGTATAAATCCAATCTCCCTTCTTCTCTCAGCTTTACTGATTTTCGAGCTGCCTTCCCTCATCTCTGGGCCTTGCTAACTCTACAGGTTGTGACAACGTAGTGACCGTCTGGGACGTGGGAGTCGGGCAGGCGTCGATCTCGTTGGACGACCTGCACCCAGATGCCATCTACAGCACGGTTTGGAACCGGGACGGATCTCTGCTCTGCACGGCCTGCCGGGACAAGCGTGTCCGGCTGTTTGACCCGCGGGCAGGGGGCAAAGTTGCCAATGTAAGTGTGACTTGCAAGCTCAATCCGGCAGTGCCGGAGGGTGCAGATCTGGACTCATGGGGGAGAGTGGAGGGGAATCTACCAGCGACTGCCTTGTTGAATCAGACCAGACATCTATCTGATCCATTTTTGCTGCACCCAACATGACTTCCACCGTAGCTTCATGTGGTCTAGTTAGTAGATCTTTAGGCCAAACATCAAAAAACAAGATTTCTGGAGATAGCGGAACATGAATTCAGGGGATCTTTTGGATAATATTCAACACCTCTGACCAAAAATTTTTTGATTTCCGGGCACTGCCACCAGCAATGTGCAAAGTCTCCAATGTGCTGACAGATTGCATTGTGTTGGTTGTTGTGAGCCACCCTGAGCCCACTCGTGGGAAGGGGGTGGGGTATAAATCAAAATAAATAAATAAATACCGTGTGCCATTCTGGTCACCGCGCCTCAAAACATTATTACTATAGCATTGGCAAAGTCCACTCGTGGGAAGGGGGTGGGGTATAAATCAAAATAAATAAATAAATACCGTGTGCCATTCTGGTCACCGCGCCTCAAAAAATTATTACTATAGCATTGGAAAAGTTGCAAGAAAGGGCAACTAAAACGATTAAGGGGATGGAACACTTTCCCTAGGAAGAAAGGTTAAGGAGGTCAGGGCTCTTCAGCTTGGAGAAACAACAACTGAGTGGTGACACGATCGAGGTTTACAAAATAGGTTTAAAAAAATAGAGGTTTACAAAAGAGAAAGTACCTTTCTCCCTTTCTGACGATACAAGAACTTGTGGGCACTCAATGAAATGAATGAGCAGTAGGCTTAGAACAGATCACAGGAAGTCCCTCTTCACCCAAAGAGTAAGTAACATGTGGAATTCACTGCTGCAGGAAGTGGCGGCGGCTACAAGCACAGACAGCTTCAAGAGGGGAAGATAAACAGATGCAGCGAAGAGCTAGGCGGAAGGGAGCGGATTCTCCTCTCCTGGTGGAACTCCTCCTTTTGCACGGGTGTTGGCTTGAGGGAAGAGGCCCTTTGGACTTGCACTTGAATCTCATTTGTTACGGGCTAATTTTATACAGGGGGACTCTCCTCTTGTGCACGTGTGCGTGTATGTGTGTATCGGGGAAGGCCATTCAGATACGGCTTCCTTTATGATCCCATGCCCACTTGTAAGGGACGTTTTGTGAATCGCTTTGAAGGCCCCTTTCAAACAGAAAAGAGAAAAATATTTAATATAAAACAGACATTTTACTTGTCTGACTCACGAAAGCTCCTGCCCTGGCACAAATTTGGTTAATCTTTAAGGTGCTCCTGGACTCTTGCTCTTTTCTACAGCAGCAGGTTATGGGTCAGGGCACATGAACGAAGTCTACTAGTTGCCACTTTCCTCTGTAACCTTGTAGGAGATGCTGAGAACACAGAACTATTGGAAAGGCACTAATAGGGCAAGCAGATGCAGTAAGGGGCTAGGCGGAAGGGAGCGGATTCTCCTCTCCTGGTGGAACTCCTCCTTTTGCACGGGTGTTGGCTTGAGGGAAGATGCCCTTTGGACTTGCCTTTGAATCTCATTTGTTACAGGCTAATTTCATACAGGGGGACTCTCCTTTTGTGCACGTGTGCATGTATGTGCATATCTGGGAAGGCCATTCAGATACGGCTTCCTTTATGATCCCATGCCCACTTGTAAGGGACGTTTTGTGAATCGCTTTGAAGGCCCCTTTCAATTAAAGGTAAAGGTTCCCTTGCTCGAAAGCCAGTCGAATCCGACTCTAGGGTTGCGGTGCTCATCTCCGTTTCCAAGCCGAAGAGCCAGCGCTGTCCGAAGACGTTTCCGTGGTCATGTGGCCGGCGTGACTAAACACCAAGGCGCA
>NW_015174463.1:19074-19240 GCF_001447785.1 Gekko japonicus | reverse complement strand
GAGTAAAAGACACTCTCTTTGTCCCTGAGACTACTCTGTCCTAAAGCTTTTTCCTGCCACATTCTCAACTGGGAGAGACTTTTCAGGAAGTCTTGGGACTAGAGTGGTCCAGCAGGACGACACCTTGTAGAGTGGGGAAAATGCCTTCCGTTTCCTTCAACTCTAT
>NW_015174463.1:18774-18973 GCF_001447785.1 Gekko japonicus | reverse complement strand
GCCCTGACGGCGGAAGAATGGCTCTCAGGGAAGAACGCCGACCCCATCCTCATATCACTCAAGGATGGTTACACTCCTCAGAAGACCAGAGAGTTCAAGGTCAACAAGAACCTCCTGGAAGGGCCAAAGAGAAGCCAGTTATCCCAGGAAAGGGCACAACAGGGGGTAAGGAAGGAGAGATCCAGAGATATTAAGGGTG
>NW_015174463.1:15540-15671 GCF_001447785.1 Gekko japonicus | reverse complement strand
TGGTTTTCAATGCAACATTTGCCAGTTGAGCATTGGTGATGGTACAGGGTGGTGTAGAAGGAGCAGAAATCAGGACAGCCACAACTGTGACACCTTTGCTACTGCATTTAAAGTATATCACTGGAGCGGCT
>NW_015174463.1:7763-15211 GCF_001447785.1 Gekko japonicus | reverse complement strand
AAAATTCTCTGCCATAGGAGGAGAGGACCACTGCCTTAAAAGGGTAAATCAACTACCAAGAACAGTTAATAGTGCCCTCTGAAATGATATTTTTTCTATACAGTTTCGCTTACCGGTGCCGCTGGAGCAGTGGTTTCCCCCGGAATCGTGGGGAAACAACCAGGACTTTAAAGCTTGTAGCGCAGCGTCCAGGGGTTGTGTCTTCCACCTCCTTCCATGGCAGCAGGAAAAGAAATTTAACACTGTTTGGAAAAGGATCTGTCATCCCCTTCACTGCAAATACATTTTAAGTTGGGATACTGCCATTTGCTCAACTTGCTGAGCAAAAGGAGAGTCTGCACACTCCAGGTGTACATTTGAGAGAAACAGATGCACACAGGCAACCAGGGAAATGGAGAAAACAAAAGGTTGGAAAGGTAGTTAGGATACTGGTCTGTATCTAACCATGCAGTTGCAAAGATTTGTCTTTAGTTAATGTATAGGTCCTTCTTCCTCTTCGACAACCGTAACTGAAGGCAGGTAACAGCAAACAACTCAGTATTAACCAATAAAGAATAAAGCATTATCAAAACAATTATCAAAACACAGCACCAGCAATACACACACACCAACATTCAGCAGACCCACAAAGTACCAGACCAAGTCCTTGCTTGGAGAAACAACAACTGAGTAGTGACACGATCGAGGTTTACAAAATAGGTTTAAAAAAATAGAGGTTTACAAAAGAGAAAGTACCTTTCTCCCTTTCTGACGATACAAGAACTTGTGGGCACTCAATGAAATGAATGAGCAGTAGGCTTAGAACAGATCAAAGGAAGTCCCTCTTCACCCAAAGAGTAAGTAACATGTGGAATTCACTGCTGCAGGAAGTGGTGGCGGCTACAAGCACAGACAGCTTCAAGAGGGGAAGATAAACAGATGCAGCGAAGAGCTAGGCGGAAGGGAGCGGATTCTCCTCTCCTGGTGGAACTCCTCCTTTTGCACGGGTGTTGGCTTGAGGGAAGAGGCCCTTTGGACTTGCACTTGAATCTCATTTGTTACGGGCTAATTTTATACAGGGGGACTCTCCTCTTGTGCACGTGTGCGTGTATGTGTGTATCGGGGAAGGCCATTCAGATACGGCTTCCTTTATGATCCCATGCCCACTTGTAAGGGACGTTTTGTGAATCGCTTTGAAGGCCCCTTTCAAACAGAAAAGATAAAAATATTTAATATAAAACAGACATTTTACTTGTCTGACTCACGAAAGCTCCTGCCCTGGCACAAATTTGGTTAATCTTTAAGGTGCTCCTGGACTCTTGCTCTTTTCTACAGCAGCAGGTTATGGGTCAGGGCACATGAACGAAGTCTACTAGTTGCCACTTTCCTCTGTAACCTTGTAGGAGATGCTGAGAACACAGAACTATTGGAAAGGCACTAATAGGGCAAGCAGATGCAGTAAGGGGCTAGGCGGAAGGGAGCGGATTCTCCTCTCCTGGTGGAACTCCTCCTTTTGCACGGGTGTTGGCTTGAGGGAAGAGGCCCTTTGGACTTGCCTTTGAATCTCATTTGTTACAGGCTAATTTCATACAGGGGGACTCTCCTTTTGTGCACGTGTGCATGTATGTGCATATCTGGGAAGGCCATTCAGATACGGCTTCCTTTATGATCCCATGCCCACTTGTAAGGGACGTTTTGTGAATCGCTTTGAAGGCCCCTTTCAAATAAAGGTAAAGGTTCCCTTGCTCGAAAGCCAGTCGAATCCGACTCTAGGGTTGCGGTGCTCATCTCCGTTTCCAAGCCGAAGAGCCAGCGCTGTCCGAAGACGTTTCCGTGGTCATGTGGCCGGCGTGACTAAACACCAAGGCGCACGAAACGCTGTTACCTTCCCACCGAAGTGGTACCTATTTATCTACTTGCAATTTCTTGCTTTCGAACTGCTAGGTTGGCAGTTTCAAATTGAAAAGGATAAAAATATTTAATATAAAATGGACACTGACTTGTCTGCGGGAATTTGTGGTGGTAAAATCCCAACTTTCACGTACCAGAGTAAAAGACACTCTCTTTGTCCCTGAGACTACTCTGTCCTAAAGCTTTTTCCTGCCACATTCTCAACTGGGAGAGACTTTTCAGGAAGTCTTGGGACTAGAGTGGTCCAGCAGGACGACACCTTGTAGAGTGGGGAAAATGCCTTCCGTTTCCTTCAACTCTATGGAGAGGAGCTCTTTTTCCCCCTTCTGATCCATCTCCATTTGGCCTGCAGTCAGACCTGTTCCAAGAAGACCTGTACCCCGACACGACTGGCCCGGACTCTGCCCTGACGGCGGAAGAATGGCTCTCAGGGAAGAACGCCGACCCCATCCTCATATCACTCAAGGATGGTTACACTCCTCAGAAGACCAGAGAGTTCAAGGTCAACAAGAACCTCCTGGAAGGGCCAAAGAGAAGCCAGTTATCCCAGGAAAGGGCACAACAGGGGGTAAGGAAGGAGAGATCCAGAGATATTAAGGGTGGCCGGCACTGTATGGAGCACTGGGATGAGAATACAGACGGGGGAGGAGGAGGAGGTGTTGTGAGTCACCATTGAAGTTTATCCTATGACCTCTTGTAGGGTTCCGCTTTAGAGCAGCTTTCCGAGGATCTGAAGCGCCTGCAAGCCACCGTCTCTGAACAGGAACGGCGCATCTCGGAACTGGAACATCTCGTGAAGAAATAGGAAACCCTGGGCGGTGCGCTCCCAAGCAATCTGTCTCCCCATCTGTCACACCGGACTTGATTTCAGCGGTCTTTTTAAAGCCCTCCAGTCTTTCGTGGGTGGCTCCTCAGGGCATTATTAAGCTCCACCCACCCACCCTCCAAAACTCAGGGCGGAAAGCAGCTTTGGGAGGCATCGGCTGGGGTAGTTCCCCACCGCAGCTTGCCCGCCAGACCGGCTAGTCATATGCTGTGTAAATGCCTAACTATCCACTAGGAGGCAGTAAGTGGATCCGCTTGCTATACTGCTGGGAGGTCATAAAGGCAGCCTTTTCACATTCCATAGCCTTCCCCTTCCCCGAGGCTCTTGTCTCCCAGAGGCTAGGAAGGACACCTGCTTTCTCATCCTTCCCCTGCCATTTTCCCCCCAGCAAAGGACTCCTTTGTCCAGAACCCCTTCAGAAACTATCGGAGGAACATCATCTCCTTCAGTCTGGCTTTGGAAAGCAGGGCTCGCATCCTGGCAATTAAGCCGATGGCTCAATTAAAAAAAAATACATTGATAAATTAAACCTATGCCCCTAGCTGTCGAGCTGACTTTGGAAAACTTTTTAAAAAGCAAATAAATACTTCTATTTTAAAATCCCTGCAGCTGGCAAAGCCCTCTTAAAAGAGAAAAATTCTGCCCCACCCCACCCCCCGGTGTGAGAGGAGGAATGGCTCTTCCATGATGCCCAATACGTGCATCATCTCAAAATAAAACAAAAGGGTCTACTTTTTCCTTGTAGAACTATGTGGTTTTTTATAATTTGCATATTTATGCAGATGGATTAAAGAGATTTAAACAATTTGACTACAGTTTCTTTGAGTGACAGCTCTAGGTTTGACTCTTATCCCAGTGATAGTTGGGTTTTTACATTTGCAATCTCCTGTGGAGGTCTTTGAGGCAGAACAGATGACCTACCACCATTTTTCTGTACCCAAAAATCAATCCAGGGTGCTTGGCTCTTAGGCACCACTAGAGGGCAGTAAAAATAAATATATTATTCCAATATTCCCCTGTGTGACACACCAAGCCATTTCACACAGCTACTTTTTGGTGACACCAGAAGACAGTGCTCCACTCTCATTTCCAACAGTGTCCCAGGATTGGGAAAACCCCCCAACTCTCCTCCTTTTAGAGCCAGAAACAACACATTCTGTTTACCAGACCCTGAATACCCAGACCTTGCTCGGTACCAGAAGGATATTTTTTTTTCTCTGTATATTGTCAGGCTGCCAATCAGCCTCTCTTTTGGGGGGAGCTTGAATAAAGAAGAGGAGATTGGATTTATACCCCACCCTTCACTACGTGAAGGAGCCTCAGAGTGCCTTACAATCTCCTTTCCCTTCCCCTCCCCACAACAGACACCCCGGTGAGGTGGGTGGGGCTGAGAGAGCTCTTTCGAGGACTGTTCTTGAGAGAACAGCTCTGAAAGAACTTGTGACTGACCCAAGGTCACACCAGCAGCTGCATGTGGAGGAGTGGGGAATTCAACCTCGGTTCTCCCAGATTAGAGTCCACCCTCCTAACCACTGCACCAAACTGGCTATTTAAAGCCTGCAAATAGTTGCCAGCAGTGTTTCTTTGGGTCCAAAGTGGAGAGGCAGTAGGACAGCTCAATGTCCATCCTCCTAAAAGGATGTTTTAAAACACACACACAGTCATGCTAGAAGAGAAGGGATCATACACACTTATTTCCACGCTCTTCAACCAAATCCATTTCCAGACATTTCCATTAAAAATTCACTATGGACTTTTAATATGTAGGTATTGAAAAACCCTCACCCACCAGACAGAGCCAAGAGACATGCCTCATATACCCAGGAAACCATTTTTATTTGCTGCCGCATGCTGTCTTTCAAGTCCTCCTAGCACCCCCACCCCCAGGAGGGTAGGCTAGTGCTCTGGACGGGTCCCACATCTGCATCATACATTCATCCCACTGCTGTCTCTCCCTCCTCTTGAGGAGCTATTCCGGACTTCCTGTTCAAGGAGAGTTCAGTTCTCACTTGCCTTCTTGCTCTTTCGCCCACTGTTCCGGCGTCAGAGTTCGCTGCTCAAAGGCATGGATGTGTTTCAGCTCCTCCGCTAAGACTTCATTGACCAGCCTGGGCAGGGGAATGGGGAGAAGAGAGAGTGGAAGGGTTGAAATGGGGAGATTCTCCTGCTTCTAGATAGACCCTGTGTCAGCCATACACGTTTCCCCATCTCCATCTGGGTCACTGGCAGCAACGGCAACCAAACATGATGAGGCAGACAAACATTAAAGAGGCCACGTGGATCAGGGCTGGGTGGATTCTATCCAATCAAATTTGTGTTGAAATGTGCAGAGCCTATTGTGCATAGAAAAGAAGATGACAAGAACATCCTACAAGGGCAACTAGCTAGCATAGTGAGATGCATCCTGCTATTTTTAAAGAATCTCCTTCCTGTCTCCTGATTGGCTCAGTTAAGCTTTTCCTGCTCCTGCTGAGAGCTGCTACTTGACTCTCTCCTAGCCAGTTAGACTTCTCTTTCTGTCTCCTCTTTCTGATAAAGTTAGTTTCCTCCTTAATACCCCTACAGCTTGTGCTCCACTTTATTGCATATCTACACTCTGCCAACAATTTGAGCATGCATATAAAGATGCATGTGATTGGTTTTCAATGCAACATTTGCTGGTTGAGCATTGGTGATGGTACAGGGTGGTGTAGAAGGAGCAGAAATCAGGACAGCCACAACTGTGACACCTTTGCTACTGCATTTAAAGTATATCACTGGAGCGGCTCCGTCAAAAATAGTCATTAAGTGGAAAAGGTGCAGAAAAGGGCAACTGAACTGACCATGAAGTTGGAGAAGCGTCTGTAGAAAATGAAAAAAAGGCTGGCGCATTTGTAAAAAAAAAAAGCCGGCGCATTTTTCTCCCCTGCCCCCCCCCCCCCCCCAAGAAAGCTGCGACTTAATGGAGGAGAATTACATGGAGAGGATGAACAGCGGGTTTTTTCCTTCACTCTCTTTTGTAATATTATAGGTTTTGGGGAGGTCATCCTGTCAAAAACGATTAGCACTAATTCAGGACAGACAGAAGAAAGTACTTCTCACCAGAATAATAAGTTTATAAAATTCTCTGCCATAGGAGGAGAGGACCACTGCCTTAAAAGGGTAAATCAACTACCAAGAACAGTTAATAGTGCCCTCTGAAATGATATTTTTTCTATACAGTTTCGCTTACCGGTGCCGCTGGAGCAGTGGTTTCCCCCGGAATCGTGGGGAAACAACCAGGACTTTGAAGCTTGTAGCGCAGCGTCCAGGGGTTGTGTCTTCCACCTCCTTCCATGGCAGCAGGAAAAGAAATTTAACACTGTTTGGAAAAGGATCTGTCATCCCCTTCACTGCAAATACATTTTAAGTTGGGATACTGAGAGTCTGCACACTCCAGGTGTACATTTGAGAGAAACAGATGCACACAGGCAACCAGGGAAATGGAGAAAACAAAAGGTTGGAAAGGTAGTTAGGATACTGGTCTGTATCTAACCATGCAGTTGCAAAGATTTGTCTTTAGTTAATGTGTAGGTCCTTCTTTCTCTTCGACAACCGTGACTGAAGGCAGGTAACAGCAAACAATGATTATCAAAACACAGCACCAGCAATACACACACACCAACATTCAGCAGACCCACAAAGTACCAGACCAAGTCCTTAAGAACTTAAGAGATCTAAGTCTTCTTAAGAGGAAGCAGTGATTTCTATTGATATTCCTACCCACTGCAAACTCCACTTTGCCCCCTATGCCCTTTCCAAGTGTCCACTATCCCTCAGGGGGAAGGCCTCAGTGGATAACAAAAAGACACAGAAGATTTAAGTGCCTTAAGCCTTCTAATGTTCCAATGCAACGCAAAGCCAGGATGCAACCAAGGGCCTGTAAGAAAATATCCTAAAGGAAGTCAGGTCAGACAAAGCACCACAAGCATAGGAAAAATGTTGGGCAACTAGTAAAAGACAAGGAATGTGCAAGAAGGAGCCTAATAGCTTTTCTACGCAGGAAATATTAAAAAATGAAGATGGCAAAATGGAGCTCAAGCCCAAGACTGTGGGCAGCTGCGGCAGCTGCAAGGAAGCTGAGCAAGGCCCACTACTTCTGAGGACATGCTCCCTCTGCTCCTTCAATACACTACAGGGCGTTTCCACGTATTGGCTGGGCAAGCCGGGAAAGATGCCACAGGTTACTATCCTAGTTCCTCCGCCTAGGTTCACGCTGCATCGTTTTTTGCATGCGTCAGTCTATCATTTCTTCATTCACACTTCTGAGCTGGAACCATGCAGTTTTTAATTACACATAACTCCCTTTATACCGAATTATTTACAAGGCTTCCCGGAGAAAGAGTAGAGCCCTGAAGACTCCCCACTCGTTTTCCACACTTAAGTTTACGACCCGACTCCCTTATATAGTAGTAAGCCACATTAAACACAGTGAGCGAGACATAGGTAAAGGTTCCCTTGCTCGAAAGCCAGTCGAATCCGACTCTAGGGTTGCGGTGCTCATCTCCGTTTCCAAGCCGAAGAACCAGCGCTGTCCGAAGACGTTTCCGTGGTCATGTGGCCAGCATGACTAAACACCAAGGCGCACGGAACGCTGTTCCCTTCCCACCGAAGTGGTCCCTATTTATCTACTTGCAATTGCTTGCTTTCGAACTGCTAGGTTGGCAGGAGCTGGAACTAGAGACGGGAGCTCACTCCGTCATGCGGCACACTC
>NW_015174463.1:5970-7585 GCF_001447785.1 Gekko japonicus | reverse complement strand
GTCATCTTCCTGTCACACCTATTTCTTTTAAAGTGTAGCTTCAACTTCCGGTAAAAATGAAAGGTGTGGTTCTCCTTGGGCTCAAAGCCACGTCTCTATGGTGAAGCCCCTCTAAAATTTGCCTCGTCAATGAAGACTGGAAAACCAGGTCAACTACAGACTGTAAGGCTATGAAGTATGCCTCAAGATTTTCCCAGTCTCTATGGTACTCTCCGCAAAGCGTTCCATTTCCGCCCATACTTTACATCATTTCCGACTACGCCTATTTTTTTTTAAAAAACCGGTCCACCTGACTCCAGTCGTTTCCTTTGGGGCGGGATAGCTCGGCCAACTAGCCAGTAGAAAAGGAAGGAAACGGCCAAAAAATAAAAAATAAAATCAAAGAGTTGTTAGGGGTAGAGGGGTAGCATTGCCAGGCAACGACTGACTGGGCACTCCTCGAGTATAGGCGGGCGCGTCCTGGTAGTGGAACGGCGCAGTGCATGATGGGAAGTGGCAATGCGAAATGGGGAGACCGCTGTTTGAAAGGCGCAGGGTGTGATGGGAAGTGTCAGAGTTAGTAAAGCCAGGTGGGCTTGTCAGGTAAGGGAAACACCGAGTTTTCTCACGGGTACGGTTTTTGTGCTGTGAAACAGGCAGCAGTCCAAACATGTTTTCCCTCAGCCTGGAGATGCTGAATTTCTACCTGTTGTGATGCAACTATTAAAGTTCCAGGAGCTGTATCAGGATAAATCGGGACAGCAGGTAGGCTTGCCGACTCATGGTTGGGATATCCTGGGAGATTTGGGAGGGGGGAGGCTGAGGGAGGCACCTCAGCAAGGTATAATGCCATCGAGTCCACCTTCCAAAGTAGTCATTTTGTCTGTCATCTGGAAATAAGATGTCACTCCAGAAGATCTCCGTGCCAGGAGGTTGGCAACCCTACCGGCAGGGCACAAAGCAGGGTGGGAACCAAGAGGTGTTGGAATGAGGGGAGAATGTGCAGCAGAGATGCTTCTAACACACAGTCTTTCTGCCTCCAGATCTCTCAGCCCTAGCCGACAACACCCCTCTGTGGCGGCCATGGTGGTGGAGGTGTGCAGCTTCTTTGGAGTCTACCTTCTGTACTGCACCAACCCCCGTTACCATGGCCGAGTTTACGTTGGCTTCACTGTCAATCCTGAACGACGGATAAATCAGCATAACGCTGGGAAGCGTCGTGGAGGGGCTTGGAAGACAAGTGGCCGCGGGCCTTGGTAATTCCTTTGCCTGTCTGCACATTCCACCTTGTGTGTCTTGCTTTGGAGGCCGGCCGTTCTGTGGCATTCTAGTGCATGCTGGGAATTGGACCTCCTGAGCTGTGCATGCTGGGAAATTGATCTGCCCTTCATCTCTCCTTGTAGGGACATGGTGCTGATAATTCATGGCTTCCCCTCTGATGTGGCTGCCCTGCGGGTAAGGTGTTCCTCTGTTTCAGCTCACAGGTGTTGAGCTCCCTTAACAATGGGGTATTCCCCCCCCTGCTAACTTAACACAAACCACAGTGCCAAACTGATTCCCCATCTCGTCACTCTGCTGCAGTTTGAATGGGCTTGGCAGCACCCACATGCCTCCCGCCGTCTCACCCACATCACCC
>NW_015174463.1:0-3885 GCF_001447785.1 Gekko japonicus | reverse complement strand
TTTAAAAACTAGCTGGGTCAGATCAGAATGCAATCTTGTTCCAGTTTGGTATAGTGGTTAAGTGCACGGACTCTAATCCGGGAGAACCGGGTTTGATTCCCCACTCCTCCACTTGCACCTGGCTGGATGACCTTGGGCAAGCCATAGTTCTGATAAGAGCTGTTCTTGAAAAAGAGCAGTTTCTGTCAAGAGCTCTCTCAGCCCCACCTACCTCACAGGATGTCTGTTGTTGACTCTAATCTGGGAGAACCGGGTTTGATTCCCCACTCCTCCACTTGCACCTGGCTGGATGACCTTGGGCAAGCCGTAGTTCTGATAAGAGCTGTTCTTGAAAAAGAGCAGTTTCTGTCAGAGCTCTCTCAGCCCCACCTACCTCACAGGGTGTCTCTTGTGGGGAGTGGAAGGAAAAGGAGTTTGTAAGCTGCTCTGAGACTCCTTTGGGTAGTGAAGAGCGGGGTATAAATCCAATCTCCTCTTCTTCTTCTCTCTGTCCCAAGTCTCTTAAACCATCTGTGGGAATTTATATCCCATCCATCATGGAATTCAAGGTGGCGTACACGGGGGTCCCATGGAGTTTCTCCCACAGGCACTGACTGGACCTGCTTCACTGCAGCAGAACTGCTGTTATCAGGGGTACTCCAACACTGAGACCCTACAGACAAGTGACCATGTCAACACATCTTCTGCTGTGGCTGTTCTGACATGATAAAAAATATTCTGGACTCTACTCTAGAGGAAAATTCCATAAATTATAGATGCTGTGTGGCTTTCACATATCATCCGCTTTGGCCGGAAGAGGTCCATCGGATGCTTGAAGCAAGAGCCATCCTGCTGCGGGGCTGGGTGATTCCTACCAGATTTTTATTACGGCAGATGTCTTGGTATGTAAATGCTTGACACTGTATATATTCAAACCTCATAATGTATTTCTGGAAGAGTGAGAAATAACTTAGCAGATCTAGAGCCAACTTTTTTTTTTAAGTAACCCTTTTAACATAGGAACACCTCAACAGCCAAGTGGACTATCTGTCTTAACTTAGAAAGCACTTCAGCTTGTGAAGGATGTGACTGCTGCTGGCATGGCCGAAATGGCGTTACAGTCTTAACTTAGAAACAGCAAGGGCACGCTCCCAGCCAGTGAGACCCATGCCAGGGACCATCGGCTTGCTATGGGGCCCTGAACGAACCCTCCTTTGCACACATGCACAGAAAAACACACCAGCTGTAATCGAGAGCGCGAGACTAGCATGCTTCTGGTCTACCCACCCATTCCTCCCAACTAAGATCACCAACGTTTCAACCAGTCCCAGCAGCTGTGCTGTCCACCCCTGCCTCCTAGACACAGATCAGCAGGTGATAATGTTTATCTCCATGCCATGGAATCAAAAGCACCACGTGTCTGTTTCTGCACATGAAGCTGCGCAAACGGGCCAGCAACCCTTGTTGTCAAGACTGCCCTGGAGTGATTTCATGCTGGATTAGGCTGTGCCTGGTTTGCAGGAGGTCCTTGGTGCAGTGTTGCAAACCGTCCCCCGAGGCAGCAAGAGCCAGATTCGCTCCTGCTAGCCCTGGTATTTCTTTGTTCCTGTAGCATATTTCACCCTCAAGAAGCTCACACAGCGAGAATGGCTAATTTCAGTCACTTGATATTGCAAGGTAGCAAAAGCATTACTTCTACCAGTGCAGCACAAGGTCAAAGTGCTAGTAAGCTTTCAGCCAACAACCGCGGTTATTGTGGTGACCTGTTGCATCTCCTGCCCCATTTTGGCAACTCAGTCATACACGTCAAAGAGATGACCTCGCTCAGCAAGGGTCATCTGGCAATAAAATAAGTGGCTTATTCGGAACAGTCTTAGCAGTCCCCCGTCCTTCCAGCAACACCAGTTAGTCTGTGCTTATCACTTTGGCAAGGCATAAGAAGATGGCATCCCACCTACTCTGGCACATGCTGCTTGGATCATGTTTGTCCCCCCTTGGTCTCTTCCCAGAAGCGGATAGAGTTCCCCCCCCCTCCTGATTGGAGCAGCGACCCTTAAAAGGGCGGGCTTGTCCTTGGCTCATCGTGAGAACGTCCCACAGTCATTCTGACAGGTTAGCTGACATTCCCAGCCTTACAGCACGACACACAGTTGTTCTTGTCCTCTGAGCTGCAGGTGAAAAATGCTTCCACATACTCCCTTCTGCTGTATGGAGTAGTCATGCAGGATGCTTCATCAAGACCTTCCTTGGCTGCAACCAAAGCAGAGGGTACATTCTTAGAACAAGGGAAGTCAAAGAGTTGCTCTCAGTCAATTCAGGGCATCGTTGGAGGCCAAAGCTTGAGCATAAAACCCTCGCCTAACAGGGCCCAATAGAAAACTGTTGTGCAAACATTTCGTGGAAGCTTGAAGGTTTGGGGGGGAAACTTTGGGTTCCTCTTCAAGAAGATAACAGCCAACAAGCTTCCCAGCCGTTCCTGATCTTTCCTTGCAACACACAGAAACTGGGGAAAGTGCCCTGACCTGGATAGCCCAGGCAAGCCTGATCTTGTCAGATCTCGGAAGCTAAGCAGGGCCAACCCTGCCAAATATCTGGATGAGAGACCTCCAGAGAACACCTGGGCCGGGAGGCAGAGGCAGCTATCAAGCCACTTCTCTGAACGTCCTCCGTGCCCCAAGAGGAGTTGCCAGAAGTCGCCATGACTTCCAGGCAGAGGTGCATGCACAAACACACCCAAGTGCAAAAATACCAAGAAAGGAAGAAAGAAACTGGGGAAGGTAAGATGTGTTGCTGGTTACATCTTCAGTACACTTGGGGTGAGAGTGAGGCCAACACAGTGTAAGCCAAGGATGCCCCCCTAGGACTGCTGGTCTGCATCTGGCAGAACCCAAAATTGGGTTGCAGGGCTTGACATGCTAGCTTTCCACAGGAAGTGAATTTCTGACAGGAGAGGACATTTCATTTCAGTCCTTAAAACTCCTCCTGGGTGCGCCCAGCATCCTCTGCAATTCTTTAGCAGGGGCCCCACAGTTCTCAACAACTGGGAGGGAAGAGGGCTGGCTTCACCGGATCCCTTCTCCTCCTGGTCAACAGCCTCCTTCTTCCCTGGTCTATCAGCCCCCTTTTATCCCTCCCTCCTCTGCCCACCCCTCCTCAGATCTAAGGAAAGATCAGCTCAAGGGGCAACCCAAACACGCTAACCCTGACACACCCAATGAAAAACTCAGCCTGGGTCACCAAATACCAGTCTCAATAGGAAGACAATGCATGACTTCTGCAAAAAATGACGGGCCAGACCCACTTCAAGTGTTACCCTGGTGATGCAGTTGCCACTCACAAGACAACCCAGTGCCCATTAGGTATGATTAAATGCGCCAGGGTGGGCCTTCCCCAGAAATGAGACTGAGATTGAGGCAGGGTATCTGTGGAAGGAAGAGGGTGGGGAACCAGATGCTTGACTCTTTTGGGAAGACTGCATCAAGGAAAGGTGGTCTACAAGTGTTTTAAATAAATTAATACATAATGCAGAAGATGGAAGGAGTTGTGAGTCTGAAGTTCTTGAGGTGATAATGCTTTGTGTGTGCTGCTTTACGTGAGTGATCACAGCCCTTCATGTATGTTGTTTAGGAATCCTAATCGTCCTGAGCAGTAGGCCGGCATTATTCTCATATTGCACCTAGAGAAGGGAAGACAGAGAGAACAGGGCCTAGCCTATGGCAGCCAAGCAAGTTTCCGGACGAAGTGGGAGATGAGCCAGCTTGCACACTGGCCACGAATCAGATGGACAGCTAGTAGTCTGAAGGTGGGCTTGCTCTACCTTGAATGCTTGTTTATATAGCATTTTAAAAACTAGCTGGGTCAGATCAGAATGCAATCTTGTTCCAGTTTGGTATAGTGGTTAAGTGC
>NW_015174462.1:19329-21914 GCF_001447785.1 Gekko japonicus | reverse complement strand
CGTCAGAATGATTTAAAGTGTTATATGAACCACAACATTTTAACTTCTATCAAATACATCAACTATGGCTAGTTCCAGGCTGAAGCAATAATGGAATCATCTAGGAACAAAACTGAAACCCCTGACTCCCAATTCTTCTTTGAAGCAGAACATCTGGTCAAGTTATCACTTCAGGTCACATCATTCATTACTGAACTTCACTCTCACAATCTCCCTTTCAGTGCTGTGTAGTAGTGTCCATCTTTCATACTTTAGATTTATATATCAGTTTCAAATTGTATTGTGTTCTGCTGAAAAAAACATCACCTACCAGGATTTGAACCCTGATTTCTGGTGCAGGCACCTTGCTCATCCTATTCAATGAAAGCCTGCAGGCACTCAAATGCACAGTGATCTTCCCCACCTAATGACATTTTTGCTGGGTCTTGCATTTACACCTAAATTCTATCTGTTTGTTGTTTTTAAAAAAAGGGAAGCAAAGGCAAATAACATATTTGGGTTTTGCATTAAATTTTTCACTAAAATCATCTTTGGAGAATGATTTAAAGAATGGAATTGGTCGTTGAAATACTGTCAATTTAACTGTGATTGTTTTTCCATACAAAATGTTTAAGATTCAACTGATTCAGTTTTTGTTACTTCATTTTCATCTTTCACTTCTGCCCTTCTGTTTTCAGTGACCTGCAACAAATGATAAATATTTTCAATCACTCTTATTCCTTCATTGGGCCCAAGTCAAGAAACATTATGTTTACATGAAATCACCTGCTAATTAGCAGCAAGTAGTGATGTGAGAACCACAACCACTATCCCCAGCTGACCTCAACAACATTTGAGTTTTTAAAGTTTTCCTGTCAAATAACTGAAAAACTTAAGCACTTTTTGAAGCATCTGATAGGAAGGAATGAAAAAATACAAATGGGCCAAGCACCCACCTGCTCTTTGCAGCTAATTACTACCTCCATTATTTCTAAGTAAATTTTCCCCCTTTGATATGGAAGAGGAAGCTGTGAATGAAGAGTTTGCTACATACAAATTCATGCTGCTCTCCACCTAACTTGAGATCATCACTCGCTCCTGTGAGGGATGATGGCATTGTAGTTTCCACTGATTTTTGATCCAATACTGGCAGAATGGGATTTGTATCTGGCATGCTGCCAGCTACCTTCTCTCCTTGGCCAAACAGGTTTTTTTAACTTGGAAAGGGAGGTAACTAGCAACGAGAGCTGGCTTACAAACAGCATTTTGAGCAAAGCCCAGAACCCTAAGGATCTGGGACATATCTGAAATAGGTTGAGCATTTTGAATTAGGGAGGTTCACATGACAAGCCCCTGCTCAAAACTAGATGGCATTATTCATTTACAACTACAGATTCCTCCTTTGATAAAACAGGTCTTTTCAGAGTTGGGATGACTTTTTCAATCCTGGGGAAAACTAATTAGCTCCAGTTAATTACAAACAGTTCTATTAATACATACTACATACTAAATGCTCTTTCAATCCACTTTCAATGCTCTTTGCAACTGAATTTTACTGTGTGAAATGGCAAAATCCAATTGCAAACAGCACCCTCAGTTTCATACTCAGATAAGAATTTCAATGAACATTAGATATAGGGACTGATTTTTTGAGTTGTGAAAATGCAAAATAATAAAATAACCAATATAATCATTTTAAAATGTGCATACATTTAAAAAATGCCAAGAAATAAAGATACTAAACACCAAAATGTCTTAAAGACTTGGCAGCAGTTCTGCTACTTAACAATACTAAACTGAAGTCAGTGTGTGATCCTGGTTCTCTCTGGTCTTTGAACTTAATTCTGCAAAAAAAAAATTATATTGGCTGCCTTCCCACTCACTTTTGTACTTGGCTCAGTGCCAGCATGCAGAATACACATGTACAGCACAAAATGTGAAAGATTCAAGCATGTGTATCAACATCCACTTTTCTATACGCTACACCATACTATATACAATACATATACACAATATGCTATACTTATTACTTGAACCAAAAACCCAGAATTACAAAAGAGGGAAAATAAATTGCTGACATCTAATGTGCTATGACGGAATCTTATTTTTTTCATGGAAGTCAACTATAGAATTATATATTTTTCTATATGAGAGTACAGCTCTAAATTGAGTTTTAGACTTACTAATTTCTGAGCTCTTTCCAACAACCTGTACCAGACAGTATGATGAAGCTGCAATATGAAGGCATGTAATTATTGACAAGGTAAAACAAACAAACAAACAGAAGTTCTAACATGCCTCCTTATACCTGGGTGATATGATGGTTTGTGAGATACGCACTGTTCTTACCACCACTAGTTCCACAATAAATAAGCAAAATCATTCCTAAGTGCAAGCAAGTGCTTTGGTGCAAATATGCAATTATTGGCAATGCCTGTCAAAGAAACAGGTTTTAATACATGCAGAGATGTTACTTAAATGACATCTTTACCACTTCAGTTTGTTCAGCAATACAACAAAATTTGAGTCCAGTGGCACCTTTATGACCAACAAAATTTTATTCAAGGTATAAGCTTTCATGTGAATGCACACTTCTTCAGATACAA
>NW_015174462.1:9020-15735 GCF_001447785.1 Gekko japonicus | reverse complement strand
TGAGGTGTGGAATGGAGTGAAGTCCAATCAGCTTCCATATGCAAAAGACCTTGAAACACTGGGCGGGACTGCACAAAGCAGCCAGTCAACCCAGCCAGCGTCTTCTGACTGACAGTTCAAGCGTCCATACACTAAAGGTGTGCATTTTGGAACGTTGGAGCCCACTATGGCTTTATATATAAGGGAGAGATAATTTGCTTAGAGAAAACTGGTATCGTTTATAGATACGCATTTGCAAGAAACACCACATCTATTATAATCTGCATCCATAAGAAGCATCTTTGAACCCCCACAAAAGGAGTCACTAGATTTGAATTTCAATATATCTTCTTCTATAGTATCTAGCAAACAGCATTTTCTATAACAATTTAGTGCAAACATTTGTACAATGTATTATTGTACCTTTTTACATAGACATGTAAGTACAATGCATCTTCTCAAGATGAAATAAGAACAAAATTTAAAGACTACAATTCCTTGAATATCAAAAATTCAACATGCTACAATGCTCATGTAAATTAAAACACAATTCACTTTAGGAAAAGAGGTTCCCTTCATCTAACATAATGATCTGGCAACAGTGATCCACACTATGGTCACCTCGAGGTTGGACTATAATGCTCTCTACATGGGGCTGCCCTTGGCGCAACTCCGGAAGCTGCAGCTAGTGCAGAATGCGGTGGCCAGGCTGTTGATGGGTCTCCCTATGTGGGAGCACATCCAGCCTGTGCTAAAGTCATTGCACTGGCTGCCAATAGCATACCGGATTCGCTTCAAGGTGCTGGTTTTGACCTTTAAAGCCCTTTATGGTCAGGGTCTTACCTACCTGAGGGACCGCCTTTCCCCATATGTTCCCCAGAGAGCACTACGGTTGGGGTCGCGAACCTGCTTGGCCCCCCCTGGCCCGAAGGATGCCAGATTGGTATCAACTAGGACCAGGGCGTTCTCTGTAGCAGCTCCAACTTATTGGAATGAGCTTCCGGAAGAGATCAGGGCCCTGCGGGACCTCTTACAGTTCTGCAGGGCCGCAAAAATGGAGCTTTTCCATCAGGCATTCAGGTAAGGAGCTGCACGTTACCATCTATGCCCGGTGCCGAATTTACTGCCAGCCTGACCCCGCCATGAGCGGAGATACTGCCGATTGTATGTTTCTGAATGCACTTTACCATAGCTATATCGCCAGTGATGTTAATGCTTTAATAATTTTATCTTGTATTTTATATTGATATTCATATTATTGTCTTTTATTGTTTCCTATGTAAGCTGCCCTGAGCCTGCCTCGGCGGGGAGGACGATGTAAAAACATAATAAATAAATAAAAAGCCACAGGGTGATTCTACAGAACTGCTTTTGCTACGGCAGCACAATCAGTGACATGCTATAGCTTGGCAAACAGGGCAAAGTTACCCATCTCTATCCCAGTTATCTGCAAGCCTGCACTGGTGTCAGCAGCTCTGACAGAACATGAAGATCTCTGGATTACCACACAAGGAGGCCAGACCCAATGCCCCTCTTCTTCCTTGGCTGTACGTGCATCACTGAATAGCAGTTTGAAATAGTACACCATTAAATTTATGTTCAATTTGCCATTTCAGGGCTCAGATTTTTTGAATAGGTTTTATACCCACCATTTCTCAATTTGTTACTGCTGGGCGGGGGACACTGCCTCATCTATTGCCATGAACAAAATGCTTCCAAACGTGGATGCGGCTTTTCTGCTCTGAGATTCATATGCCACTGATACCCCACTCGCTCCAACACCATGCATACTCTCACCCCCTCGTGAACAGTTGTGTACCCTTTCATGAAGGATTTTTTTTTTAATTGCCAAAGGTAGAGGGCAGTTTACTTTGCAAGAAGTGAAAACATCTGCAAAAGGCATCTATCACTACTCAGCAGGCCCGTAGCTACTGCGGGGCCCATGGGGCCTGGTCCCCTAGCGGTTTTTATGGGGCCCTCCCTGAGCCATGGCTCCTCTCCCCGGGCCACCTCACCTGGATTGCGTGTCGGCAGGGAGGACGAGGGCAGCACAAGCAGTGGCAGCGGCAAGGCTAGGCTGAGAAAGTGGCCCGGGGCAGGCAGCGAGCATGAACAGTGCAGGCAGAAGCCCCCATCTCAGGCTTCCACCAGACGCTCACTACCCCACCCGCCAGCAGCAGGTAAGCCCAGCCAGGCAAGGCAAGGAGGCAGGCAGCTGCCTCCTCTGGCCCCAGCTAGGCGTGTCAATGAGCCTGCACAACACCTTTGTGGCCAGCCTGGCCACTGCGCGCCTCACCTCTCCTGGCCCCTGGAGGGAGCTGAGGGTGGAAGTCAGGCCGGTGCCATGCCACGAGAAGAGGAACTGGGGCTCCTCAGGGAGGGAGGGAGGGAAGCTGTAGCTACTGGGCATTACCCCTTCCTTGCCTTGGAGCCTGGGGCGGTGCAGGGATGCCTCAGGAGTTCTAAGGAGTCCCACCAATTAGATGGGACTGCTGACTGCTACTTCTTTCCCATGTAGAATTTTGAACAAGCCCAAAAGATTCTTTGCCACCAGTTTGCTTTTGTCAAAACTGAAAGAAGAGTGAAGACTGCCAACCAAATTGACTATTTTATCTTCATTATCTTTCCAGAAGCTCAAGCCCAAAATGACTCAGTGCGGAGCAAATCCCCATTACAGAAAGTCCTAAGTACAAAACAAGACGACCTGCACTTTGCTCACCTATTCAATTGCACCGTTCCTTCAGAATTTTGTGAAGCTTTTTGTTTGACCACATCTAGTTTATACCTATAGAACAAAAACAGTAATGGCAGTTTCATAAGGAATACAACATGACTTGATTTAACGGCAAGAATTAATACACATACATTACTCCACTGCCTTTTGTATATTCATGAATGCCTTTTACTTGCTGCCATCCCTAATAGACTGAAATGGAGATTCATTTTCTCTTGCCTCTGCCCACTTTAGTTATTCTCAAAGAACAATCAACGGAGCATCCTTCCTGGCTCTGAATAACAGCAGTTGAGGTCTCCATCCTGTTTCATCACAACAATTCACAAGCTACAGAGACTGGGAAGCAGTAAAAGGATTTTACTCTAATACAGCTATATCCCACTAGGATAGATGCCTAAAGAATGTTCTCAGACAGTACATCCCCATGTCAGCTCTTTGCAGTAGACTGGACTAGGTCATCTAGTGCACAGGACATCATACAGATATCAGCTCTCACATGGATGTAGTAAAATACAGTTCAAGGTTTCTTTAACTGTTCCAGTAACACGCTCTAGTGCCATCTGCTGGCAAGAGTGATGAAAAGCTTGAAGTCTGCAGACCAGAAAGGAAAAACCAATGTAACTCTGTATAGATTTTTAAATTCCTGTAAATTATATATAACCATGTATGTGCTGAATTATAACGGATCCCAGAAAATCAGATGACTGATACTTCTGCAGAAGACCTATGTTAATACTCACTGGTTGTGCTGAAATATTTTAAGTGCCACTTTTATATCAACATCGAGGACTTCAAATGGCAGGTCTTTGTGAATAAGTTTGTGAACTTCTTTTGTAAAAGAATGAAGATTCTCCTTGAAATTAAAACAACAACAACAACAGATAAATGAAACAAGCAAGAAATGCATAATTCTAATAATGCAGATAACTTAAATTCAGGGCCTGCATGAGCCAATTGTAGCATCTGCTCGGCTTTCTATGATTAAGCTGGATAGGCTAAAACAAGGAAACAGATTAACAAATGTGACAAATTTGCGGTTAATTTTTAATCTGTTTTTGTCCTGGGTAAAGGGTGTTACGGAGCTGCGGTGGTTCAAGTGGTTAAGACACTGAACTGCAGGCTGTGGAAGGTCGGTAGTTCAGCAGTTCGAGACCCGAGTGTGCCGCATGACGGAGTGAGCTCCCGTCTCTAGTTCCAGCTCCTGCCAACCTAGCAGTTCGAAAGCAAGAAATTGCAAGTAGATAAATAGGTACCACTTCAGTGGGAAGGTAACAGCATTCTGTGCGCTTTGGTGTTTAGTCATGCCGGTCACATGACCACGGAAATGTCTTTGGACAGCGCTGGCTCTTCGGCTTTGAAACGGAGATTAGCACCGCAATCCTAGAGTTCGATTTGACTGGCTTTCGAGCAAGGGAACCTTTACCTTTTTAAAGGGTGTTACAGTATCTCATACGATGGAAAATAATTTAGGCCGCTGCTTCACTTGCAAGCAAGAGGAATGGTTACTCCAAAATCAACCTGGAGCCACATTAATGGATACGGGTTGGTTAAAAGACCACCCTATGTTCTAGTGTTCACTCTGAGGGGACTTGAGAAAGTTCTTTTCGCTCTCTAAGATTCACATTCAGGCAATCCTTGTAAAAGCTCTTCACCAAAATGATTAACAAGTCTCTTGGAAGGGAGGTGGGAGTAACGGTGTGCAAGGAGGAGAAGGCGTGCACAAGCACTTTATATCTGAACCATGGCAGCTATAAAACAGATCTTTTAAAAAGTGACAAGATTTCAAAAGCAGGATCTGTTGAGTTGAATATAAAGTGGTAGCTCTTCATACAACATAAATTTGGAAGGGATTCAATTTGACAACCACAACACAATTATTTTAAAATTGTGTCCAGACGGAATGCTTCTGTTAATGGAAAACGGCTACCGTAAGTGAAAGATTTCTTTAAAAATGCTTTTATTACCAATAACAGCAATACTAAAGCAGCAACACGACAAGCTTTCATTATAATCTGCTATGCATATCAGTAGATCAAATAGTTCAAGAGGTCTTGCTTCAGATTATTTGAGTATTTGATACATTTCACATTTATGGCATTATAGCACCAAATCTGCACAGTTTCCCTGTAAATAATATATACTTACTCCAGTGTTAGGCCCCATGACTTAAAATGCTTGAATAAAACCAAAGGCCCCAATTTGCTCAATTATAGGTATATTTGGCAATGATCTGCCCAAAGCCAGGACTAAAATAATTCCAGATCCCTTGGAGAGTTTTTGCAGGACTATATAGTGCAGGTTGTTCTTTACAACATAGCAGAAACAATTTTTACCAAATTAGATCTATATCTAGATGAAAACATCCGTCACATTTTGCAATGCTGACCAGCTGGCTCTCCCCAAACAAAGGACGCATTGAAATCTGTCCAGAGACTCATTACTATGCTTACCTTTGTTGGCTTCCAATCATTCAGCCTGTTGTCCAAAATTACATCATAGCAGAAAGCACCAGATAGCACTATCAGATTGGAACCAACATTCAAAAGAAAATGAATCAAGTAAGTGTAAACAGCATTTTAAAATCTGATCATTAGACTTTATCAAAAGTCAACACAAGACCGTTGCTGAAATGTTGCAAGAATCACTCAATGAAACCCAGATAACAACGTTTGAGTGTAAGACTAACAACGTTTTATTCAAAGTGAAAGCTTTGTGTGCAAAGCACACTTCTTCAGACAAACAGAATAAAATCTCCTCAAGGGTTACTTACAGGAAAAAAGAGGGTAGGGAGGGACCACTCAGAGCCAAGATGCATATGCAGAGCTGAAATTGGATCAGGTGGCCCATAGCAGCAAATTAGCACGTAAATGCAAGCGATAACAAAAAGATGTGAGAATGAAGCTAGAGTCCAGCAGTATCACCACCTCCCTATAGATGGAAAGCCTGAACACCAGGTCGTGACGTCATCAAAGGTAGTCATAACAGTCCCTGAACTCTGCAGTTGCCAGCTACTGTCACAAGTTTCTCGTGTACTCAACAAGATATTCTCTTGATTCTTTCACTGCAGTATTCCAGATTCTTCACACTAGCTTACAGTGTTACTGCGTTCAGTTTCCCTTGCATATTTGAGTGTATGTTTCGTATAATTTACAAGCATATAATAGGGGAAAGTGGTGGATGTATGATGGTATTGTCAAATAATACTAAGAGTTTAATAACTTCTGCATATGCATCTTGGCTCTGAGTGGCCCCTCCTAACTACCGTCTTTTTTCCTGTAAGTAACCGTTGAGATTTTATTTCATCTGTCTGAAGAAGTGTGCTTTGCACACAAAAGTTTACACTTTGAATAAAACGTTGTTGGTCTTAAAGGTGCCACTGGACCCAAACTTTGTTCTGCCGCTCAGACTAATATGACTAGCCACCTGAATTCTGAAACCCAGTTAGTAGGTTTAAATGTAACAGATTTTAAAAATGGTGAGGCTTAATTACCAATTATTTAAAAAATTCAAAATATCAAGAAGTAAATACATATTAGACTACCTAATAATACTTGCATAAGCAGAAATTGTATCACATTGTGCTTTAAGCACAGCTCAATGGATTAGAGAGCTAACCACATAAATTAAGCATTTAAAAAATCAGCCTGCCTGCCCTTAACATATTTCTGATTTTGCAAAGGAAAAAAAGCTTTGACATATGGAATGTAAGATAGCTCCCACAAGTACCTGCTATGCTTAGCAA
The DNA here is from genome assembly GCF_001447785.1 of Gekko japonicus. Classification (NCBI taxonomy): domain Eukaryota; kingdom Metazoa; phylum Chordata; class Lepidosauria; order Squamata; family Gekkonidae; genus Gekko; species Gekko japonicus. The sequence goes on along the minus strand of NW_015174462.1, from coordinate 9,280 downwards.
ATCACTTACAAATATTTTTATTTAACTTATTAAGAACTATTGCAATTGGAGAAAGAGTCCAGTTTACAATGGTGAAAAATAATTTCAGAACATAAAATGAGAAACAGTGCTAATGAGGATTAGAGCTGACCAGTTCCTGGGTGGGGAACAGCCTGGAAACTCCATGTACACCACTTAAATTCCATGGAAGAAATAACTATCAACGGACACTGGCTGTATATCACTTTTGGATCCAACTGGAAAAAGAAGTCACTGTTGTA
>NW_015174462.1:0-4657 GCF_001447785.1 Gekko japonicus | reverse complement strand
TCCCATCTAGGGAGACCCATCAACAGCCTGGCTGCGGCATTCTGCACCAGCTGCAGCTTCCGGATCCGCAACAAGGGCAGCCCCATGTAGAGAGTGTTACAGTAGTCTAGTCTCGAGGTAACCATCGCATGGATCACTGTGGCCAGGTCAGTGCGGTCAAGGAAGGGAACCAACTGACTAATCAGCCTAAGGTGGTAAAAGGCCGACTTAGCAGTGGCCGCTATCTGGGCCTCCATGATAAGGGAGGGATCCAGCACACCCAGACTCCGAACCTCCGGTGCTGGCACCAACGGAGCCCCCCCCGAAGGTCAGAAGTGGGATCCCCACCCCCGAACCGCCCCGACTCAGGCACAGGACCTCTGTCTTCGCTGGATTCAGCTTCAGCCAACTCAGTCTAAGCCAACCAGCCACAGCCTGCAAAGCCCAGTCCAGGTCTTCCAGTCTGGAGTCTGACTGGCTGCCCAACATCAGATAGAGCTGGGTGTGATCAGCATACTGATGACACCCCAGCCCATACCTCCAGGCAATCTGGGCAAGGGGGCACATATAGATGTTAAATAACATCGGGGACAGCATGGCCCCTTGGGGCACACCGCACTCAAGCGGGTGTCTCCTGGACTGCTGTTCCCCTAATGCCACCCTTTGTCACCGACCTTGGAGAAAGGAAGCAAGCCATTGTAGGGAAAGCCCCTGAATCCCCATGTCGGCGAGGCGGTGGACTAGTAATTGGTGGTCGACCGTGTCAAACACGGCCGACAGATCTAACAACAACAGTACCGCCGACCCGCCCCGATCCAGCTGTCTCCGGAGGTCGTCAGTCAGAGCGACCAAAGCCGGCTCCGTCCCGTGTCCCGGGCAGAAGCCGGACTGGAAGGGGTCAAGCGCGGAAGCAATGAATCTGCCAGTCCATAAGGTGACATAAGGATGCCTGTTTATTTTTCCTGCAAGAGATTAACACAGCCATGTTCCCTGTTTACTGTACTACAGAATAATGTGATTAAATTGTTCAGCTACACCTGGATCCTTCAATCCTCTACATTTCATCGGAATGAAATCAAACATAAAGGAGATTAAAAAAACAATCTGGGAAAAAATGGCAGAAACCTACTTTGTTCACTTCCTCTGGATCTTCATCTTTGAAAGTAAGAAACTGTATTTCGCATGACTGAGTGAAAGGCCGGTACATTTCCCAGATTTTTCCATCTACAAGGGCGAGTACAGATTTCTTACAGTGCCACTCACTTAAATCTAGAGAAGGAGGAAGAACCCAAAAATTGGAAAATGTAGTCATGAACACAATGCCCATATATTTAACAAAAGAGTTGGTGCTGACAGTTTAAAATTATCAGCTATATAATGTTCACAAACATTACTGCTCAGCCTCTACCATCAGATAGTACCAGAAGCCAGTGCCATTAGAATGGGCAGAAGGCGTTGGAGGGTTACAGGAAGACCATGGAAATCACTTGTTTTGGCTGTTTGTAGGATTCGTGAAGAGGGATCTGAAGTCTACAATGACCCCCCCCCCCCCCCAAAGGGGAGAAGAGTGAAATATAAAATATTTCTTCATCAAATTTAAGCTTACAATCTTATTTTAAGAACATGTAATGTACAATGCATAGCATGCACATACAACTTTACTATTTGGTATATTTATAAATGCCAATATATGTAGGTGCCAATATATTCAGAGTTAACAATGAAGCAACAAACAGCTGCAACTTGATATACCTGTCTTAGTTTTTGCATGTTGGGGAAAGAAGAAATAAATAAGAGGTGAAAACAGAAACGCTTAATATTGTAATACAGAAAGCAGAAGTCTTTATCTTGTTAGTTTAGTTATGCATACTGTGCATGGGATGCCCCATAAAGATGGTACTGTACATCATGTGCCACTCTAGAAATCACTTATGTCCCTGTTTAATCACATCCCCCCCCCTTGAACTGAAAGCCTCAAATACTTGAGATGTTGTATCCACTTGATCATTGTAGTGGCCTTTTCCTGTCTTTTCCCCACTCTAGGCTATTCTTTTTGAGGTGAGGCAACCAGATCAGAACACATCCTTTTCAAACACTGCTCAGTTGATTTCACATTATTCAGAAGATGGAGGAATCTGAGACTAGCGAGAAATAAAAGCGGTTAAGCCTTGCAGGAGCAACATGTTGGACATAATTTGGACCAAATATCTGAAAAAAACCTCTGCATTTTGCTTTGAAAACAGTTGGCATATCACCAGCTCCTAAAAACGTTGCTTGCTTAATAATAATGCAACAGCAGTGCTACAGCTACCACTGTCTCTGTCTTAGATCTAGTTTTGTACCAGATGGTATCTGAGGAAGTGTGCTAGCCACTGGACTCAAACTTATTTTAAAACTCCCTTTCAAGCATTTAAACTAATCATTCTGAAAGAGCATTTTTACTTTTAAAATGTTTTTACATAATAATTTCTCCCTCCAAATTTCCAATTTTTCTCCTGGAGGGAAAAAGCCATTTTCTCTTGATTTTTTTTCAGTTTTCCCACAAGATCTCATATCTCTAGGTTTGGTGGGTAGAGTATACTGTCCCTTCTTTTCCTATATAGTTGGTAGACATGGAATTTTTATTATCCACCCTAAAACACAGGCATATGTAGTCACGGAGATGGCAATGAAATTAGAGCACAGTACAACTATGCTCTGCAACATAACATTAGTGTTAGCTTGATTTGTCATTCAGATTAAGAGTGATATAACCCCAGTACTCTGTTGCATTTACTTACGCATGGCACAAGTATATGGTGTGGAGAGTCCTTTGTTCATTACAAATATAGTGCCTGGGTGAGATTTGCCAACATACTTTACTTCGATCTTCTCAATTCGTGGATAGAGAGACAATTGTCTCTCTTTTTCCTTCGCAAAGAGCTTGTTGCGCATCTGTGCAATCTCAGCTGTTGATAGTTTAGGAACCAAATCAGTTGAAACAAACCCTGAAAATAAAGATAATGACATCAAATATACAGCTGCTTTAGATACATTACAAATAAATCTTATATTAATGTTTGTAATAAATATATTTACCAATGTTCCACTTCTGAAAACACTTACTTGGGAGCAACTGCCCTTGAGTTCAGTGGAATTAGTTTACAGTCCTACATAGAGGTTGTAATTTAAAGGGTTTAACTCTGCTTCAGATTGTGTACAATCAGATGTTTCTTATGTTCCACTGACCAAGCCCTTTACACACAGAATTTTGAAATACTCTCAGCGGCTCAAACACTGTAAGATCTGAGAGCAGAGAGGAACTCCTGGAGCTGGACTCCCCCCACCCCCTGCAGCCCCCACCCAAATTTTGTACATGAGGATCATCATCATGAGGATCAGCCATTTTGGTGTAGTGGACTCTAATCTGGGAGAACCGGGTTTGATTCCCCACGCCTCAACTTGCAGCTGCTGGATGACCTTGGGCAAGCCACCATGGGAGACGGAGACAGGAAAACCATGCTATGTAGGCAAAAAACTTTGTGCCTGTAGAAATGCTAGTCAGGACCCAAGCCAATGCATAAAACTTTAGAAGAAAATGTAAGGTGATCACCAAACACGGCAACACACTTGTTCTTCCTGCAACAGACTAACCTGGCTACTCCTTTGGAATTTCATGCAGTAAATAAACAAGTGCACCATCATGACTGTGGCCAGAATTACCCTCAGGAACTCCATACCATGTTCACTAAAAATACTATCATCAATTTTCTTTCTCTAATCAAAACTTGTTTCTAAAAGATCAGTAGTTCCAAACTCCAAACTTTCACTGTTACCTTCACTGACTTCAAGATGCAAAAGCCTCTATCATGTTAGTTTGCATCTTAGTTTGGCAAGTCTAAACTCAACTGTCCCTCTCGCACACTCACACACGTCCCTCCTCAGTTTTTCAAATAACTCCATTGGAAAGCTACGAGTCAGGCCCGCCAATTGGCTATCGAAGCTACTAATACTCAGCAGTACATCAGATTTCAGTACAACTTTTTAAAGCAGCATCGACTTATGATTGCTCAGGTCTAAGACCCTTACGGGAGCCGAAAGGAGTAGAAGATGGTGCCACCCACCCACAACCTGGAGCTAAATACCGCACAGCCTCACACATAGAAGGACTATTCTTAATTCCAGTTCCCAGGCTGGCACTCGTCAAGCATCGTTGGCTACTGTGTTACCTTAGTGACCGCCTAGATTTTCCTGCGTGAACTGCAAAGGTAGCGTTCCCCACACGGCTGAATTACAGCCTGCTCAGCTTTACACACACACATTAAGAACCGCAACTAACACATGCTGGACCGCGGTGCCGACCCCCTTTCCCCGCAATTAGCGTTGGGAGAAAGTTTCTTCTGACGCTCGCAGCCAAAGCCAAGCAGCCTTCCCCGCGCGGTGTGCACTTACTCCTGCTGCAGCCCCACCAAAGTCTGCGGGCAACCCGAAATGAAGCCATAGCCAAGTGTCCGTCTCTCTGCCAGCTCTTTCCAGCAATACGCTGCAAAAAGAGCGCCGGCACTCAAACGTTCTGCGCTCCCAGGAAACCCCTGGGTTCATGCCCTTCTTCGGATGCAAAGAAGTTGGGCTGTCAAGAGCGATGCCTCCTCTCGAATGTGCTCTGCATCCTCACCAAACAGCTTTGGAAAGGTCCCCT
>NW_015174461.1:16899-21733 GCF_001447785.1 Gekko japonicus | reverse complement strand
CAGTCCTCAGTAACTACCTTCCGGCAGAGGGCTATCTTTACACAGGCCAGGTTTACCAATTAACGTGTATCCGGGCATTCCGATTTGTAGGGGATCTCTACCATTCTGACAGAAAAGTTCCAGGTCTTGTGACAAGGCAATCGAGAAGCATTAAGATGACTTCTGCGGGGGCGGGCAGGGGGGGAGAAGCTCTCGCTCTCCAAGAAACGGGAACTAAGGGTGTGTGTTAAACTCCCTCCTATTCAGGTTTCGGACACGAGAACACGTGGATCGGACTCAACGACCGGATTGTGGAACAGGATTTCCAGTGGACGGATAACACGGGATTGGTAGGCATCCGGAGAGGAGAGATCAGCCTGTGGCAACAGAGCTCTGTAGTGGAGCGCATGACCAGCATGTTTGGTGTAGTGGTTGAGTGCACGGACTCTAATCTGGGAGAACCGGGTTTGACTCCCCACTCCTCCACGTGCAGCTGCTGGTGTGACCTTGGGTCAGTTACATGTAATTTCAGGTCTGTTCTCTCAAGGGCAGTTCTCTTAGAGCTCTCCCAGCCCCACCTACCTCACAGGGTATCTGTGGTGCGGAGGGGAAGGGGAAGGAGATTGTAAGGCACTCTGAGACACCTTTGGGCAGTGAAGGGTGGGGTATAAATCCAATCTCTTCTTCTTCTTCTTCATCTTCAAGATCCGAGAGGCGAGTAACTGAACAGGGGATCTTCTGCATGCCAAGCGAGTCTTGTGCGATAGCACCCAACTTCCTCCCTGAGCCAGTTTGGTGTAGTGGTTAAGTGCGCGGACTCTAATCTGGGAGAACCGGGTTTGATTCCCCACTCCTCCACTTGCACCTGCTGGATGACCTTGGGCAAGCCATAGTTCTGGCAGAGCTGTTCTTGAAAAAGAGCAGTTTCTGTCAAGAGCTCTCTCAGCCCCACCTACCTCCCAGGGTGTCTGTTGTGGGGAGGGGAAGGGAAAGGGGTTTGTAAGCCGCTCTGGGACTCCCTTGGGTAGTGAAGGGTGGGGTATAAATCCAATCTCTTCTTCTCTTCTTCTTCTTCTTCTTCCAGGGGCCCTTTCCATGGGGGAAAACACCCCTCATCTCGGCTGCTCCCCTACAGACATTAGCTATCGGAAGTGATTAACTGTACCCCCTTATTTCTCAGGGTGTCTTACAGAAGACCATACAAAGCATATATAAACAGATGAAATCTGTTGCTAACAGTATGATTCCGTGACTTCCCATTCTAACCAAACCACAAAGAAAATATAAGCAAAACGGTAACAGCAGCCTCGTGTCAGTAGATAATCCAGGGATTAAAGTTACGGGAGTGGTTTTTGGGGGAGATGATTGGCAAGGTTTGACACACACCCTCCCTCCAGCCCACTGGTTCTTCCCAGCAAATGGTCCCCTGCCCCATTTATTTCCCAAACCAGGATTAAGAAATGTAAATTTGCCAGGCAGGGAACAAAGACACACAAAGGATGGATCTAGAAAAGAAAGAATAGCTTCCCCCGGCACCAGAGAGGAGGTCAGAAGTGCAGGTGCAGGGAATGGAGTTCCGCAGGCAGGGTGCCACAACCAAAAAGGCCCCGTCTCAGATCTACCCACCACATCTCAGAAGATGGATGCAGCAGGCAGAGGTGGGCCTCCGTAGATTGCCCGGCAGGATTCATAGTGGAGTAGGCAGTATGTCAAATATCCCGGTCCCATATTATTCAGGTCTTTATCGATATTAGATTTGTGCAAGGAAACAAACCGGCAGCTGGAGACATTCTGACAATACAAATGAGATCCATTCACATTTGTCTTTACCAGCCAGGCGTATCACAGCTGCTTCAGACGTTTCCGCCAAACAGTCTTCAAAGGCAGCCCCATGCAGAGCTTATAGTAGTAATCTAACCTAGATAGGATCAGAGTGGGGATAACCGTGGCTCAGTTTTGTGGCAAACAAATGGATGGACAAGGAGAGTTGGTGTGCGTCATTGCCATGTTCTGCTGTTCCTTCCAGCAATACGAGAACTGGCAAGAAAACCAGCCAGACAACTTCTTTGCGGGCGGCGAGGACTGCGTGGTGCTGGTGTCCCATGAGACGGGCAAGTGGAACGACGTGCCGTGTAACTACAACCTCCCATATGTCTGCAAGAAGGACACAGGTAAAGCAAGCTAACAGACTCTGAGCAGAGTTAAGGGGAGAACCCCGGACAGAGTATGCCTAACGTAATGCCACAGAAGTCTTCAATACGCTCTGTGCCACCCTGTTGGAGGAAGAGGCTGCTCTTCTGCACCACAGTGCTACCACAGCAGGTGGCCATAGGGTGGTATTGCAGCTGATGGTTCATCAAGGACCAAGTGACAAAGCAGGCCCAGAATGCTCCGCAGGGGTGCATACAACAGCTGGTCCCTTAGTCTGAAGGCATGCACGTCCAGAGCTGCCTTTCACTCCCAGCACTTTGCCAGCCCCGACGTCCCAATCTCAGCAGTGGCGGGGAGGGAAGAGACCCAGAGACCTCCCCGGAGCAGTTTGAGGTTTCACTAGGAAGAAAGCTAATGCAATCTTAGGATACATTAACAGGAGCACTGAGTCCAGATCACGGGAGGTGGTAGTTCCGCTGCTCTATTCTGCTATGGTCAGGCCTCACCTGGAGTCCTGTGTCCAGGTTTGGGCACCACATTTTAGGAAGGATGTTGACAAGCTGGAGCGTGTCCAGAAGAGGGCAACCAGGATGGTAAGAGGGTTGGAATCCAAGTCTTATGAGGAAAGGCTGAAAGAGTTGGGTCTGTTTAGCCTGGGAAAGAGAAGGCTTAGAGGGGACATGATTGCAGTCTTCAAGTATTTGAAGGGCTGTCGTGTAGAAGATGGAGCGGATCTGTTCTCTCTTGCTCCGGATTGCAAGGCTAGATCTAATGGGTGGAAATCACAAGGGAGTTGTTACCAGCTAAATATCAGGAGAAACTTCCTAACTGTGAGAGTGGTTGAGCAGTGGAACAGACTGCCTCGGGAGGTGGTAGATGCTCCTTTGCTGGACATTTTCAAGTGTTGGCTGGACGACCATCTTTTGAGTATGTTGTCAGGCTCTCTTTCGGCTCTGCTCCTGCAGAGTGCAGGGGGTTGGACTAGATGACCTGCAAGGTCCCTTCCAACTCTAACATTCTATGATTCTATGATTTGCTAAGAGGTCTTCTGGGAAGAAGGAAGGGGGAGATTACTGGGCCCTGATGTTTTTGGGACTAACATTACCAGCCTGTGTGCTTGCTTCTGAACCCGTTGGCTTGCCGGGTGCCTTTGAAAACGAGATTAATTGGCCACAGCCCTTGCAAGTTTCCACTTTCCTTTCATCCTGCAGATGATCTCCAGATCGTTTTCCATACCCAAGGGGAAAGGGGGGGGGTGCATGAAACAGGACGGTTAAAGAAAAAAATCTAATTCCTATTTTGGAGGTTCTCCTCTCTAACTACAGCAGCCAAACCGAGGCTGGTGGGGCGGGGGGGGGGGAGAGGGTGGAGAAAGTAATGAATTAAGGCTGTGATTTTGCATAATCAAGCATTTGCTAAGCCCGCCCGTGCCCACTCTGGGATCTTAATTTCAGCGCCTTGGGGCATGCCGACACTGTAAGTGGCGAAATATCCACCTCCTACTCCAGGGTCCCTCCCCCCCCCTCCGATTCCTCCACTTTAATTTGCTTGGGAAAGCACCCATTAAAAACTATTAAGTCTCCTTTCTTTATCTGGAAAGTTACATTAACCTCCAGCTGTTCACGACAAACGGAAAGAAATATGCCTTCCAATTCCCCGCTGGCAAAGGCCTAATGATGTATCGGCCCTGATAACAGCCGTTAATTAAATATGTAAATCCTTCCTCCCCCACACTCACACTCCCAAAATGCTGTAGCCCGGACCCGGCCACTCCAAACGGATTAGATTTCTAAAGCCATAACTCTCCATACCATTCTGCTCTACAAATGGGGCATCGTTTCGGCTAATGGAAGAAGAATCTGTTAATAAGTTTATGGATCAAGCCGCCTGATGTGTGGGCAAGTCCCACCCACCTCCTCAGGGTCCTGATTAGAGAGTGTCTTGAATAGCTGCTGTTTCAGCCTGAACCCCTTCGTGCTGGGTTTGCACCAATGTTCTCTCTAAGCTGTGGAGTCTTGTGAGCAAAAATTCTACTTTGTGAGCTACTGGCATTAAAGTTCTGAGCGAGCAATTTGGCTACTGCATAAATCAGTTTGCTCTGGAGCCATTCTTCCTGAGCTAAGACAAAAATATGTGAGCCAGAGGCTAAAAAACTGTGAGCTAGCTCACACTAACTCAGCTTAGAGGGAACACTGGTTTGCACCCTTGTGCAGAGTCGATTTTCAGGTATAGGTGGGAACTCTCAGTCTGGGGCAGTGATGCACTGTGCGGTGGTGCAGGAGGTTAAACGCCTGCTAATAATAACATCCACGAACAGCTGTTACAGCTGTTCGAAACCCGCCGCGGCCAGAGTGAGCACCTGGCCCTTGTCCCAGCTCCCGCTAACCCAGCGGTTCGAAAGCGCCAACTAACATCAAAATGCGCAAGTAGATAAATGGGAACCTACCTTAGAAGGTAGGGGGCACCCTCCCCCGCTGTGGGGGTCATTGGAGCGTCGGAGCCCGGTGGACGGCGAAGGCGGCAAAGATGGTGTCCGGGTACATCAGAGGCGGAACAGACGTCGGCGGAGAGGCGGAGCCAGGACAACACGCGAACGTGGATGGCGCAGGTGGGGCGGAGCCACGAGGACTGAGCCAAGGCCGTGCCGGAGCATGCCGCGTGACAGAAGGGCCCGACCGATCCGCCACTGAAAGACCGCCAGAAA
>NW_015174461.1:11694-16683 GCF_001447785.1 Gekko japonicus | reverse complement strand
TGGGGCAGTGATGTTCTGTATTCTTGGTGCTTGGGGGGGGCCACAGTGGGAGGGCTTCTGGAATTCCGGCCCCACTGGTGGACCTCCTGATGGCACCTGGGTTTTGGCCACTGTGTGACACAGAGTGCTGGACTGGACGGGCCACTGGCCTGATCCAACATTGGCTTCTCTTATGTCCTTATGCCATTTTTCTGCTTCCGCAGCTCAAAGTGGGACCCCGTAAATTGTACACATCTTTCCATGCAATTGCTCCACCAGTAAATCTTCGTAGGATATTATAGGAAGCCCTGACCTCGAGAGGCCATGCTACCCCGATCTCATCAGATCTCAGAAGCTAAAGAGGTCAGCCCTGGTTATTATTTGGATGGGAGACCTCCGAGGAAGCCCTGGGTTGCTACACAGAGGCAGGCCATGGCCGTCCTCACCTCCGAATGACCCTTGCCTTGAAAACTCCACGGGCTCGCCATAAGTTGGCCGCGACTTGACGGCACTTTCCACCACCGAATGACCCTTGCCTTGAAAACTCCACGGGGTCGCCATAAGTTGGCCGCGACTTGACAGCACTTTCCACCACCATATTATCGGAGCAGCTGGATTGGAGTCCAATAGCACCTTAGACAAGGTTTTCGGGGGTATGAGTTTTTGAGAAACCCTGAAACGATATTACAGGAATAAATAACATACATCGTTCTGCGGGATCCCATCTAAAAGCTATATAAGGAGAGCGACAGAGCGCAAACGTATGTATGACACCGACAAAGCCTTGGGAAAGTTATCAGTGCATAGAAAAAGAACTCAGGAATGTCTTCTTGGGTCATCTGTAGGCGAGACAGAACACCCACTGCCTTTTGGATCGCCTTGGCTCCCCTTTGCCCTCCTCCCATCGGTCCAACAATCTCTCGGGCTGCGCCCACACACAGTCACAATCTTTACAATGGGATCGTTTTGTCCTCAGAGCTACAAGTGATTTGTATAGCGCAACACTCGCACAAGACCCAAGGACCCATGGAATGCAGCCTGGATTTGTCGTCAGACTCGTGGAGAAATCACTTCCCAACAACACTCGCTCAGAAGAATGAAACGTTTATTGGGACATTGATAGGATCCAGCCTGTACGTTGGCTGTGTTAGAACTGAAGATGGAGGCGCAAAAGCGATAGATATACAAGGTTCAAACCGGGACCCTAAAAGGTCACGAGCCAATCACCCCCAGGTATTCCACCCGCCCAAACCAACAGCTCTGTGTTCCCACCTTGGTGACATCCCCCCCAACACGTAGACAAAAGCCAGGCAGTGTCAGCTGAGACTTAAGGCCGGTGGATGTTCCCAGGCACAATAAGCAACAATCTACTTCAAAGCATCTGAAAGCGAAAGCATTTGGAATTCACACTCTCCTGATCCCCCTCCCGACTTCTGTGGCAAGCGAGCAATAAAATGTAAAGCGACTTTGACATTTGTATTTGGATGGCACAATGTGTATCGATGATAATAATAATAATAACCTCTAAGGCCCTTAGCGGTGAGGGACCTACGTACCTTCGGGACCGCCTCTCTCTTAGTATGCCCCTGGAAAAGCGTTATGCTCAGGGAATAAGAACCTCCTGGTGGTCCCCGGCTCAAGAATGGTTCCCTGACCTCCACCTGGTGGAACTCTCTGCCGGAGTTATTACTTTTCACAGGGCACGCAAGGCAGAGATGTTCCGCCAGGCATTCAGTTGAGGACAGCGATGGGACAGTATGACATCCGGGGAGCTGAATTTCCCCCGACATCTGGAATGTATATTGTCTTATCTATTGATGTTTTTAGGTAGTTTGAACATTGGTTTTTTATTTAAATCACATTGCATGTAGTATTCCCTCTCAGCTGAGTCAGTGTGAGCTAGCTCACAGTTTTTCAGCCTCCGGCTCACACATTTTTGCCTTCGCTCAGGAAGGAGGGCTCCAGAGCAAACTAATTGATGCAGCAGCCAAATCGCTCGCTCTCAACTTTGAAGCCAGTGGCTCACAAAGTAGGATTTTTGCTCACAGGTCTCCGCAGCTTAGAGGGAACATTGATTGTATGCTATTTTGTTGTAGGCCGTCCTGAGCCCTACTTAAGGCGGCCGAGTAAATCTCCTTAAATAAATAATCCGAGGTGTTGTCTCTTCTGCCCCTTCCCCCCTCTCGTCCTCCTCTCTAGTGCTGTGTGGGGCTCCCCCCTCGGTCGAGAATGCCTACCCCATCGGCAAGAAGAAGGAGAAGTACAGTGTCCATTCGACAGTACGCTACCAGTGCGAGGAAGGATTTGTCCAGAGGCACCTGCCCACCATTAAGTGCCACGTCAACGGGACGTGGGACCGGCCCAGAATCCTCTGCACAAAACGTGAGTGTCCCGAGAAACCACGTGCGTTTGATGCCCAGTCAGGCCGGTCAGTCTCAGCGGGTTTGCGTGAAGAGCTTGAGGGCCTTCAAACCAAGACTGACCCGATTAATGGCCGTTGCTGTTGCCAGAGGGCTGGGTTTGTGGGGCTTCCCCGGGGCATCTGACTAGCCACTGGGAAAAGGAGGCGGCACTCAGTGGTCCCCCTTGAGCCGGATTCGGCAAAGCACCTCTCGTTGGGTTTCAGTTCACCTCCGCCGCATTGCTGTCCTTGAGCTGGCTTCTCTGTCTGTTTCTTTGATGCCATTTGTACGCGATCATTGCAAAGAGAGCATTGAAACATGCATTTGTTTTAATAGGGGGGAGAGACAGGAAAAGGGAAGAGAAACTGCTTCGGAAATAAAGACGCCCAAAGAGGAGCAGCTAGGGTTGCCAGACCTCCAGTCCGGGTGGGAGTTCCCCTGATTTTGAGGGCTTCTGCCCACCAGCGGCCATCTGGCCGCCGGGGGGAGCCCTGCCCCAAACAGGGACATTGTGTGGTGATGTCCCTGACATGATGACATCACGCGGAAGTGATGTCATCACATTGGGATTTCAGGCAGCGATGTTCTCCTTTGGGAGGCAAAACTCTATGGTTTTAAGCCAAACAAACCATAGAGTTTTGCCCAAAATGCAGAGAGTCGCCGTGCAACGTCCCTGACATGATGACATCACGCAGAAGTGACATCATCACGTTGGGATGTCAGGCAGCGATGGCTCTGCTTTGGGGGGCAAAACTCTATGGTTTTAAGCCAAACAAACCATAGAGTTTTGCCCAAAATGCAGAGAGTCCGTTCAGTTCCGTCCAGTTGGCCTTTAAAAGAATTACTTAAGAAGAAATATACATTTAAAACCAAGTATAACCCGACATATAAAACATGATGTAGCAAAAAACAATTACTCATTGGAAGTTTTCCTGACGTAGCTTTATCACTGATTGTAAAAACACGGCTACGTTCATTGATATTTCCGGAACAGAGTCATTTAGAAGACGGTGCACTTTTAAAGCATCAGGAAGGTGCGTCATGTTGGCCAAGATAGGGTTTAAATATCTAGCACGTAAGACCACATAAACTTGACAATGCAAACACGTATGCGAAACAGTTTCAGTACATACAGGGCTGCAGTGGCAAAGTCTATCCGCGTAAACTATGTTATTATATCTCCCATGCAAGATTGCTGATGGTATTACATTGAATCTTGCTAGAGAAAAGGCTCTGCGCTGTTGCAGTGCTTGTATACCAATTAGATATGGGGCCAGGGCCGGCGCGCTCACTAGGCGAACTAGGCATTCGCCTAGAGCGCCCCAGCCATTAGGGGCACCAAACTGCACCCACCCCCTTCCAAAAGCGCCCCCCGCTGGCTCTGACCATGGGGGTCCACGGGGGGGGGGGCATGGGGGCACCAGAAGGGATCCTCGCCTAGGGTGCAAAATATGCTGGGGCCGGCCCTGTATGGGGCCATTCGGCCTACCGTAAAGGGCATCTCAAAGTTCAGGCGAGAACAAGATTTGTTGGCTAAGCTGCAAAGCCTTTGTGTTTCAATATCGAGGACTCTACGTTTAATCATCGGAAAAGCGCCTATAAATGGGAGCATAAACAATGAGTCCAGTGGGATACCCATGGTAGTTATTGTATTCTCAATGTGTGATAGCCATTTAGACATATTTGACTCTGTGAGCATTTGTTGTATGAGGCTCCCTTGGCCTACATTGTAATGTAAATGCAGCCAATATTTTACTGTCATAAGCCATGCACCAGATTCCACAGACTTTAACCCAGTTTCTAAACATAGAGCTGCATAAGGTACACAGCACAGCATTCCCATGATCTTTCGGAGAAATTTAAATTGAATACGTTCGAGAGAGTCGCTGTGCAACGTCCCCGACGCGATGACGTCAGTTCCGCGCGATGTCATTGTGTCAGGGACTTCGTGCGATGTCCCCGTCCACCCCTGAAATGTCCCCAGATCCCCCCGCTGGGATCTGGGCCTGTGCCAGGTTGCAAAAGGAGCTCCAAAGAGACTGCGGGGGCATGGGCGGCCAAGGGCGAGGGGCACTTTCCCGTCATCCCAGGCTGTTACCCATGCCTGTCCCCCCCCCCGCCTCCTTCTCTTTCTGTCGGAGGGGCTGCAAAGCCAGGGATGGAGCAAGAAGCCGGCAAGGGAGGCTTCCTGTGTGGGGCGAGGAGGGGACGATGCCAGCCGGAATGGCACCCTCGTCAAGCCGTCGCCCTAGGCGACAGTCTAACATTTAACAATAACAGGCCGGCCCTGATGCTGTTGGAGGTTCCTTCACATTCCTCCGGGTCTGCTTGGCACAGCCTGGCAACCTGCAGGAGATAGAGAAGGCGAGGACTTACTTTGTGTTTGGGGGGCACAATCAGCATCCCTGGCATGGTAACATAGCTTCCAGTGTGACCCGGAAGTGATGTCATCACACCAGGGGTAAAGCTCTAGCATTTGCCTCAAACCCTATGGTTTAACCATAGAGTTTTGAATGGATGGTAGAGTGTCACCCGGTACGATAGCATCACTTGGTTGCACTGGAAATGGCATCATCAAGCCAGGGACACTGATCATGCCACCCTTTCA
>NW_015174461.1:10927-11616 GCF_001447785.1 Gekko japonicus | reverse complement strand
CACCCAATGTTTGGGAACTGACATCCACAGACTGAGGTGAAGGAACTCTGACTCCACACACACCTCTTTAGCTTATTTGCTTTCCATTTCCAATGCTTAATTAATTTTCATTTTAGAGGGGCTGTGGCTCAGTGGCAGAGCATCTGCTTGGCATGCAGGAGGTCCCAGGTTCGATCCCTGCCATTTCCAGTCAAAGGTACTGGCAGTAAGTGATGTGAAAGACCTCTGCCTGAGACTCTGGAGAGCTGCTGCCAGTCTGTGTAGGCAATACTGACCTCGATGGACCGAGGGTCTGATTCAGTAGAAGGCATGTGTTCATGTGTCCATTTTCATTATCTTCATTACTAGCAGGGATGAGACCGAATTCTGAAAAAATGGCTGGTTGAATTTTAATACCCCCCATTTTGATTTTCTTCTTCCTTCTCGGAAAAAAGGTAAAAGGTTCCCTTGCTCAAAAGCCAGTCGAATCTGACTCTAGGGTTGCGGTGCTCATCTCCGTTTCAAAGGCGAAGAGCCAGCGCTGTCCGAAGACGTTTCCGTGGTCATGTGGCCGGCATGACTAAACACCAAAGCGCACGGAACACTGTTACCTTCCCACCGAAGTGGTACCTATTTATCTACTTGCAATTTCTTGCTTTTGAACTGCTAGGTTGGCAGGAGCTGGAACTAGAGACGGGAGCTCACTCCGT
>NW_015174461.1:8083-10697 GCF_001447785.1 Gekko japonicus | reverse complement strand
GCGGCGGCGGCTCCTACTCAAAAGCCTGGCGGAAGAGCTCCGTCTTGCAGGCCCTGCGGAACTGCACTAGGTCCCGCAGGGCCCGGATCTCCTCCAGAAGCTCATTCCACCAGGAAGGAGCCGCCACTGAAAACGCCCTAGATCTAGTGTGGGCCAACCTCACAGCTCGGGGGGCTGGAACTTCCAGACGATGGAGCATCCCTGATCTCAGTGCTCTTTCTTGGAAACAAACATCCAATTCTCTCTTTGTACCAAAGTTTTCCCAGTGTTTTTGCATGGGATTGCGTCTAAGCAGCCTAGAAATGGCATTCAGGAAACAGCAGAAATATCCACGACGGCACCAAAAGCGAGGCAGGCCCAAACCGACAACAGGACGAATCATAACGCAAGCCAAAAAGCCACATCGGCTCCTCCCCGATTGTTACAGGAGTCCATTTGTGTTATTAAATCCCATTTAATAAATTCTGTGGGAAACATTTCCAACTGTTATTTGCTCACAGCTCGGGGGGCTGGAACTTCCAGACGATGGAGCATCCCCGATCTCAGTGCTCTTTCTTGGAAACCAACATCCAATTCTCTCTTTGTACCAAAGTTTCCCAGTGTTTTTGCATGGGATTGCGTCTAAGCAGCCTAGAAATGGCATTCAAGAAACAGCAGAAATATCCACGACGGCACCAAAAGCGAGGCAGACCCAAACCGACAACAGGACGAATCATAACGCAAGCCAAAAAGCCACATCGGCCCCTCCCTGATTGTTACAGGAGTCCATTTTTGTTATTAAATCCCATTTAATAAATTATGTGGGAAACATTTCCAACTGTTATTTAGGCCTTCTGTCACTTCCGGTGATGTCAGGGGGCGTGGCATATGCAAATAAGTTATGCTAATGAGTTATGCTAATGAGCTCCGGCAGCTCTTTTTCTACAACAAGACCCCTGCATACAACAATATTAAAGTAGATACTAATACACAAAAGAATGGTAAGTTGCACCTTCACCTGAAACTTACCATTCTTTTGTGTATTAGTATCTACTTTAATATTGTTGTATGTTATAATATACTTTGATACGCTCAAGCGCTTTGTTCTATCAGTCTGTGCTTCGTTTGTTTAGTCCAGTGTGGTGGAACATTTAGGGATTATTCCCCATAATCAAGGGATCGTCCCAACTACATTTCCCAGCCAGTTTGGTGTCGTGGTGAAGTGTGTGGACTCTAATCTGGGAGAACCGGGTTTGATTCCCCACTCCTCCACTTGCAGCTGCTGGATGACCTTGGGCAAGCCATAGTTCTGCCAGAGCTGTTCTCTCAAGGGCAGTTTCTGTCAGAGCTCTCTCAGCCCCACCTACCTCACAGGGTGCCTGTTGTGGGGAGGGGAAGGGAAAGGAGTTTGTAAGCCGCTCTCAGACTCCGAGTGAAGGGCAGGGTACAAATCCAATCTCCTCCACCTCCTCCTCCTCCTCTTCTTCTGCTTCTTCTTCTACGTCTTCTTCTGCTTCTACATTTCAGTCCAGTGGGAGAACAGAGCCCAGTTTCCGAGGCCAAAGACATGGAAGCGAACAAAAGGGAAAGCATCCATGAGTTAATTGCCATTTTTGTCTGTTTTCACTCCCTGGCAAACAAACACACATCCCTAATCTGGTGTGAAGGGGAATGGGTGGGTGGGGAAAATACCAAATGTTCAAAGAAGGATGGAAGGGAAACAGAGGAGTAGACAAAAGGGGGGAAAGCAAAGAAATACATTTGGAGAGAAAGTAAACTGGTGGGATATTTTCGTAAAGGAATATAAGGAGAGGCCTGTTAGTGGTTCCTCTAGTCCAGCATCCTGCCTCACACAGAGGCTAACCAGTTCCTCTGGAGGTCCAACAACAGGGCATAGAGGCCGAGGCCTTCCTTGATAAGAACATAAGAAGAGCCCTGCTGGATCAGACCAGTGGTCCACCTAGTCCAGCATCCTGTCTCACACAGGGGCCAGCCAGTTCCTCTATCAGAAGAGCCCTGCTGGGTCAGACCAGTGGTCCATCTAGTCCAGCATCCCGTCTCACACAGCAGCAACAGGGCATAGAGGCTGAGGCCTTCCCCAGAGGGTGACTGCCTCTGAATGTGGAGGTTCCCCTTAGCCACCATGGCTAGTAGCCACTGATAGACCTCTCCTCCGCGAACCTGTCCAATCCCCTTTTAAAGCAATCTGTGCCTGTGGCCATCACTACATCGTCTGGCAGCAAGTTCCACGTTCTACTCACTCTGTGTAAAGAGGTATTTCCTTTTGTCCACCCTGAACCTACTGCCCGTCAGTCGTTTCCATTGCCCGGAGCCTCTCTCGGGGCGGGACAGGGTTGGCTTGGCCCCACGGCAGCTGCTCCGTTCCCTAAAGCTCCATCCCTGCTCCCCCCTTCCCCTTGTCTCCGTACAGCCAGACGTTCCCATAGAACCCGGCGACACCACCGCCACCGTCACCAGCACCATCAGCATCACCGCCACAAATCCCGCAAGGACCGGCGAAAACACCCGAAGCACCCGAAGTTGGACTGGACAGAGGAAGACGGGAACTACTTTTAAACAAGCCCCCCCCCAGACGAAAGCACAAATTCCCGCAACCCCCCCTTTCCCCGACTCC